>NC_140977.1:31943231-32008231 GCF_056783735.1 Eptatretus burgeri | reverse complement strand
CTCCATCAATAGCTTGTATCTCACCTAAAATCACAGGCCGGTGTTTAATGCCCCGTCACCGGTTGGTCTCACACCTGCCATGATCACCGGCAACTTTCACCCCTCATTACTACAGCCAGTATCTTGCCCTCCTTTTATGGGTCTGTCTCAAATCCCCCATGACCAAACTGTCTCTCAACTCCTATCTCTCATCTGCCTGTAACCTCCCATCCCCCACACAAAGCATCACCAGCCTCTGAAAAACCATACTACCAAAACCGACCTGTTTCTCACCCTCCATCACCTCACCAGTCTCTCCCTCCATCTTCTCATTGGCTCTCAATGGACTTGTTTCTCATCAGTCTCTCAACCACCATCAAGAAAACTTGTCTCACCCTAAATTACTGGCCAGTCTCTAATCTTCCATCACCGGTCTGACTCTCACCCTCTGTCACCAACCATTACTATAACCCCCCACCACCCCATCATAAGCCTGTCTCTCAACCCCCATCACCAGCTTGTTTCTTATGCTTCATCATCAGCCTGTTAGTCACATGTACCCCCTCCTAAAACAAAAATTGGCTTGTTTCACCATCTAATCCACAATCAGTGGTCTACCACACTCCATCAGAGACCTGTGTCAAATATCCCATCACGTGTCTGTCTCATCTTCCATCATTGGCCTGTCTCTATCCCCCCCCTCATCTTCTGGCCACTCACTGGTATGTCTCTCACCCACCCATCACTGGCCTGCCTATGCATCATACCCTATCAGCAGCCGTTATGGAACTATTCACTACCAGTGGCTCTCCAATTCAAATTTGTGCTCAAATATTTTTGGTTATGCCCAAATTGAGCTCAGCTGAAACTTTTAGTCGTGATCTTCGATGATCACGTGATCCTGAAAGCATCAAGTGTTAGTCTCATGAGGAATGAACGACTGGTATACTTGCACTCTTGCATAGTGACTCAGTTTCATGCACTATTTAATCGAATTCACTAAATTCTAAAGCCTTACTGAGAACATGGTATCCGAGTCTCTAATCTCTGGTCCATGAGCATGGAGTCCTGCGTTAGATACTTTCAAGGTGACCTGGTTATCCCTCGTTGCATTCTGATGCACCCTATTCTGTTACAGAGCGTTGGTGCTGCCGAAGTAGTTTCTTGGCAATGGTTATGCTGGGTGGTTTGCCGTTGCCTTCCCAGCAATAGTCAGGGCAGGAATTTGTAATTTGTTCAGGATGCCGGCGATAGGTCATCGACTCTTCACGAAGGACACTGCAGGATCTTTATCATCCACCACCTAATGCTGGCAGATGGGACGCTCAGCTTAACGTCCATCCAAGGAACAGCACACACATTGATGAAACACCGGGATGACAATTTATAGCTGGGTTGGGTTTCAAACCCAGGCAAGACAGCTTAGAGGAGAGTGTACTTGTCTCTAGGCCATACTGCCAGCCCTGCTTTGCATTACCTCTGCTTAAATCACTAAATAGTGACAGGTTCCTTATAAGCGGGTTCGGAATAAAGAGGCAAAATGATCCTTGGAAATGACATGCCATGCATATTGCAGGAAGGACAGGATGCACCAGGTCAGCTGATCCCAGGCTGGGTCGTCAAAGAAGCACCGTAACAAGGCACTGTTCATATAGTCATGGCTATGATTTATTGGGAGAAGGAAACCATAGCATGCACATAAAATAATTGTGGATATGACAACCTCATGAATGAACCACGACGTGGAATCAGTTCCACATCAAGCTCACAGTAAATGATATCTGGTGATGTGGTATAAATGCATCAGTGTCTGCAGTAAACGAATCTAGGGGGTGGTGTTGGGGGGGGGGTGGGGAAGCAACTGAAAAGGCATTCATGTTGCAATAAATGGGTTATTGTGACAAAAAGCCAAAGAACACGTGAAAATCCCTGTGATGCAGTGACATCAACACCTCGGACAACTGAAGGTGAACAATTAAACAATAAAAAATAAATAGCTCCGAGTTGGCTGACGATCATCTCTTGAGGTTGTAGTTCAGACCGAGATTCAAACCCACACCAACTCGATCTTCTGGTAACGAAAGTTACAGGGTGAGATTTGAGCGACCCCCACCCTGAGTGCGATTAATAACAAAACTACAGTTGAATATTGGGTTTGTGGTGCTGTGGATACCTATGAGGGTACATGTGTAGATACAGACGTGTTTGGATATGGGAGAAGGCACTGCTTTATATCGGGAGGAGGCATGGTAATACTCTCTCCCAATCCAAATTCTAATGGCTAAGATTGTAGTCCTATCATTAAGGTGTGGCCATTACCTTGGGTCAAAAGGAAGTTAAAACTCTGATCTTCCGGACCCGTTAGAACACAAACCATTTGAATATCTACCCTATTCCTGCATCACAATCATCACATCACAGTTTCATAGCAATCCTTCAGGGTTGAGGATGATCTATTTTACAGGTCAAGTTTGGTGGTTATTGATGAATCCATCGGTGGCTGAGAAGGCCAATCCTCGAGCCATATACTCTCTGACAGATGCCACAGGTGGTGGTGAGGGGAATGATTGGACTGATTGTTCACTTTTGCACTGTTCTCAGTCTCCTTCCTTTTTCCTTTTGTTTCTGCCGCTTTTCAATTTCCAGGGCAAGGTCGTTTTTCCTCTAAGTGCTATATACCTTCTTTCACAAGAGGCCCCCATGTGGTCTTTGTCCTTGGCTGAATTGTGAATATAGCATTTGTTTCAGAAGACGTACATCGGACTAACACAATGCCCAATCGACTGCAGCTGATGTTGAGTGATCAATGCTTCAACAAAGGCACTGACATTTGTTTGGCAATGTTCTCATTTGATTCCAAGGATCTACTGGAGGTAGCAATTGTGAAGATCTAGGTTGTTCAGGTGGTTATGATATGTCACCTCGGCTTTACAGCTATACAACAAAGTTGGAATTAGAGGCATTGTAGAAGAGGACTTTTGATCAAGAATATAATATTCATTATAGTTTTGTCTATCGTGGTTGGTTGATTCCCTTGAAACACTGAATTCCGTGGAGAACCACTGTAGATTACTGATTCGGACATCTCATGTCGATCTCGATGAGACGACCTTATAAAATGGGTCGTGATGTCCGTCTGTCCAGTCCTCTGTTAACTTTTTTGCTGTTTTTGCTACTCCTCCCTTTTCACCCAGCTGATTGTTTTGAAACTTGACGCATGAATATGAGACAGTAGCCTGCACAATCGCTCAGGCTTCGACTTTTCGATTTTGGATCATGGGGGCTCCCATTTAATATGTAGTTTTAACATGTAATTGTTTGAATCTGAAGATGTACCAGAATCAGGTGTAAATCACTGTCAAAAAAGTAACATGATCAGATGCTCACATCAATTCTTCACTTCAATGGCTAAATCTATTTTTTTTTTCCTCTCCAGTTGTCACCCACCAAGAAAACAACCAAATGGAAGAGTTGGGAACCAGCCTGAACCACATGTGGAGATACCAGGTACTGTACCACCCCTTCTGAAAATATTGGTTACCACTGCCCACCGAAGTTGGACGACAGACGTTATGTTTTCACCACTGTCTGTCTGTCTGTCAGTTTGTTTGTGAACAGGATTTCTCAAAAAGTTATGAACGGATTCGGACGAAACTTGGTGGGCAGGTTGCAAATGTAACAAGGAAGAATTGATTCGATTTTAGTGAAGATCCGAATCCAGATCCAAGAACTTTTAAAGTGATTCTTCACCATTGAGTGGTAGGGCTCAAACGATGTAGCATGGTATCTCAAAAAGTTGTGAATGGATTATGACAAAGCATGGTGGATGAGTTGGTTAGGTGACAAGAACAAGCCAATTAGATTTTAGTTCAGGTTCAAATCCAGATCCGGCCTATCAGTGGGTTAAAAAATGTAAACTAATCAGCTTGGTGGAGGTATGTGCTCCACCAAGTGCCCTTCTTGTTTTGCTGATGTTTTGACTGTTTACTAACTCCATTCTTACTTAAAGTAAGCCCAAGTGCTTCAATGAGAAGATAAATGGGCCAAAGCTTCAAAAACACTTCGGAATGGATAAACAGCCCATTTGCACATCCATTTAATTGATAATATATGCAAGATCATCCCCCCATCGTCTCTTTACTATATTCAATGCACTCTCACTGAAAGAGGGTGAGAAAGAGGAAAGGAGAAGGGAGGATTGGTGGGGTGTAAGGAGGTAGTAGAGTATGGGAATGTGGTGAAGTATAGGGATGTGATGGGGGTTTAAGAAGGTGATGGGGCAGAGGGAGAAGAGCAGTGTCTTCACACTCAGTTATGACCATGAAGTCTTAGTTCACTGCATTTTTTTTGACATTATTAAGAAAGGCTAACATAATTAACCAACATTCATATACGTATTCATATGAACAACTGAAATATTTCCAATCACTATTCATACTGCATCGAACTGCCAAAAGTTGCTTAAATTGTAAACATGTAGATTTGTTGTGTGTATCTGGTTCTGAAATGCACCTAATATTATTGCCAAACTTTACGTAGTTGTAAAGTTGAAATGTATTAACTGAAATTTAATTCATGCAACATGACTTAACCCTGCCCGTGAACACATTTGAAGGCTCATTTGACTGGAGCGATTCAACAGGAAACATTCAAAGTTCGTCCAATATTGATGCAAACAAACATTTTCAACTTACATGTAAAACCTTCTCAATAATAAATCACATCCAGGGATTTATTATTTTATTCTGTAAGTTCAACAAATGAAGCAGATGGGTTTCCAACCGCTGCCAACTACTTTCCAGACAACTATTGACTGTCAGACTATGCTGCTTCTCAGGGCCGGATTTAGACATGTGGTGGCCCCTGGCCAGCCTTCAGTAGTGGAGGCCCAACCTACCTTAGAATACTAAAAAGGTGACAAGACATATTTACAGTCATCCATAAAGTATATTTTTCAAGAACAAAGAATCAGAACTTCTATATAAAATAGAGAATGAGATAAGATGAATATCTTATATCTGTTCCACTAACTACCAACTACCATTCAGGCACTCACAAATACATTTTTCCTATCAATTTTTTTTTCATGAAATATGTGGAGGCCCCCTGGTTGTGGAGGCCAGAAAGGTGAATATACCGATTCTGGCTCACTTTTCCCCATGTAAATGAATGGGGGATTTTCAGCGATTCATTTTTTTTTTTCCCTAAAAAGTAAACCCCCTTTTTATCCCAAGGTATATTTATTTGTCTCCCCTTTTAACCTCGGGACACTTTTTTTCAAATAACCAATGCAATAAGATAAAGATTTGTTCAAGTAGTAAAGTAGTAATGTGATTTGTTAAAGGTGATTCTAAAGAAATATCTGAAACATGTAAGCCTCGGGACACTCTTTTTCAAATAACCAATGCATATTGTTTAGCTCACTCATATAAAGATTTGTTCATTCTCAAATTCCTTCAATAGTTTAATTTTCTTTGCACAATAATTCCCATCTAAAATATTTTAAAACAAAACATTTGAATCTTTATATTTTTTAAGATACCCCTTTTGTGCCATTACGAAATGATAAACTTCTCTTAATGCTCTTGTTTGACCACCTCCTGAGCCACATATCATTTTAAGATTATAGTAATTTTTTTTTTCATTGTTCAATTGATAACCATCGAAGTTTTCAGTCCATTCAAGGATATTTTTTTTTCTTTACATCCTCTAACTTGCTCGTTTTTAAATTGATTCGCTTATTTGTTTTATTTACCTTTGTTTTAGTTATTTTTTCAATAAGACTTGTTTGATATTTTTCACATTCATTATGTTTTCCATTTATATACCAATACTGAGATTTTCTCCACTCTTTAGTTTGATTAATACTTGGTTTGACCATTTATATATTGTGAAAAAACACGGCGGTAGCCCTGAAAAAACCCCAACCCATCTTCCCATCGTTAAAACACAATCTATTCTATACACTCTATCATACAATATCCATATGGAACACAATCTATTCCATTATCTAAAATAAATCTCTTATCAAAGGCTCCTAATGCCTTTTTATTTACTTCTTCACTATATATCTTATGTTTATAACTTCTTATTGTATTCATTTTCCTATATTCTTCTTTCTTATTCATCAAACAATTATAATCATTTCTAAAAGTTATTGATTTCTTTATTACATATTTCTTTATTCCCTTTAACCTCTTATCAATCTGATCACCATACTTATAAGCATATGCCTTTGCTCTCAATCCAATAAACTCACTCATTACTTTTCCACCCAACTCATCCTTAAACTTACCAATAACCTTTTCATTCTTTTTGGACAATAACTCACTCTAGTTACTAAAATTACTTGTATCATATACTCCAATATTTTTCTTCATATCTTTATAAACATCATCAGTTTTTATATCTAGGATAAAACTATCAGTGTCCATATACAACAATGAAACATTTTCACCATACTCTTTCTTTAAGCCATTATACAAATAATCATACATCAATATCTTTGATAAATCAAGAACTGCTGTTCCAATATAAATTGGTTTATCCATAACAATACTTTCCTTTTCCATATGAATAGCAGAAAAGTTCTCTGAAAAAACCTCTTCTCTCTTAAAACTTGGTTTATTTATCAATCTCGAAGCTTCTTTCCAAGATGTTGCAAATCTAATGTTTTGCCTGTTTCTAACATTCTCCATTGTCTTTCCAAAGACAGCATTATTCATCAATTTATAGAAATCCCCTTCAAATTTTACTTTTGTATTGGTTCTCATATCTGTATTGAATTTAATATACTTTTTCATCCAAAGACTTTGTTTAAATTTTAAAACTCTATGAATTTTAGCTACTCTCAATCCTTCTCTCAAAAACTGTTTTAAGCTTCTCTGATGCAAAACATATCCCTCTTTATCATAGAATGTTGTTAATAACTTTTCTATTGATTTGCCTTTAATATTAAAACTTTTATGATAATCACTGAACCATTCTTTCTTTGGGGTTTCTTTCTCACATGCAAAAGGAAGGTCTTTATGCTTATTATGAAGATCACCCGGGTACCTCAAATCAACTTCAAAATAATAACCTTCTTCTTCCTCATTCAATTCCTCTTGAGAAGAAATAACAATATTCATCAAAGCCTTTTCATAATCCTTTTCTTCCACCCACTCTAATTTACCATAAGGCAGAGATTGAGACATTGCCCATCCATACAAATTATTAGCATCAAAATACCTCAAATAATTACGATCTTTTACACTGTCATAATTTGGAAGATATTTATTATTTGCTTTAGCATATCTTTTTGAACATACTTGTGATATTCCACCTCTCTTAGACTTCTCAATCATCAAAAGCATATCTACATAACTGATTAAATCTATATCTTGTTTTGTCATTTTTAACAATGCACTCCAAGCTAAACCAGGAACTGTGAAATAGTGGGCAGGATCTAATCCATAACAATTTTTATGATGACAGAGTGAGCGAAAAGCTTCAAACACATCAGCTTACAATAAAACATCTGTTTTTAGATACAAATCATGATATTCTCCAAGGTTCTTTATCTTTAATATTTTCCAAATTTCTTGTGCGTGTTTATATTCCTTATCACTTATCTCTTCTTCATAAAGGCTATTATAGAAACTTTCTTTTGAAGGAAGTTGTGTTTCTTTAAATCTCATAAATGAATCCATATAATCATAAGGATAAATTTCCTTACTTGTAAGAATTTTCTCTTTACTTTGAATTTCATTCCTTGTTTGAATTTCCTCTCTTGTTAGAATTCCCTCTTTAATCAGAATTTCATCTTTAATCAGAATTTCCTCTTTAGTTAGAATTTCATTCATTGTTTGAATTTTCTTTATGAATAGAATTTCTTCTTCAGTTAGAATTTCTTCATTAATTTCCTCATTAATTAGAATTTCCTCTTTACTTTGAATTCTCTCTTTAATCTGAATTTCCTCTTTTGGAAAGAATGAATTAAGATATGGAAAAGACCCCGTGGAGCTTAGATTTGATGCTGGGTAGGCTAGTGGTGTTCCCATAAACTTGTAAGAATCTAGAAACCTAATACGAGTTAAACGTTTTGTGAATATCATTTTTGTAAATGAAATATACTTTTGACTTGTGTTTGTTATGGCAGAAATATTCCCTGGTGTTTTTAAAAGTTCATTAATAAATAGATGTGTATTATAGTTGGCACTGTTGTGAAGAAAGACTGGAATAAAAGAAGGAAATTTATAATTAAGGTTACAACAGGAATGAGCAGGACCTCTATATTTACCAGTAAGATGACAATGATCCCTAACGTTAGACTCCTCAATTTCCTCCTCACAAATATGACAGACATTGTTCTTTCTAAAATCTAATTTTTCTTCTTCGGTTAATTTCATCGGTTCATTTGTTTCTTTCATCAGTTTAGTTAGTCTTATACAATCCTTTTCTAATCGTTTTACAACCTCTTGTGAAGTTTTTTTTTTCCACTATAATGTTCAAGTTTATTATACTTTTCTCCAACAGATGATTTGATATAATAACAGAAACCACAAGGAATATGTTTTTGATACTTATTTGTATGTGATTCTTTTGGATTAGGAGAAGCAGTATTTATCTTTTTTAGGATACATTCAAAATCAGCGTATATCACAAATGGGTGCATAGATTTATTATAATCTTCCAAATAAATCTTTTCACCAGGTTTAGGCATTGCAATTACAGCTGATTTATGATTACTGCAATATTTTGAATGTTGTTCTAATCGTTCTTTTGTATGAAATGAAATAAGACATCGCTTACAAGGATATATTTTGTTTGCTGTTCTGAATACCTGAGAAGAGATTAATCCTGATAAAGTATTGATGAATGTATAATGTGAATTCTTTCCAACACTAAAATATAAAAGATCAATGTGTGTTTCTTCATTTTTATAGTTGTTTGAAATTTTTAATATTTGAATTTTGTTTGTATCCGTTAATCCATATACATTAATAGAAAGATTATTCTTTTTCTCAAATTTAGGAATATCTGTTAGTGGAATTGGGAATTTAAAATCTTTAATGTCGAAGGTATTCTCATATTTCATATATTGTTTTACTCTTTCTGAATTAAATTTTGGTGTATGAAAGTGAGCAAGAACAGACCAGAGAAAACATTTATTATCATTGTTCTTAATATTAACAACTGCCTTCTTTAGTTTTAATTCTTTTGGTCATTCAATATAAGAAGAAGCTTTAAGAGGGTTTGATTTTAGAATGTGTATATCTAAAAAGATGATTTTTTAAAATATGAAATCCACTTCCTACCACTATATTATCAACATCCTCCTCTTGTCTTGATAGTTCTTCATATCAAAAAATCTTGAAATGATGTTATAAAATGAAGATCTGTTCTCATATAAAGAGTTTGTTCTTCATCTTGTCTTTTCATATTCATTTTCACTCCCATATAAAACTTTAAAGTTTTCATTTCTTTTAATGTCTTTCTAATAACTTTTTCAACATCAAGTTTCACTATTTCAATTGATTCAGATATTGATAATGGACCGGGTTCTCCAAATTGAAAAATCCTTATTTTTATATGCCCTTTAAATGCCCCATCAGTGTTTTCAATATAATAGTCTCCCTTTACTTGAAACTCATTTTTCTTGTGTTTTTGTGATTGAAGATGTCTATTATAACTACTCTTCAAAGCATCCTTTGAGCAGATATCACAATGTTTTCTTTCCAACTCAAGAGGAGATATTTGATGAAATAGACTAAATGTGTGTTTGTTGGTTCGAAGGTGTTTTTTTATAATGTTTATATTCGTGATTACAAACATCGCAGTACGTTGTATTCACCATATTTATATAATAAAAGTTTGCTTAAACTAAAATTTTCTTGATGAAAATTTCGTTTAATTTATGGGTGAATCTGTGCTTAAAACCATTTTATCCTTCAACTTTTTTCACTTAATAAAAACAATGTTTCAAGACACAAAAGACAAGTTTCAATCAATCTCTTCATTTGTAAAAGAGACTGAGAAATATGTCAAGGATGTAAAATTGAACAAAGATAAATATAACAACTATTGGATAAAAACAATTATGGTGGATAAGATGAGTTCTTCAATTTCCTTCAGTGGAAGGGCTTTTAGTATACCTGGTAGAACATCAATTAAAGTATCTCTAACAAAAGTTTCTCCTCTCCTTCTGGTAATATATTCAAAACTAGAAAAAGCAATGAAACAAGAAAAAATATCAAAAAACAAAAACCTTATGGATGAAGCTTTAGAAAGAAAAGATAAGACCATCTGTAATATGCAAGGAGAAATTTGTATTTTTTTCAACAACCCTAAAGATGTAAATCCTGATGAAATAAAGGATGTTAATATATCAGATGAAATGACATTTCGTTCAATAGTAGTTAAGGATCATTTTAAAATTACCTTTCATATAAAAAATGTTGTAGTTGAATCTAGTAATGAAAAAAAGTATATAGATATCGATGGTAATATTATTAAATATGAGTCAATATGCAACTGAAAGTATGGATGAATTTCAGTTTAAGTGAAGTTTTACTTTATAAATATGCTAGACTTCCCTGATTCTACATATGACAAATTTGAGAATTGTCCTGCGTGTGAAAGACGGGGATTAAACACAGACTCAAAAGCCTATAAACAATGTATTGTTGCGGATTCGCGCCCGCCGGCGTGCGAACGGCCACGTAACTCGAATCGCGGCACGTCGCCCACCGGTCGGACAATCCAGTCGTGACCCTCTCGGACTAACGCCGGGAACCAGTCACGGGTGGACCTTTCGGCCTCACCACGATCGTGCCAATCGGCCCCCCGCGTGGGATAGGGTTGCTCGCCAAATTCGACCTACCTAGTACCCACACGGAGGGTAGACCGGGCGATCGCACCTCGCCGCAGGTCGACTTCAGACACGGGCCACTTTGAGCGACCCGTTCCGTACTATCGGGATAACCGAGCGGTGTTATCGTCGGCCTCGACGGTTCGATTAATTATCGGGCGTATTCAGGCCACTACCAACCCTTTACGTGAAGTAAGATGGAGATTCAATGAAAGAAAAGACGAAGCGAAACGGGAAAACAGTTCAACATAATTCACATTTATTCCGCGATGAACGGAAAGCACACATATACAATTACACCAAAAGCACATGTAAAAGAAGAAGAAACACAATATTACACAAAAAGCAAATATAAAAGAAGAAGACAATGCAGAGCTATCCGACTACCGAGCACACGGCAACACTTATACAATTTTACTTCACAGACGGCGCCGACAACACATATACCCAAAGCAAAAGAAAAGGACCACCCTCAAGGATGAGGCGGGCCTGGGGCCGAGACCGCGTCGGGCCTACCCGTCTGATGATGAGACGCAAAGTGGCGGTGGCGCCCCAACTCCGCGGGCCTCGCGGACAGTGTCTGGTAGGGGGTGGGAAAGGGGCCCCCTTGTCGCACTATCTCAGCGCGGGGGGAAACAGGAGGGGGTTGTTGATGCTCGGGGGAAAGGAGGATATCTCCCTGTCTCGGGTCCCGCGACGAGCGTCTCCACCACGACCTCGGTCGCGCCGCCGGCCTCTCCCTCCGCAGTTCCCCGAATCCGACGCGAGCACCCCCTCAACCGCCTTTGCCGCCGCCGCCTCTCCACAGCTTCGTCCGATCGCCCTCTCCGTCTCCTCTTTTGACTCGTCCCAACTCTTCACTGGCTCCGCGAACTCCCAACTGCGAACTCCCAACTGCGAACTCTTACTGCCTTGACTGACGAACGCAGCCGTTTATATCCCCGTGGCTTCGCCCCTTCACCTTTGACCCTTTACCTCCGACCCTTCACCTCTAACTGGCTCCCCATTGGACCGAGGAAAAGTGGGCATGAATGCTTTTTCATCCATGAATTTGCATATAGCGACCACACTGCAACGCCCTGGAGGCGGGGCCAAATCGCCCCACGCTCACCGATAGGACGGAACAGAAGTGGGCGTGAGTCGTTTTTGATCCGTTTTCTTCGGAAAGTCTGTGATGTTTCTGAACACGCTGCTCGGTGCGCGCCCTGCACGAGTCCAGTATCGGTGCCCACAAGTGGCGCAAGAATGGTGGTGATGCGATGGTGGCGAGTTGTGACGGTAAAGGTCGTGGCTGTAGTTGTGAAGCAGCGTTGTGGTTGGTGGTTGTTGTGTGATGGCTGTTGAGACGTGGTTGGTGGTGGTAGTAATGGCGGCTGGTCCAAACTAAAGATAATAAAAGAAAAACGGCTATCCTGAAGAGTCGCAGCCCGACTGAATGACATTTATTCCCTCGAAACAACGGGTTTGGGCCTAACTACACATATACTTACAGAGATATCTCACCTAAGGGACCTGAATGGTGGTTTGTGAATTTCGTCAACCACAACAGTATATTCTGTGATTATCTTCCAATTAAGGATAATAAAAAATTTAAAAAGGAAAATAATTCTTTTAGATTTACACCAAAAATGAATTACTTTACAAGATTGATGAGAGAAATGAATGTAAAGTATGAGGGTGATAACACACCTTTCCTTACAAGGGAAGAAACTGAACGTATTAACGAAATGTTCAAAGGATTGTTATATATTATTCATGGATGTGATTTTCAGGGAAATATCAACACTAGATATTGCATAAATAAAATAATGGATTATCTTGAAATTAAACCTGAACTTAGGATAAAATATAGAGTTTCTACAAAAGCCAATAATAAATTAAACTAGAACTGCCACTTTATAACTGCTGGCAGTGATGACTGGGTACCCACACGTCCACCTTTGATACAACACGGGACTTTCTGCAGATGACAGTCACAAAGTTTCGCTTTGATCGGGTAAGTGGTTCCAGAGAAAACAATATTTAATATTGTTCTTGAATCAAACATGGCTGCCAAGCCATGTGACCTATCAATTAGAAATTAACAAACTTATATTCCCTACTCGTGGGCAATACGTTAGTGAAGTTTCCCCTTGATCTGATGAGCCGTTCTGGAGAAGAAGTTGTTTGAAGGTTTACGGTAAATTGAAGATGGCCGCCAAACCGTATGACCGATCAATAAGAAATTAACAAACTCGATAAAGGACCTAATGGGGAATGTGTGTGTAAAGTTTCGCCTCAATCTGTTCAGCTGTTCTGGAGAAGATGTTTGAAGGTTTACGGTAAATTCAATAATTGCCGCCAAACCGTATGACCGATCAATAAGAAATTAACAAACTTGATAAAGGACCTCATGAGGAATGTGTATGTAAAATTTCGCCTCAATCTGTTTGGCCGTTCTGGAGAAGAAGATTAAAAAAAAACAATTCCCAAAAACAGATGGCTGCCGAACCAAGTGACCTATGACGTCATAATATATTTTTTCTACAGTGAATTGTCGTGCAGATGAGGCTCAAGAAATTTCAGATTTTTCCGATGCAGCGTTGTACCTAACGAATTTTGACCGACACACCTCTTGACCGATGACCTCACGAAAAATCACCCCTGTTCCCATTGAGGAGCTTATTCAAATGTATGAAGCGAAAACATTTTTACCCTTGAAAGTTTCACAGATACAGAGGTCCAAAGTTTTTCGGTGTTTTCAAGATGGCGCCCGTACCACGTGACCTATGACGTCACAATTACCACTTAAGTTTGCTATCATAAAAGATACATACTATGGTGAAAATTTCGTGTCGATCGTACTTACCATTCCTGAGAAAATGATTTTTAAAGCGAAAGAACCTGCAAAATTGCCGGCGGAAAAATATAAATAATAAAAAATAAGGAAATAAACAGAACAAAAACAATAGGGTTCCCTGTCAGAATGACAGGGTACCCTAACAAGAACTGCCACTTTATAACTGCTGGCAGTGATGACCGGGTACCCAGACTTTCAATCCAACATGGCTGCCAAACCATGTGACATGTGATGTCATAATTTTTACCATGCCTGCATACATGATGGTAGATGATAATTGCAAATTTACGCTTCGATAGGTTATGTGATTCCAGAGAAAACATTATTTAATATTTTTTCTTGAATCCAATATGGCTGCCAAACCATGTGACCTATAAATTAGAAATTAACAAACTTGTATTCACTGCTCATGTGCAATAGGTGTGTGAAGTTTCCCCCTGATCAGATCAGCCATTCTGGAGAAGATGTTTGAAGGTTTTAGTGTAAATCCAAGATGGTGACCAAACCATGTGACTTGTGACATCATAATTTATACCATGTATGCAGACATCATGGAGGATGGCAGTTGCAAATTTTCGCTTCGATAGGTTATGCAGTTCCAGAGAAAACGTTATTTAATATTTTCTTAAATCCAACATGGCTGCCAAACCATGTGACCTATCAATTAGAAATTAACAAACTTGCATTCCCTACTCATGTGCAATAGATTTGTGAAGTTTCCCCTTGATCAGGTCAGCCGTTCTGGAGAAGAAGATGTTTGAAGGTTTTAGGGTAAATTCAAGATGGCCGCCAAACCATGTGACGGATCAAGAATAAATTAACAAACTTGAGAAAGGACCTCATGTGGAATATATGTGTGAAGTTTCATCTTAATCTGTCTTGCCCTTCTGGAGAAGAAGATTTTAAAAATTTATTCATTTTCAATCCAAGATGGCTGCCGAACCATGTGACCTATGACAGCATAAATTTAAATTCTGCTTTCCATCGTCGACCCTAACAAGTGTCTGAAGTTTCGTGTAAATCGGATAAGGTGTATTTTTCTATTCAAGATGGCTGCCAAACCATGTGACTTCTGAGGTAAAATATTTTTGCCATGTATGCAGACTTCATGTGGGAAGGCAGTTGCAAATTTTCGCTTCGATGGGTTAAGGAATTCCAGAGAAAACATTATTTAATACTTTTCTTAGTTCCAACGTGGCGTTCAAACCATGTGACCTATCAATTCGAAATTAACAAACTTATATCGCATACATGTCCCGAATATAGTTGTGAAATCACACCTTCATTGGACCGGCTCTTCTGGAGATGTTTGAAGGTTTTAGGGTTTTTTCAAGATGGCCGCCAAATCATGTGACCAATCAAGAAGAAATTAACAAACTTGAAAGAGGACCTCTTGGGGAATGTACCTGTAAAGTTTTGCCTCAATCTGTTCAAGCCTTCTGGAGAAAAAGATTTTTTTTTTTAAAACACTAAAAACTAAGATGGCGGCCGAATTACGTCATCGATGACGTCAAGAAAAACATTTTTGACGATGAATTTAGGCGTAGATGACGATCAAAAAATTTCAGATTTTTCCCATACGGCGTTCTACTTGACGAATTTTCACCGGTGTATCGCTTCACCAATAACGTCACGAAAAATCACACGTGTTCCCCATAAGGAGCTTAGTAAAATGTATCAAACGAAAAAATTTTCCATTGCACGGTCTCCAAGATACAGATGTACAAAGTTTATCGTTTTTTTCAAGATGGTGCCCGCACCACGTGACCAATGTCGTCATAATTATAAAATGATTGTGCTATCAAAAAAGATATATACTGTGGTGAAAATTTCGTGTCGACCGGACTTAGCGTTCCAGAGAAAATGATTTTTAAAGCTAAAAAGGCCGCAAAATGCCGGCGGAAGAATAATAATAATGAAGAACTAGAACTGCCACTTTATAACTGCTGGCAGTGATGACCGGGTACCCACACGTCCGCCTTTGATACAACATGGGACTTTCTGCAGATGACAGTCGCAAAGTTTCGCTTTGATCGGGTAAGTGGTTCCAGAGAAAGCAATATTTAATATTGTTCTTGAATCAAACATGGCTGCCAAACCATGTGACCCATCAATTAGAAATTAACAAACTTATATTCCCTACTCGTGGGCAATACATTAGTGAAGTTTCCCCTTGATCTGATGAGCCGTTCTGGAGAAGAAGATGTATGAAGGTTGACGGTAAATTGAAGATGGCCGCCAAACTGTATGACCGATCAATAAGAAATTAACAAACTCGATAAAGGACCTCATGGCGAATGTGTGTGTAAAGTTTGGCCTCAATCTGTTCAGCCATTCTGGAGAAGAAGATGTTTGAAGGTTTACGGTAAATTCAAGATTGCCGCCAAACCGTAAGACCGATCAATAAGAAATTAACAAACTTGATAAAGAACCTCATGCGGAATGTGTGTGTAAAGTTTCGCCTCAATCTGTTGGGCCGTTCTGGAGAAGAAGATTAAAAAAAAAATTCCCAAAACAAGATGGCTGCCGAACCAAGCGACCTATGACGTCATAATATATTTTTCCTACGGTGAATTGTTGTGCAGATGAGGCTCAAGAAATTTCAGATTTTTCCGATGCAGCGTTGTGCCTAACGAATTTTGACCGGCACACCTCTTGACCGATGACCTCACGAAAAATCACCCCTGTTCCCATTGAGGAGCTTATTCAAATGCATGAAGCGAAAACATTTTTACCCTAGAAAGTTTCAGAGATACAGAGGTCCAAAGTTTTTCGGTTTTTTCAAGATGGCGCCCGTACCACGTGACCTATGACGTCACAATTACCACTTAAGTTTGCTATCAAAAAAGATACATACGATGGTGAAAATTTCGTGTTGATCGGACTTACCGTTCCTGAGAAAATGATTTTTAAAGCGAAAGAACCCGCAAAATTGTCGGCGGAAAAATATAAATAATAAAAAATAAGGAAATAAACAGAAGAAAAACAATAGGGTTCCCTGTCAGAATGACAGGGTACCCTAACTAGAACTGCCACTTTATATCTGCTGGCAGTGATGACCGGGTACCCAGTCCGTCTGCCTTTGAAACAGCATGGGACTTTCTGCAGATGACAGTCGCAAAGTTTCGCTTTGATCGGGTAAGTGGTTCCAGAGAAAATGATATTTAATATTGTTCTTGAATCAAACATGGCTGCCAAACCATGTGACCTATCAATTAGAAATTAACAAACTTATATTCCCTACTCATGGACAATACGTTTGTGAAGTTTCCCCTTGATCTGATGAGCCGTTCTGAAGAATGTTGTTTGAAGGTTTACGGTAAATTGAAGATGGCCGCCAAACCGTATGACTGATCGATGAGAAATTAACAAACTCGATAAAGGACCTCATGGGGAAGGTGTGTGTAAAGTTTCGCCTCAATCTGTTCAGCCGTTCTGGAGAAGAAGATGTTTGAAGGTTTACGGTAAATTCAAGATTGCCGCCAAACCGTATGACCGATCAATAAGAAATTAACAAACTTGATAAAGGACCTTATGAGGAATGTGTGTGTAAAGTTTTGCGTCAATCTGTTTAGCCGTTCTGGAGAAGATTTTTTTTAAAAAAATTCCCAAAACAAGATGGCTACCGAACCAAGTGACCTATGACATCATAATATATTTTTTCTATGGTGAATTGTTGTGCAGATGAGGCTCAAGAAGTTTCAGATTTTTCCGATGCAGTGTTGTACCTAACAAATTTTGACCGGCACACCTCTTGACCGATGACCTCATGAAAAATCAACCCTGTTCCCATTGAGGAGCTTATTCAAATGTATAAAGCAAAAAAAATTTCTAATGCACCGTTTCAGAGATACAGAGGTCCAAAGTTTATCGGTTTTTTCAAGATGGCGCCCATACCACGTGGCCTATGACGTCACAATTACCATTCAAGTTTGCTATCAAAAAAGATACATACGATGGTGAAAATTTTGTGTCGATCGGACTTACCGTTCCCGAGAAAATGATTTTTAAAGCGAAAGAACCCGCAAATTGCCGGCGGAAAAAGAATAAATAAGAAATAATAAAAAATAAAAAATAAGGAAATAAACAGAAGAATAACAATAGGGTTCCCTGTCAGAATGACAGGGTACCCTAATAAATTATAAAGAATAAATAATAAACAGAAGAAAAACAATAGGGTACCCTGTACTCACAGGGTACCCTAATAACTTGTTTTCCAAATGTATAAATGAATAATTTTTTACCCATTTGGGAAAATAAGATAAAATTTAACAATCATAAAAATCTTCCAAATTCATTAAGATGTCTCATAGTTGGTTCAAGCGGATGTGGAAAAACCTGCTTACTTTTGAAGATGCTTCTGACTCCCAACTTTTTAGATTATGATAATTTAATTTTCACAAAGGCCTAGTTTTCAACCAGAGTATCAACTACTCTCACAAGGTTTTAATGCTGGTCTTCAAAAAGAAGATATAATCGGTTTATTTAAACTTCAAAAAAACTGAAATGATTATAACATTGAAGATATAATTCAACTATTTTGTGATACACAGAGATGTAAAAAGAAATCAAAACCGATAACTTGTATTCTTAGTGATAATACGGATGATATACCGTCTCCCCAAGATTTGGATAAATCAAAAAAGAACCTCGTTATCTTTGATGATTGTGTTAATGAGAGAAACCAAACGGTAATGGACAGCTACTACACAAGAGGGAGACATTCTTCTTGTAATTGTATTTATCTTAGTCAATCGTACTTTCAACTTCCTCGTCGTTCCATCAGAAACAATGCTAATACTTTTATTTTATTCAAGTTAAATTCAATAGATATAAATAATTTTTGGAGAGATAATTGTTCTACATTATGTAGTAAAAAGGAATTTGGGGATAACATGAAGCACACGACTGAAAAATATAAATATATTGTTGTGAAACAAGATGAGATATTGAGGGATATATTTTTTGTTTTATAAATAATTACATATATAAATGACAACTATTATTATAAATCTTGTGGGTAAATCTGCTTCTGGAAAAAACTTTCATAAATCAAGGTTCTTGTGCAGTACAAATGAGAATATTGTAAATTTACTTTAAAAAACCCTGTGATACACATTGTATCAACAACAACTAGAGCAATAAGACCTGGAAAAGTAAAAGGTGAAGATTATCACTATATTTCATGGAGGAACATATGCGATTGAGGAATGAAGGTGAAATATTTGAGGAGGTTTCTCTTGGTACAACAAAATATTCACATTGTAAGAGTGAGTTAAGGAAACTAAAATCTGGTGGTCTTGGGATATTAGAAACTAATCCAGAAGGAACGAGACAAACAACGCAAACGTATGAAAAGCAGAGATGCAAGTATTAGTGAAGAAGAAATTACAACTCGTATTAATGTTAATAAAGAATTTGATGAAATATTTAAAGAAAAGGATTTATTTGAACACATCTACTTGGATGATGAAGAAAAGGAAAATTTCCCTGTTGATCTTTACAATTCATTAAATGATATTTTCCAATAAATAAATGGATGCGAAAGAAAGAGCAAGAAGATTTAAGGAACATCAAGAGTTGGTTTCAAAAGTTGTAAAACAACAGGAAGACATAAAGAAGAAGCGCAGACAAAAATTAACAGGTGAAGAAGCATTTGAAAGAAAGCAAGAGAAATTTTTTAAACCACTTTTGAAAACTTCCCAAGAAAAAAATTATAGATGTTTCCACAGTTCCCACAATAAAATATACTCCAAGAAAGCTGCAAATGTTAAAAGATTTCAGTCAAATGACGGAGGAAGAATTAGAGCATCTAGGAGAATTAGAATATGATGATGAAGGATTATTTCAACAACTGGAAGAGATGAATCGACCCCCTGATTATATTGTGAATGCTCTTCAAAACAATGAATATTCAGTGGATTGAAAAACCAAAGCAGGACTCATTCCAACAGAACAACCAGCAATATTTCATCTTGTTCAAGAAAAGGTATTGATATTTAATGATGAATTAAGGTCCTTGAGTTCTGCTCAACCTCCTGTCAAACTAACTCCGAGATGAATGTTTCTTCTCACCAAAGATGGAAGACAAGGTTCAACTGTGAGGGATGAATCAAAGTATATTGATAAACCATTGTATATGAAAAATAATGATGACAAAGTATATATTGATCTGCTGAACTCTGTTGATTATAGGGTTATTCTTTCTGGTAAAAGTCGGAAGAATGAGAAGGAGAAACACATTATTCAGGCTATAAGTATCCTTGGTCCAGGTGTTAGTTTTCTTCCAAATGAACAATCACAATTAGTTAATAGACTGTTATTGTTGTTCGGCAGTAAGAACGCTGGAAATAACAATTGTTTTAATGAAGCATCAGCTATTTTAGACCAGTTGATGAACATGAAAATAATGAATAAATCTCAATATAAAGACATTTTATCTCATATTAAATAAGATGAGAAGCACAATCCTGAGTTTTAATTTCACAACAAGCGACCACACATCTTCATTCCCATACCCACTACAACTTGACACAACAAAAGAATATGAGGCATCTTTATTGTGCATGGAAACTTATAATACCTTATTTTATATAACCGAGAAAAATGACAAGTTTAGTTATAATCCGGGAAGTGGATAAAAAACGATAAGTCTCACCCGGAGCATATGAGATTTCTCAAATATCTTCTGAAATTGCTCGTCTTATGAAAGAACAGGGTGATGAACCAAAAAATATTGTTATAGACATTCAAAAACATACTTCAAAATCAATGATTAAACATAAAAATAACTACAAGGTTGATTTCAAAATTGATAATTCATTTAGAGAGTTATTGGGTTTCTCCTCAAAAAAGATTGAAACTAATGGGACGTTTTACAGTGATAATGTCATTCAAATATCCTCAGGAATATACTCTGTATTCATTCATTGTGATTTGATTGATGGTGCTTATAATGATGGAATAAAAACAAATACAATATTTTCATTCAGTGCATACTCAACCCCAATTGGTTATAAATTCAATATGGAACCCAAAAATTTGGTTTATCTCCCTGTGTCAGAAAAAAAACATACACAGAGTAAATTTTAGGACAATCGACCAAGATAATCGTATGATTTCTTTTAATGGAGAAGTTATATCCATCAGAATTCACCTACGTGAAGTTTTCCAAGAAATAAATGCGATGGTTATTGTGAGGAAACACGAGTTGGGAAAATATAAAATAATTACAGGAGATGGGATGTTCCTTTCCCCATACTACAAGGGTGAAGGTATGTATCTTGGTAGAGGATACTATAAACCTAAGAGACAAAGGGGTGTCGGACATCAATTTAGAGGAGATGGGATAATTGATACTCTAATGGGTATCGGTTCAACTATTCTTAAACATAAAGACATAATTGGTTCAACTGCTTCTGCTGTGGGAAATGTAGCAGGTGCTGTAAAGAGCATAAAAGATGCCCAAAAGGAATCTCATAAATTAGAAGCAATTAAAGAAATTAAAAAAGGTAAAACTCAGTTGTCCCCCCAAGAACGACAGAAAATAATTGAAATACTTGGGTCAGGGTTTCAAAAGATTTAACATCTTTTTTCCTAAATAAATACAAGTATGGAAGCAATTGATAGTATCTATGATTTGGATGATACTATTATCATCTCAAACTCCACTAAAAAAGAAGATTACTTCAAGGTAAATGCAATAACTGGAACAGACTGGAATGCAAATGGTACAAAAAGTTTTGCAATAAATAATCAACAAACCTATTTGAATCTATCCGAAAGTTTCTTGTTGTGTAAATTTAAATTCACTAAGGCTGGGAATAACACAAACGCTACACTCGTAAATGATTTCTTCTGGAAAATGTTTGATAGTGTGCGTTTGTACATTGGAACACAAGAAGTTGAAGCGGTTGATTATGTCTCTGCTGTATCTGAAATGATGAAATTTACACTCTATACATTCAGTGATAGAATGGGAAAGGGGTCTGTCGAAGGTTTTATTCCTGATATGTCAACGGGAACAACCACCCACCCTGGATATACTCAAAGGAAAGGAACGTATAATGATTATACAAAAGCAGTTAATAGTTTTACTGTGGCAGTTCCTCTTAAAGGTATATTTGGATTTTGTGATCATGATAAAGTTCTGTATGGTCTTAAAATTAGATTTCAACTCCAAAGGAATGATAATGAAAATAGATTGCTTTTTGGTGTTGGTAGTGCTTTTGGTGAGCAGAATAAATTTGTAATTGATGAAATGAGTTGGTATATTAGTGAATATACTCCTCATCTTAAAACAGAAGAGATGTTGAATAGAAGACTTAACACAAAGAAACCACTCAGTGTATCATACCTCAAAAGAAGATGTCAGCACGTTAAACTCAACGAAACCACTTACACGTGGGATTTGGGTGTTCTGGAAGGAAAGCCACGATATCTGTGGATCATTTTTAAAAAGCCAGATGGTGATACTGCGACTGATAAGAATAATGCATTGAGTGATAATGCTAAGGTGAACCAACTTCGCGTTTCTCTAGATTGTACATTTTATCCACGAGATAGATTGGAAATTAATTGGGAAAAAAATGATTTTGCTGAAGCATACAAGTCTTACCAAAAGGTGTGTGAAAGTAATGGAAATAAAGAACCTATTTTGGATATGACAGCATTTCAAAGTTTTTATACAATCTATGCGTTTGACCTGAGCGCTCAAAAGGAAACTATAAAGTCTAATCGAGTGGATACTTCCCTATACATTGAAAGAGGAGAGAGTGAAGAAGTTGATACATATTGTTTGCTTTTAGAAGAAACAGAATTGCAGATTAATACAGATAATGGTGTTATGATTCGTCTCACTTAATTTATTGTTAAATAAATGAGTGGCACACTACCAACTGGGGTATATGTTACTCAAATCAATCTTCATAAACTGTCATCTTGTGTTCAAAATCAAAAGCCTTGTACGATTAACGTTAATACAATTTAGAGAAAAGGAGCAGTAAGAATTGATGTTTTGCTCACAAGAGAACAGGTTAAAATCTTGAATGATACTGGCTTACTTAAAATTAAAATGACAAAACCAATGTTGAAAAAATATTCAATAAGAGAGACGAGTGGAGGATTTCTCCCATTTCTAATTCCTTTATTTGCTGGTTTAAGTACGGTTGGAGCATTGACGGGTGGTATTTCAAAAGCGGTGAAAACTGCCAACGAAAGGAAGGCTCAACTCCAGGCTCAAAAAGAATTGGAAAGACATAACAAAGAGTTGGAGAAACAAATTCGTGGAAGTGGTGTAATTGTAGATTTTGCTGAAAAACTTGAAGGTCTGCCTGATAAAGCAAGATTGTTCGTTGGAGATATGCTTTCTTCTATTGCACAAGCAGGTGTAAAATTAACTAAAAGAGGTAATGGATTCTATCTTTCTGATAAATAAATAAGCATTGATGAGTGGTTTTAATAATTTGGAAAAAATACAACATCAAATTTACAACTTGTTAAATATTGTAAGAAATTAAAAATTCATAATGTGGTTATTTGTATGAGAGATGAATTAACAAATGTGCCTCAACATACAAAGAATATTATTATGAACTTTGAAGATAATAATGGGAACGGTTCTCATTGTGTTTGTATTTTTAATAGTCAAGACAAATATTATTTTGATAGTTTTGGTCTTCCACCACCTGTTGAAGTCATAAAATTCTTACAGAATGGTGTTTATCAAACATTTCAAGTCCAAGAATTAAATTCCAAGTGTTGTGGTCAATTTTGTCTCTATGTGTTATTTCAACTCAAGAAAAATAAAAAATTTTATGACATTATTTTTAATCTAATATAAATGACTTATGTTGGTAAAGATGGTTCTATCTTTGGTGTATCCCAAGAACTGGATATTGATTGATCAAATTATTACACAAAGGCACAGGCTGAACGACATAAATATAATATAACCAAAAATATTAATATGAAAAATGCTTATAAATTAAAAAATTATCCGAGCCCGACTGACGCGAATGACTTGGTGAGATTAAGCGATTTATCACAATATATATCCTTAAATAAAATGGCCGTGTATTCCAAAGATACAGAAGTGTTGATTTTATCTCCAGGTCATGCAGAATTCACAGTTCGAATTAAAATAAATTTTTATAAAGAAGGGCGTATCGTTTGCATGAGCATAGAACAATGGCGGTATGATATGAATGGTTTAGGGTCTAATTGGTCATTTAAAATTGACCTAGAAGACCTGGAACAATTAAATCAGTCTCGTAAGGAAGAATATTATCCACTTGGTATGGAGAATGAGTTTTGTGGAAGCACGATTCGTAAACAACAAATAAAAGAATTTAATAAGGGTAAATATAATAATGGTTTTGGCATCGTTTATATCATGAAAACAGAAAAAAACAGGATTATATATAAGAAGCGGGGCTTAGGGAAAGTGGGCGGGGTTTAAGAAAAGTGGGCGTGGCTTATGGGAATACCTCATGAAAAGTGGTTCAATGAGTGAGCTAAACAGTATGCATTGGTTATTTGAAAAAGAGTGTCCCGAGGCTTACATGTTTCAGATATTTCTTTAGAATTACCTTTAACAAATCACATTACTACTTTACTACTTGAACAAATCTTTATCTTATTGCATTGGTTATTTGAAAAAAAGTGTCCCGAGGTTAAAAGGGGAGACAAATAAATATACCTTGGGATAAAAAGGGGGTTTACTTTTTAGGGGAAAAAAAATGAATCGCTGAAAATCCCCCATTCATTTACATGGGGAAAAGTGAGCCAGAATCGGTATATTCACCCTACTGAGGTCCCTGGGCAACTACCCAGGCTTGCCCATGCCTAAATCCGGCCCTGCTGCTTCCTGGCAGAGTTGAGCTATTTCAAGGTATATAATTCATCATTCAGATTATTGCTGTTGAATCAGAAGAATAATGGCAGAGTCATAACATTATCAAAAAAAAGAGGAAAGAATAAAACACAAAAACTGAACGAAACGTGATTGCAGAAGTACAGGGGCAGTACTCTTACGTGTTTTGCCGCTCTTTGGCCATATACTCTCTGACATTACCAGTGAAATTGCCGCTCTTTGGCTTCAGTTGTCCACATGATTGCAAGATGACTCATTACAAAATTGACGTGCTAGGTTTGGTGCAAAACAAAACTTGATGGTAACGCCGTCCAAGTTGTTGGCAGCCGCCGAGGTGAAAGGGTTATGGACAGGTTTGCCGCCACGGACCGAGCCAGCAACCAATGGTGAGAGAAAGGGGAGGGCTTGGTGCACCAACAGTGTTGTGCTATCCCGAGGGGATATAAGGGTGGAGCGATGATAGAAGCCAGGAGTTCTCGGGAATCTTCGGAGGAGAAGCTGCGCCTCTCGCTTGTCCTGGTGAGCCAGAGCCACAACCTCTCCTCAGCCTCATGAGCATGTTGGAAGATCCAGTGTTGGAACTTGTAGTTCATCGCCCTGCCAGGAAATCGAACTACAGACTCCTGCACGACTTTGCCGGGTATGCCCGGGACCTCTTCTTGTCTTGTGGATTCCCATATTGTCTATCTTTGGTACATCAGTCGGGCCCTAATGCTCTGATATGTAAGGATCTCCGATTGGTAATTTGGTTATTTGGCAACATATCAGTAGTGGATAAGAGCTATTGGTTTAATGCACCATTATTTGTTGATTGCTCCTTGTATTCCCTTCCCTGTTACCATGAGGTATTGCTTCATTAAGTACACCTGGTCGCAGGGTGAATTCAGGTTGTCATGATCCCTCCTCTGGTAATTAAGGAAAGCCCGTTGAGGGTTAATTGGCTGCATATTTTAAACGCCGCACACCCAGACAAGTATCACATGTCTCGGCCTCGCTCTGCCTCGTTAGGACAAGCAGTGTGGTGATAATTAGCATAGTACTTGGCTGGCTTAGTCTCCAACCAGTACGGTAACATGACTAGTTGACATGTGATCTGGCTGGGGGTCTTCAAACTGGTTGACCATTACAGTCACATTGAGGCGACTCGCCGGACTCATACCAGGCAACTGGCATGATGGGACGACTACAACAATGTGTGTCTGAAGCCTTTTCTTTCATTTCTATAAGATTCCATACCCCTGGGCCAATTACCACAAAATATTCACACATGGAAGGTCAACATCACAATGAAAACTATCATTGAGGCCATTTGGCCCAACATTGCCATGGTGATGGCTACAGATTCAAACATCAATCCTTTTGATGGTTTACAAAAGTCTAAATAACCTGGTCTTTCTGGGGTAACCCAGCTTGTCATGGATATCAGTGGCTTGCCCTCATTGGCCATTGTGGCCAGGTCAGCTTGGTCGCTGGTGCTGCATGATAAACGGGCCTCTCGTCTCTCATTCTCCACTGTATGAACATGACAATGTCGAACTAGTCGGAGGCAGCGACGGCTTCCAAGGGCAGATCTGTGTGGAAGCATTTTGGATTCACGGTTCCACAAGCTACGTTTCGCCTCTTGTTTTGTTTTCACATTTAATTTGAGTTTCATTCCTCCTCCTCCACCTCTTCTTCATTTCAAACAAAATGGGTGTTGAAAAGATGCGATTTGTAACTTGGGATGCTGGCATCATGAGATATAATTCCATTTGGGAATACTAAACAGATTGATGAGACAAAACTATTGTCTAATGGCATTGTAATTCATGTAAAACCTACGCTAATGTTTCCTTATGTCCTTGTTTTGCTTACTCGATGTTTTCAAGCTCCTCCATGAGCCAGTATGATTTTAAAAAGCTTCTTTTCTGAAATAGTCCCACCATTTACTCTGCCAAATATTGTCTGCGATTCACCAATTCTGCAAAAGTCACACTCAAGGACCATCCATACTCAAAGACCAAAGTCACACTCATCTTGCCCCATAAAACCACATATACAAGGATACACAAGGAAATTAGATGCCGGTGGAGGCCAACGGCCCATCATGCCTGCACCACATCGATCAACACCAGACGAAAACAAACATCAACACCAGACTAAAAAAAAAAAAAAATTGTTTTGTTTTGTGGGTTTTTTTTGTCGTTTTAAAATTTTATTTCCGGAGAGGGGGCATGGCGAAAACGGTTCTTTAGTAAGAAAAAAAACCACACGCACACACACACACACACACACACACACACACACACACACACACACACACACACACACACACACAACATCCCTTGATGAGACTCCCACAAACTACACTCCGCACAGATGCACACAATCACCTGCCAACATCCCTATACCTCTATCTCCAAAAAGTCCAGGTACATAATCTAATTCCAATTTAAACTTATCTCCTGTTTCTGTTGCCACGACCTTTTCAGGGAGAAATCCACAACATGTCCTCAGAAGCTCAACTCTGATGCAATATTTGGCAGCACTCTTGCATATATTTGTCTTTCAGATGCACAATGTTGAGGTCATGTGATGAAATGTTGCGGCCCGGAATCACGGGGAAACCACGAGAGATGGACTGCCTTGGGTTACTCGCCAGACTCATCGGAATCGCAGGCCGTCACACGCGAATAACTTAATGATGGCGGGTCGCTAATTGACCGCGAATGCCAATAACTCAACCACGTGACTTGGGGTCCTCTGTCTAAGAAACCGTTTACCTAAGGGTCACGTGACCTCTTTACCAGGGAACGCGCTCTCGATACATACTTGTGTTCACCAGATTACCTACTGGATCAGGTGCAGCCAAGCATAATTGCCAAGTACGTACCGGCTACGAAACCAATCTTTGGGGAATAACGTTCCAGCTAAGGTAGGGTGTGAACTATGCTGGACCAATGAAGTAAAACACGAAAACGAGCTGGGAACATTTCTACACAGAGCATTTATTTACAACCAGAATGCAAGGAAAGGTATGTGGCACAGTGAATGGGATTTATTGGTATGTACAGCAGGGAAAGCAAGGAATCTGTGGGGTACGGCAAAAGACAAGCAATCTTACAAAAGCAGACACAGAGCAGAGTTATCCTGTTGTATGTTTTACAATCTTAATTTATGGTAAGACAGGTGCCATCACACACACACACACACACACACACACACACACACACACACACACACACACACACACACACGGAAGATTAGATAGCCCAGAGAGAAAAAAAGTAGGTGGGGGTAAACGACATCTCAATACCTGGCGTTGTCAGCAAATCAACGCAACCCAGAACACTAAGGAAAGAGGTAGGTGGGAGGAATACTGATTATGTCTAAATATGGGAGTGGGAGGTGTGGTGTATGCAACGTGGGAGGTGTGGCATCGTGCAAGAGGAAAATGTGAATGTGAGTCAGTTAGTTCGCTCCTTCAGGTTCTGCCCATAAAGGAACAGTTGGGCCTTGCCCGTGTTAATGTTCTTTTATGTGTCCACAGAGAGAGAGAGAGAGAGAGAGAGAGAGAGAGAGAGAGAGAGAGAGAGAGAGAGAGAGAGAGAGAGAGAGAGAGAGAGAGATATATATATATATATATATATATATATATATATATATATATATATATATATATATATATATATATATATATATATATATATATATATATATATATATATATATATACACACACACACACACAAGAAAAGAAAAAGATGTATAAGAAGAAAGTCTCGATCATATCTGTAAGTGTAAATGTCTGTTCCCATTGATGATCGCTCAAATGCAGCGGCCCCACCTCGTGGCAGTAGTGTGCGACCCTCCACCCCTCTCTCCCCCCGCTTGGTCATGGGGACTCTTGGCGTCTTTCGCTCGGCACCAACCGGCTCGCTGACTGCCTGTTTGCCAATCCCATCTTGCTTTGCGTTCCTTCGGCAGCAGCACCGACAGCCCCGAACATGAAAGATGAGCATCAGCAGCGACCAGGGAGCAGGGCGAACAGGGATGAACTTGAGCAGGCGAGCCGGCTGACAGACTGATCATTGAGCAGGCTGACTGATTGAGAAGAGCAGAGAAGAGGGGAAGTGCGTAGAGAGAGAGAGCTGGCTCCGCTCTGCCCTTTTTATGGGCCCGGACAAAGGGAGGGGCCGAGAACCGGATCACAATGAGCTGCAGCCAAAATCCCGCTCCTCTATTGGACCACAGCAGCCGTAGCCACACCCCACCATGCCTCGGAGATGGAAAATGGGTCAGTTATTCACTGACCTTGACACAGGTCAGAGCTCCGAGCTTTACATGGAGAAACGGTCTTTGGACGTGTACTCCGACCCGAACGTGCACTGCTCTTCATTCTAACATGGAATTGCAGCGAAATCCCTGCATTTCCTGTATGTCCCTTCACCAGTCGCAGCGCACGTTCGCGCCTCACAAACATCTTGATCTGCGTCCCCTCCAGGAACCTTGATGCTTCGATGTGGATTTGGCAACCATGGGGCAGTTGCTACAGTTATTGAGAAGGACGCTCTTGTTTTGACATTCGTAGTGAGAGATGGTGGCAATGTGGCATTAATAATGAGTGCTGATTACCACGTGGTATCCATGGTGAGGGCCGAGTGCCATGTGGCATTAGTTGTGAAATGGGTGAATAAAAGGCGTGGGTTATGGCGGGGATATTTTTGCCATTTGTATGAAGCGGTTGTGGTGAACGTGGTCGGGTTTGGTGAGTGGAATGAAGTCTGAGGTGAGGTGGCGATTGGGAATTGGTGCACACATTTGAAAGGAGAATGGGAGCAAACTCCAAAGGAACGATGTACTGTGTGTGCATTGTCGGCAGGTTGTGCTCGCAGTGTGAACATGCTGGAGACGCTCATTTAATGGCGTGCATGGTGACTTGCATGGTTCGTGTAACAAAAAGGAAAAGCTCAAAGGTTAAAGTGAAGGTTTAACGGATACATGATAGACCTAACTACGAGAGTCCCATGCAACGCATCTTTCCCCTTTTACCCACTCGACAAATGGAAGCGACTAACTAAGACATATACTCTTGAAATAACTGCCTGGAGATTGCTGTATGTTGTGTGCCATTGCCTTGGAGTCTTGCGGTCAGAAAGAACCACAACAGTAATAATTATGCAGGCAACCACTGTCTTGTATAACCACCGGATTGTATAAAATAAAACTAGAGTTCATGGAACAACTTACCCCACCAGTCTTGAGAGATGAGGACATAGGTGGGGTCTGCGAGCAGCATATTTGAATGGTTGTGATGAGATAAAATGGCGTAATATTTTGTCCAGGTCCTGCTAAATGGAAGGTTTTTGACAGTGGGAAAAAGACGATTTGTGATCTACAGTGCTCACGTGTATAATTTAATTGAAGTAAAATAAAGATTTTAAAGGTTGCAGAAAAACAATTCCGAAGCTTAACGCCGTTGATGCAGCGTCTTTTACACCACCTTATTTAACACGCTACATTAGTTGTTCATGCCTGTTGTTTGTGTCCTTTATGATGTCCTTAAAAAACAGTAAGTTTCCTGTTTGGAATGATTTTCAATTTTGTTTCACTGTCAGACAGGCAGACAGAGTTTAAAAAAAAAAAAAATCTACCTCCTTTCTGTGCATGCACAATCAGGGCAAATTCTGAGCCAAAGTACAATGAAACTACAGGTTTGTTTTCCGATTCAAGCCCAATTCGTGTTCAAAATAGAACATTCAATCAAAATGAAGTTGTTCCTCGATCATAAACTGACGTTTTGGACAGACAGACAGACAGAAAAAGTGAACCAATTGCTTAACCCCACTTTTCCGAGCGGGATTTATGCAAGGGCAATGCCCTGGAGCCTCCATCATCCAACATGTACCCCGGGGCCTTCACCACCCAATGGCTCATCCAGGATTACTGATTGTTGTTGTGAATTACAGTTTATTAACCCAAAATTAAGCAGCATAGCAAATTTGCTTCAAAAATTGGGCATTCAATTGGTATTCAACAAGTTTAGTTGGAAATTGTTTCGTTCGTATGGTCCGCATACACTTATTCGAGGGATTTTTATGCCTCCGCTGACGAAGCCGTCGGAGGCATTATGTTTTCGGGTTGTCCATCCGGACGTCCGTCCGTCCATCTATGCTAATTTTCTGTTTTCTCTGCATCAGCTTATCCAATTGACACAAAATTTTCACCATCGGTGTGATTACTCAAGTAGAATGTTTTAATGATAGTTATGACTCATAGGTCACATGGTGTGACAGCCATGTTGGAAAAAAGGAAAAACTTTGGACATCTGTATCTCCGAATCCACTCAATAGAAAAAATTGGAATTTGGCGCATGTGAAGTACTCCCCATTGGAAATAAGTAGAATTTTTTTAATGTCATAGGTGGCTTCGTTATGACGTCATCATTTCATACGTCAAATTCTTCATCCGACCAGTATGAAAATTTTTGAGGGTCATTTAGGGCTAAATTGTATGGGGGGAAAAATTGATGATGTCATCGGTCACGTGGTTTGGCAGCCATTTCCTTCTTTTTTTATATAAAAGCCTCAAAAATCTTCTCTGAAACGGCTGAACAGATCGAAGTGAAACTTCACAAGCATGATCACCAATCCACAAGGAACAAAAGGTTTTACACCTATGATGTCATTGGTCATATAGTTTGGCAGCTATGATTTTTTGAAGAATAAACGTTAAAAAATCTTCTCCAGAATGGCTCGACAGACACACTTTCCCCCAGCCTTGGGGATTCAAGGATGTTCATGAATAATTCATAGGTCAAATGGTCTAGCAGCCATATTGGATTAAACAAAAATCTTTAAACACATCTTTTCTCTTGTACTGCTTCATCAATCGATGCGAAACATCAGAGTTGTGACCTAGTAGTCATGGGGAAGAGAGGAGAAGATTGGGACCATACTCTGTGCAGAGTGTTGGTGCTGCTTAAGCAGTCTCCTTGGCTATTGGGCACAATCCTGGCCAGGTCGCCACTCTGACACAATATACCAGCATGCTGGCACTCATTTTGCTGACCTCGGAAGGATGACAGGCTGAGTTAACCCCACCTGGTATTAATTCAACAGCTGAGCGAGGTTTGAACTCAGGACCCTACGATCCAAAGCCCACCATCCTAACCAGTAAGCCAACACCAGGCATAGTCATGGGGAATATATGTTTTAATTTTCAACCTGATCAGACGCATGGTCTGGCAACCACAATTATTTAATATTTTGAATCTGGGTTCAGGGATTTAAATCACACTTGGTACAAGTATGTGTAATGATGTAATAATGTGGGTAAGCATGGTGTTGGCTTAATGATTAGGGTGGCTGGCTTGGGATCCTAGAGTTCTGAGTTTGAGCCCTATTGGCCGCTGAATTAACACCAGATGGGGTCGACTCAGCCTGTCATCCTCCTGAGGTTGGCAAAATGAGCACCAGTGTACCGTTAGAGGTGCACAGCTGTGCTCCAAGAAATGAAAGCTACCTGGCAGCCAAGCTGCCATTCCCAAGAACAGAACAGATAATGTGGGTGGAGGCATATCTGGTGACATTGTGACGTCAAAGAGTGCCCTTTTAGTTACTTTTTGTCTTGGCAGAATCTCATACCAACAACATAGAAAGGAATGCTTCTCGTTTCGTTACTTATAGCTCCATCACTCAAATTAAATGAAATGTAACTTGGAAGTTGCAACACAAATACAATATCTTTTTGACAGGCTAATTGCATGCTTTGCCTTCAGTTGTCTCTGGAATCAATTGGTGGTAATAAAATCTTGCAAAAACATTCCTGAAATTATGTATTTTATCCAGTAATTTGCCTCGTGTAGCCTGCAATGTTCTTAAGGCAATGATACAAAAAGGAAATTGAATGGGGGTGCCACAGATTAAGACATAAGAGCTGAGGGTGCCATCAGTGAAAAAGATTGAAAACCACAAATTCACTTCATCGTTGGTGGCAGAAAGGGCCACCACCACCCATGTGTGCCCCAGAGCCTCCTCCACCATAAATCCAGTGCTGCCGCTTTTCAATTGTTTGGGGTAATTATCTATATATAATTGTTGCGAATTCTGGCCCGCCTGGCGTGCGATCGGCCGCGTACCTCTAATGGCAGCCGCGTCGCCCACCGGACGGACAATTCAGTCGTGACCATCCTGGAACTACCGCCAGGAGCCAGTCACGGGTGGGGGTTTAACCTCACCACGATCGTGCCAATTTCCCACCCGCACAGGATAGGGTTACTCGCCAAATTCGACGTACCTAAGTACCTGCACGAGTGGTCGACCGGGTGATTGTACCTCACCGCAGGTCGGCCGAGGACACGAACCGCTTAAGCGGTCCGTTCCGTGCTACAGTGATAACCGAGCGGTGTTTATCACTGATCTCGACGGATCAGATTCTCTTCTTTACCCTGGGTGTTCAAAACCCACTACTCATTCCACGATACAAGATGGTACTTCCAATGGGGAAAGGACGCAACGAACGGGATACGTTTCACACAAGCACATTTATTTCAATTACACACACAACACAAGCAAGGCAGTCATGCAATATACAAGCAACAAATAGAATGCAAAAGCAATACGACCGACTATAATTATTATTTACAAGCACTTACACAGTTTCTACTTGGCAGGACATGGCGCCACAGCATGCATACAAAAACAAAGAAAGACCTCCCTCACATGCAAAGGGGTAGACGGGGTCTGTAGACCTTTATGGTCGTGGGCCGTGGATGACCGACGAGACCGAAGGGTCTTACCCGCACCCTCGTGGTGCGACGGTAGGCAGGTCACGACGTCTTGTCCCCATGGCAACTAGCGTAGCCGCGCCTGATCTCGGGCCTTGCAACGGTGGGCAGGTTGTGACGCCTTCTCCCCACGGCCACAAGGACAGCCGCGCCTGATCTCGGGCCTTGCAACGGCGGGCAGGTCGTGACGCCTTCTCCCCATGGCCACTAGGACAAGACTTCCACCCGACTGCCCCAGGTCTGTCTACGACGAAGACTTGGACCACGACAGACTTGGACCAAGACCACGACGACCAAGACTTCCACACGACTGCCCCAAGTCTCTGTTATCCGCGCTCTCTTCCAGGCGCTCCTCTTGCCCTTTTATTTCTCCTGCACCCGCCCCGCCCATCACGGCGCGTGGGTGGGGGGAGGAACATTCCAGAGAAATTGGGGCGGGAGTTTGTTTCCAACCGTCAAACTTGTTTACCGGAGGAGAAATTGGGGTGGGGCTGGTTTCCAACCGTCAAAGTTGTTTACTGGAGGAGAAATTGGGGTGGGGATGGTTTCCAACCGTCAAACTTGTTTACCGGAGGAGAAATTGGGGTTTCGTTGCTCCTTTAGTGGCGTTGTGGTGTGGATGGCGTGGTTGTTGAAATGGCATGGTTGTTGAAATGGCATGGTTGTTGAGATGGCGTGGTTGTTGAGATAGCGTGGTTGTTCCAAAATAACGACAGGTAAAGAAAAATGGCTAACTCAAAGCGTCGCAGCCCGGATGAATCACACATATTCCTTCTAAACAACGGGTGTGGCCTAACTACACATGAACTTATCGATATATTTAACCTGAGGACCTTTCTGGTGAATTGCAAATTTCCACAGCCGTAACACTACCCCCTCCCCTTTTTAACGACTCGTCCCGAGTCGTCAAATTTTCGTTTGCCATCATGTGTAGTTCTCCCCTAGTACGTTTTACCTTCGGATCCCTGAGTGCGACATTCATGGTATTCCTGTCCCCAAAATAAATAACCTACGGGCTGAGTAACTAACTAAACAAACCCACTCATACAGACGACTTAAATAAATTGCTGGCTCTAAGACTCACATGCCGGGGGCACACTCATATTTACAATTCACAACTTAACAACTTAACAACTTAACAACTTAACCTTATAATTTACACTATTCCATGGCCCAGGATCGATGGACTCTGCAAAGAGAAAAGTTAGCAGGGAGCCAGGCTGCTCACACGCAGTCTCTGGCTCATGCAATAATGCAGGTGACGGGGAATGTGGCCGGCTGCACACACGCCATCCAAGGCCTCCCCCTTTTAACATGGACAAAGTGAACATAACGGTGCATGAGCTGCGCGAATGCAGTCTCCGTGACAGCTCAAGTGGCACACGCAATGAACACAACGGATGTATGGATGAATGGATGGATGGATGGACGCAAACACGGTGCACGGGCCGCCACTGAAGGCCCGTGTTGTAGCTGCCAAAAGGGCAGTCCTCGCGGCTTGCGCAATGATTCTGGCGCACATGGCAATGAACCAAAAGGGGGGGGGGGGAATGCAAAACAGAACGGGGGCAAAAGATGACGAGGGCAGTAGGCATGGATGGCAAAGGTGGACAGGCAAGGCATAGCATGACAAGGCAGCTGTAGCAAACACAGCCGGCAGATGAAATGACCGTCACAGGCCTTGCAGTAAACACCAGCAGGTGACGTTGGCCGGCACAGGCCTCGTAGCAAACAGCCAGCAGATGAAGTGGCCAGTACAGGCCTTGAAGTAACACAGCCAGCAGATGAATTTGGCCAGTCTTTTGCCTTGAAATGGAGGTTGGTGGAGGGAGTGCGGTGGTGCTGGCCACTCGGAAGGTGGGCTCGGACCTACCTACTGTCCCCCTCCCAACCTCTCGCCTTTGCCTGTCTCTGTCCATACCCACTCCCTTAATTTGTAAAAACCCAATTTAGCCCTAACTTATTTTTTTTGTTTTTTTTGTATTTTTACTTTCCCCACTATAATTTCATCTCCTAACCCCCTTTATGGTCTTTGTTCGGCTAACCTATCATGTCCGAGCCTACTCCCAACCCCTACGTTCCCTTCCCGGAGGGGAATAAGGGAGAGCTCGCATCCTGTGTCGAGGCCCAACTCAAGCCTCAGGATGGCCTCCTCGGAGTTCAGCGATCTTTACCCAAAGTGGGTCCAGCGGCCCACAACGAGAGCGAAGGGATGGATGGTGCAGAGGGGTACACTTCCTATCTACCCTATCCATTTAACTTTTGAACTACCACAGGGCTTTCAACAAGCGCCTCTCGCTTAAACTATTGGTTCTAACAACCCAGATTTCCATCGCCTGTGTTGGTGTCCTCTTATTTGCGGGCCTCGCCCTCCAATTTTCTTCCCGTGCCCTCACACGGTCTCACGGCTGGGAAGCGTGGCTCCCTTGGCAGGAACTACCCTCTGCCGATTCCCCAACGATGGCACCCCCGGGCACTACACTGCCTCCGAGCCTACCAGCTCCCTAAACACCGGGGAGTGCCCTCCATGGCGACTCCCCTGAAACGCTCACTTGGCAGGCTGGCTTCCGGGCCCCTTTCCGAGGGTCACCCGTGCCCACGACACTGCCCACGCAGCCGATGGCGCCCCGGGCCCCTGCATCATGCGGGCGCACCCATGCCCACTTCGCTATCCCGGCCCCCCATGGGCCCTTGGCCTACCACGGCCGACTAGCCCAGTGCCTGAGGTACCCACTCAGCTATACTCACCGTTCGTAGCCACGCTCCCAGCCCATCAACAAAACTCCTGCACCCCTCCAAAACAGGGTTTCGAGCCTCCACTCCCACCAACAGCAAAACGACTTCCATTTTGTAAATTTAACTAACCCACTAACTCACATTATACTGACACCGGGGTCCCTTGGGCGGGAATCACTCTTTCCCCCAATCACTCATCGCACCATGCATTCCACAATCACTCCATTCACTCAGACCCACTGGCCTCACTCACTCATCATGTATCCACCTCACTCTTCAACTCTCACACATTGCCGAACTCTGCCATCCTGCTTGCTAATCCCCTAACTCGTGCTCCCTCGTCGTCCCTTACACTACAGCACGTTCCATTTAGCACTACGTAGCTAAGCTACGTCCCCTCTACACATCCACAAGTCTGTCACTGTTCTCAAATCCCCCAAAAAATCATTTTCCCTCCGAAATCTGAACTGATTCCCTCTACCAAATCCATTCCACGGGCCCCATGAGGACTTACCCCTACCCCATGAAGCCGGTTCAACGAAGCTTACCCTTCCCCCTAACTAGTTGTTATCCTGTGCCCTGGACAGGGGGGGGGGGTCTTCCACCCCTTGCCCAGGGAATCCTGTTTACCCGAACCGAGGCTTGCTTTGTTCAATTTTTTTTTTAATGTGCAGCACCAGCGTGGCAACTCACAACCTGCGCTCTTTGCCTGTGACGTCATGGCAGCTGTTCGCGTACCTCATCCCTCTTGGACGGTACCATCCGGCAGGGATCTCCCCTCCTGCCGGATTCCAATCATACGTGCAGCCATGACGTCACCCTGCGCATTAAAAAAACACGCCTCGCGTTTCGAGGGGTTCCCCACACGAACACATGTGCTCTGCTCGTTGGAGCTTAACACAAGCTCGCGTGGAGAACCCGTCCGGTCCATATCCGTAATCCAGCATAGCTTTTGTCCGTCCGCGGGATCGGCAACATCCACCGCGGGCGTTCCCGGACCGGGTTTCACTCCCGTAGGCGCGCACGTGGTGGCCTCGTGCGTTCCACAGCACGGACCTCGCGCTCGCCGCTGGGTAAACCCGGCGCAGTCCCCAATCTAGCTACGACCGCTACCCGGCCTTTGTCCCTCTGTCGCCGTCGTCTCCATCGCCATTCGACCCACGCACACCTGCGTGTCACGACGCTCATACACCACTCCATTACATTCACTCTCGGAGAGGGGGCTGCGTGCTCCCACATGCCGACCGTCATCTCCCTTACATACCGCTCTCTCACACACACGGTCTCCCTTGCACTCGGCCGTTTACTCGCGCATGCCATTTCCCTTGCACACGTGGTTCCACTCACACACGGCCTTCCACTTGCACACGTGGCTCCTTCCACACACGGTGCCTCATCCACACACGGCGTGCTGGGTGGCACGCACTTCGGCACACTTGCCACCACACCACTCACACGCGGGGTTTCACTCACACAATGCGTGCTGGAAAGCACGCATCTCCGCACACTCGCAAACACGCACACCTGCACAACCACACTGGGGATTCGCACCACCACCAGGGGTCCCGGGGTCTCCACACCCCCCAAGCTGCACGCGCACCCGTCCACTCGCCCCCTCGAACTCGCTCGACACGACCGGACCCACCTGGTCGTGACTAGCTTCAAGGGAGAATAGCGAACTTCAAGGGAGAACTCCTCACCTGCCTCCATTTCGGGCCTGACAGCCGTTGCACTCCCCCCCAGATCGTTCGCTCCAGCACGTGGCGCCGCCATTATGCCCGCCTGCAAGCATCGCCCCACGCGCTGCATTTCACCCCGCAGTATTTGCGTATTTGCCTCCATGCTGTTTTTTATTTCTTTTGTCAATTCTTCCTTTATTTCCTTTGCGTTTTCTTTTAAATTCGCCTTCATTTCGTTTTGCATTTGTTGCATATTCGCGTTCATTCCCGCCAACATGGCGCATAGCTGGGCCATGTCGGGTGCGCTCGGCTGAGCCGATTCGGCAAGGATCGAGGGTTTTGGCGAAGAGGGGGAGGGGAGGTGTCATACACCGCGGCCGCTGCCGCACCCATTTCGGGTTCTGGGTTTGATTGGGGGAGTTCGTCCTGTACAACCAGCATTTCCTGCTCGAGGATTTCATCCTGGACCATGGATTCTAACAATTCTAAATCCATTTCTACCCCCGGCACCCGCTCGCCTTGAAACTCCATCTTATTTCACGGAAGGGATTAAATTTGGCTCGCTCGTAATTTGGGGGGCACGGGGGGGGGGGGAGTTGCTTCGCACACCCCTGGTCCGATCCCCGTAAATTTAGTTGGAGACCGAGGTGGATTTGAATCCCACACTCCTGTACACCAATGTTACGAATTTCGCCCGCCCGGCGTGCGATCGGCCACGTAACTCAAATCGCGACGCGTCGCCCACCGGAATGGACAATTCAGTCGTGACCCTCCTGGAACTACTGCCAGGAGCCAGTTACGGGTGGGGGTTTAACCTCACCACGATCGTGCCAATTGACCACCCGCGCGAAATAGGGTGAATCGCCGAATGTCGACCTACTTAAGTACCTGTGCGAGTGGTCGACCGGGCGATCGTACCTCACCGCAGGTCGGCCGAGGACACGAACCGCTTAAGCGGTCCGTTCCGTGCTACAGTGATAACCGAGCGGTGTTATGACTGATCTCGACGGATCAGATTCTCTTCTTTACCCTGGGTGTTCAAAACCCACTACTCATTCCACGATACAAGATGGCACTTCCAATGGGGAAAGGACGCAACGAATGGGATACGTTTCACACAAGCACATTTATTTCAATTACACACACAACACAAGCAAGGCAGTCATGCAATATACAAGCAACAAATAGAATGCAAAAGCAATACGACCGACTATAATTATTATTTACAAGCACTTACACAGTTTCTACTTGGCAGGACACAGCGCCACAGCATGCATACAAAAACAAAGAAAGACCTCCCTCACAGGCAAGGGGGTAGACGGGGTCCGTAGAGCTTTAGGGTTGTGGGCCGTGGATGACTGAAAAGGCCCACGAGACCGAAGGGTCTTACCCGCACCCTTGTGGTGCGACGTCTCGTCCCCACGGCAACTAGCGTAGCCGCGCCTGATCTCGGGCCTTGCAACGGTGGGCAGGTCGTGACGCCTTCTCCCCACGGCCACTCGGACAGCCGCACCTGATATCGGGCCTTGCAACGGTGGGCAGGTCGTGACGCCTTCTCCCCACGGCCACGAGGACAACACTTCCACCCGACTGCCCCTAGTCTGTCTATGACGAAGATTTGGACCACGACAGACATGGACCAAGACGACCAAGACTTCCACACGACTGCCCCAGGTCTCTGCTATCCGCGCTCTCTTCCAGGCGCTCCTCTTGCCCTTTTATTTCTCCTCCGCCCGCCCTGCCCTTCAGGGCGCGTGGGTGGGGGGAGGAACATTCCAGAGAAATTGGGGCGGGAGTTGGTTTCCAACCCTCAAACTTGTTTACCGGAGGAGAAATTGGGGTGGGGCTGGTTTCCACCCATCAAACTTGTTTACCGGAGGAGAAATTGGGGTGGGGCTGGTTTCGTTGCTCCTTTAGTGGCATTGTGGTGTGGATGGCGTGGTTGTTGAGATGGCGTGGTTGTTGAGATGGCGTGGTTGTTGAGATGGCGTGGTTGTTGAGATGGCGTGGTTGTTCCAAAATAACGACAGGTAAAGAAAAATGGCTAACTCAAAGTGTCGCAGCCTGGATGAATCACATATATTCCCTCTAAACAACGGGTGTGGACTAACTACACATGAATTTATCGATATATCTAACCTGAGAACCTTTCTGGTGTATTGCAAATTTCCACAGCCGTAACAAGATATATATATATATATATATATATATATATATATATATATATATACCATATGTACTGCGTTGTTGCAAAAGAAAAAAGCAAGTACCTTGCAGAGGCAACCGGCCAGTTAATATTCATTCATGTTAATGCGTCATCATCTTGTATCATGTGCTATACAGAGCGTTGGTGCTGCCGAAGCAGTTTCTTGGCGGGGGTTGCAATCCTAGATGGGTCATCACTCAGGGAGGAATTTGTAATTTTTTCAGGGTGCAAGTGATCGGTTGACACCCTTGGGATCTTTAATCCACCAGCTAATGCCGTCAGACAGGACACCCAATTCAATGTCCATCTGAGGGATGGCACACACAATGATGAATCACTCTGCCCACAGTTGGGTCGGGATTCAAACCCAGGCTCGACAGCTTATAGGTGAGTATGCATACCTCTAGAGTCTAGGCAATCCTGCAGCCCTAACGTTAATTCGTTAACATTAATTAGTAAATGCAATTATGAGCTTAGCTCGCACTCGAGTTGTTTATATATCCTGGGTTGGAGTGGTGTAGGAATGCCATGAAGAGCCGCGTCTCCACACTCAAACCGCTCCATTCCGTGCAGGAAGGAACGTGCCGTGAGCCAGGGAGTGGCTCGGACGATCGTTTCCATTACAAACGACTAAAGAACGAGTACCGGGCCCGTGTCCCGTGGCGCACAGAGGATCCACGTCGTGAACGATGCAAACCCGCACGACTAACACCCTCCGCCCCCCACGGCACGTGCTCTTGTCCGCACCTTCGGCGCGCGTTCCTCCCCCACAGAGCATTCAAAATGGGAACAACTTACGACTTTGATTAATGAGGAATGCATTTAAAAACGCATCGAACTCGAAATTATATTATTGACGACAATGATATACTTCCCGGGCCAAGGATATTCTTCCAACCGTCCCCCCTCACCCTCCCACTGCCGTCATCGTCGTCCTTCCTTTTCGGACTAGAGTCGCCGAGCTTCGCCACAAAAAAAGGAAGGGGTAGTGTTGTTGCAGGGGGGTGGTGAGGCATTGGGAGGGCGAATAAAATAGCGAAATTCATTTTGGGAGGTTTTCTCTCGCTCCTTTGAACAAGGGTATTAGAGAGTGCCCAGTGTAACGCTGAAAGATTTCAATTCCAGATCCGCGCTCCCTCTCGCGCCGCCATTTTTGCGCCAGCACTTTGAAGGGCGCGCGATATCAGCCCCTATTACACACTATCTCGGGCGCTATGAATATTTTTCGTGGGTAATGGTTTCATGGAAATATTTTCTGCAGACGCAGAAAACTAAACGGCGAGTGTGGAATTTTTATTGGTTTATCTGAGATGTGGATTTGACAGGATTTTTTTTTTAATGTTTTTTTGCTCGTCAACCCCTTCCCAGACCCCCAATACCAACCCATATCCCTATAATTCTGTTCTCACGTTCTATAATAGCGAACGTGTGTCCCACAGGCGTTCGTATTCGCCCTCGTGTAAACATCGAGCATCGCCAAATGAAATCGCCTTTGACTTCTACATCCGTTGCACCTTCTGATCGAATGTTTGGAAACGCGCCCTTTTGGCACTCCCATCGTCCATCGTGCGGAGTAATCGCTCCGCTGGGTTCAGCCAACGGAACGACTTTAGAATGAAGGAAAATCCACACGGAGGGGTGGGGATCGGTCCTCTGAGTTCAACAAACGGAACGACTTTGGAATGAAGGAGGAGGTAGGGATCGGTCCACTGAACTTGGGTGGTAGGGGGGGCGTAGTGGGGTGGGTAGGGATCGGTCCACTGAACCGCTGCGCAGCGTGGATATTACTCCTCCCCTCGTTCCATAAATGAGTTTTATTTTGAACACGGTTCTTAAAAAGTCCTCTGAAACGAGGCAATCGACGGTGCTGTTGTAATTAATGCTGTCGAATGTTATGTATTACACTACTCACGCATTTGTTTCGTTATCCGCGAAATCCTTCTTCCCCTCCCAACAAACGCCGAGAGCACCACCCCTCATCCTTCATACAATTTATCAAACCTTGTCTGGTGCTTAGTCAGTGATCAGCCTAAGGTACATTGTTCATCATTGTGCATTATTATGAAACCACCAGCTTGAAGACTCCTCCATCCCCCCCCACCCCCATCCCCGGTTCCACCCTTGGTCCCTCCTCCCTCCACCGCGAGAAACAAAAGACTGAGCGCAGAATTAACCAAGCGTAATCTCAATGCATTCACACCGCTTCCCCCACAATTCTCCACCACACCCTTCCCCCCATGACTCTCACCTACACCCCTCCCCCCACCACTCTCACCCACACCCCTCCCCACCACTCTCACCCACACCCCTCCCCCTACCACTCTCACCCACACCCCTCCCCCACCACTCTCACCCACACCCCTCCCCCACCACTCTCACCCACACCTCTCCCCCCACCCACACCCTCCCCCACCACTCTCACCCCTCCCCCACCACTCTCACCCACACGCCTTCCCCCCACCACTCTCACCCACACCCCTTCCCCCCACCACACACCCCCTCTTTTTCTCGCAAATCACGGCACCGGTAACACTGGTACGAACAACTATTGCGTCGAATTCAGAATAGTATTTGCACGTTACCACTCAAGTGCCCGATCTTGATGAACACTCAACTCGTTCCGCAGCTATGGCTATGCCTTCGTGACACGGGGATTCAAACGTTTGGTTCCTTCATGTCCCTCCATATGCGGAACGTTGCAGCCACTACCCCGCCCTTTGCGGTCTTTATCGCGCTCGTGCACCACTTTATGTAATATATTCAAGGTCATCTCCCGACCCTCCCTTCATTGTATTTAACGTAGTCTCGCTGAGAGAGGGCAAGAAAGAAGGGAAAGATATTGAGGAAAGAGGAGGGAGGGTTGTGGGGCTTGGGCATAGTGAGGTGGTACAAGTGGTGGGGTATAGAGAGGTGCTGGAGTATAGTAATGTGGTGCAGTACAGAGTGGTGGCATGGGGTATAGTAATATGGTGTGGTATAGAGAGGTGGCATGTAGTAGAGTAAGGTGGTAGAGTATAGAGATGTGGTACGGTATGGAGATGTGGTACGGGATGGAGATGTGGTACAGTATATTGATGTGGTACAGTATGGAGATGTGGAACATATTGATGTGGTACGGTATGGAGATGTGGTACAGTATATTGATGTGGTACGGTATTGAGATGTGGTACGGTATGGAGATGTGGTACAGTATAGAGATGTGGAACAGTGTACACGAAAGATATTTGGTGCAGTATAGAGATGTAGGACAGTATATTGATGTGGTACGGTATGGAGATGTGGAACAGTATCGAGATGTGGAACAGAATAGAGATGTGGAACAGTAAAGAGATGTGGTACAGTATAGAGATGTGGAACAGTATAGAGATGTGGAACAGTATATTGATGTGGAACAGTAAAGACTATAGACATTTGGTGCAGTATAGAGATGTGGTACTGTATGGAGATGTGGAACAGGATCGAGATGTGGAACAGAATAGAGATGTGGAACAGTAAAGAGATGTGGTACAGTATAGAGATGTGGAACAGTATAGAGATGTGGAACAGTATATTGATGTGGAACAGTAAAGACTATAGACATTTGGTGCAGTATAGAGATGTGGTACTGTATGGAGATGTGGAACAGGATCGACATGTGGAACAGTTTGGAGATGTGGAACAGTATATTGATGTGGAACAGTGGAGAGATGTGGTACAGTATAGAGATGTGGAACAGTATATTGATGTGGCACAGTATAGAGATGTGGTACAGTATAGAGATGTGGAACAGTATATTGATGTGGAACAGTATAGAGATGTGGTACAGTATAGAGATGTGGAACAGTATATTGATGTGGTACAGTATTGAGATGTGGTACAGTATAGAGATGTGGAACAGTATATTGATGTGGAACAGTATAGAGATGTGGTACAGTATAGAGATGTGGAACAGTATATTGATGTGGTACAGTGTAGAGATGTGGAACAGTATATTGATGTGGTGCAGTGTAGAGATGTGGAACAGTATATTGATGTGGTACAGTGTAGAGATGTGGAACAGTATATTGATGTGGTACAGTATTGAGATGTGGAACAGTATAGAGATGTGGAACAGTATATTGATGTGGAACAGTAAAGACTATAGACATTTGGTGCAGTATAGAGATGTGGTACTGTATGGAGATGTGGAACAGGATCGAGATGTGGAACAGCTTTGGAGATGTGGAACAGTATATTGATGTGGAACAGTGGAGAGATGTGGTACAGTATAGAGATGTGGAACAGTATATTGATGTGGAACAGTATAGTGATGTGGAACAGTATAGAGATGTGGTACAGTATATTGATGTGGTACAGTATTGAGATGTGGAACAGTAGAGAGATGTGGAACAGTATTGGAATGTGGAACAGTATATTGATGTGGTACAGTATTGAGATGTGGAACAGTATATTGATGTGGTACAGTATTGAGATGTGGTACAGTATTGAGATGTGGTTCAATATGGAGATGTGGAACAGTATAGAGATGTGGAACAGTATAGAGATGTGGTACAGTATTGAGATGTGGTACAGTATTGAGATGTGGTACAGTATATTGATGTGGTACAGTATTGAGATGTGGAACAGTATATTGATGTGGTACAGTATTGAGATGTGGAACAGTATATTGATGTGGAACAGAATAGAGATGTGGAACAGTAAAGAGATGTGGAACAGTATGGAGATGTGGAACACGAAATTGATGTGGAACAGTATAGACGATTGAGATGTGGTCGAGTATATAGATGTGGAACAGTATATTGATGTGGTACAGTGTAGAGATGTGGAACAGTATATTGATGTGGTGCAGTGTAGAGATGTGGAACAGTATATTGATGTGGTACAGTATAGAGATGTGGAACAGTATATTGATGTGGCACAGTATAGAGATGTGGTATAGTATAGAGATGTGGAACAGTATATTGATGTGGAACAGTAAAGACTATAGACATTTGGTGCAGTATAGAGATGTGGTACTGTATGGAGATGTGGAACAGGATCGAGATGTGGAACAGCTTTGGAGATGTGGAACAGTATATTGATGTGGAACAGTGGAGAGATGTGGTACAGTATAGAGATGTGGAACAGTATATTGATGTGGAACAGTATAGAGATGTGGTACAGTATAGAGATGTGGAACAGTATATTGATGTGGTACAGTATTGAGATGTGGAACAGTAGAGAGATGTGGAACAGTATTGGAATGTGGAACAGTATATTGATGTGGTACAGTATTGAGATGTGGAACAGTATATTGATGTGGTACAGTATTGAGATGTGGTACAGTATTGAGATGTGGTTCAATATGGAGATGTGGAACAGTATAGAGATGTGGAACAGTATAGAGATGTGGTACAGTATTGAGATGTGGTACAGTATTGAGATGTGGTACAGTATATTGATGTGGTACAGTATTGAGATGTGGAACAGTATATTGATGTGGTACAGTATTGAGATGTGGAACAGTATATTGATGTGGAACAGAATAGAGATGTGGAACAGTAAAGAGATGTGGAACAGTATAGAGATGTGGAACAGTAAAGACTATAGACATTTGGTGCAGTATAGAGATGTGGTACTGTATGGAGATGTGGAACAGGATCGAGATGTGGAACAGCTTTGGAGATGTGGAACAGTATATTGATGTGGAACAGTGGAGAGATGTGGTACAGTATAGAGATGTGGAACAGTATGGAGATGTGGAACAGTATATTGATGTGGAACAGTGGAGAGATGTGGTACAGTATAGAGATGTGGCACAGTATGGAGATGTGGAACAGTATATTGATGTGGAACAGTATAGAGATGTGGAACAGTATTGAGATGTGGAACAGTAAAGACTATAGACATTTGGTGCAGTATTGAGATGTGGTACTGTATGGAGATGTGGAACAGGATCGAGATGTGGAACAGCTTTGGAGATGTGGAACAGTATATTGATGTGGAACAGTGGAGAGATGTGGTACAGTATAGAGATGTGGAACAGTATATTGATGTGGCACAGTATGGAGATGTGGAACAGTATATTGATGTGGAACAGTATAGAGATGTGGAACAGTATAGAGATGTGGAACAGTAAAGACTATAGACATTTGGTGCAGTATAGAGATGTGGTACTGTATGGAGATGTGGAACAGGATCGAGATGTGGAACAGCTTTGGAGATGTGGAACAGTATATTGATGTGGAACAGTGGAGAGATGTGGTACAGTATAGAGATGTGGAACAGTATATTGATGTGGAACAGTATAGTGATGTGGAACAGTATAGAGATGTGGTACAGTATATTGATGTGGTACAGTATTGAGATGTGGAACAGTAGAGAGATGTGGAACAGTATTGGAATGCGGAACAGTATATTGATGTGGTACAGTATTGAGATGTGGAACAGTATATTGATGTGGTACAGTATTGAGATGTGGTACAGTATTGAGATGTGGTTCAATATGGAGATGTGGAACAGTATAGAGATGTGGAACAGTATAGAGATGTGGTACAGTATTGAGATGTGGTACAGTATATTGATGTGGTACAGTATTGAGATGTGGTACAGTATTGAGATGTGGAACAGTATTGGGATGTGGAACAGTATATTGATGTGGTACAGTATTGAGATGTGGAACAGTATATTGATGTGGTACAGTATTGAGATGTGGTACAGTATTGAGATGTGGAACAGTATTGGGATGTGGAACAGTATATTGATGTGGTGCAGTATTGAGATGTGGAACAGTATTTTGATGTGGTACAGTATCGAGATGTGGTACAGTATTGAGATGTGGAACAGTATATTGATGTGGTTAAGTATAGAGATGTGGTACAGTATAGAGATGTGGAACAGTATATTGATGTGGAACAGTGGAGAGATGTGGTACAGTATTGAGATGTGGTACAGTATTGAGATGTGGAACAGTATTGGGATGTGGAACAGTATAGAGATGTGGAACAGTATAGAGATGTGGAACAGTATATTGATGTGGCACAGTATTGAGATGTGGTTAAGTATAGAGATGTGGTATGGTATATTGATGTGGAACAGTGGAGAGATGTGTTGCAGTATTGAGATGTGGAACAGTATTGAGATGTGGAACAGTATGGAGATGTGGAACAGTATGGAGATGTGGAACAGTATGGAGATGTGGAACAGTATATTGATGTGGAACAGAATAGAGATGTGGTACAGTATAGAGATGTGGAACAGTATATTGATGTGGTGAAGTATAGAGATGTGGTACAGTATATTGATGTGGAACAGTGGAGAGATGTGGTACAGTATTGAGATGTGGAACAGTAGAGAGATGTGGAACAGTATTGAGATGTGGAACAGTATCGAGATGTGGTGCAGTATTGAGATGTGGAACAGTATGGAGATGTGGAACAGAATAGAGATGTGGTACACAGTATGGAGATGTGGAACAGAATAGAGATGTGGAACAGTATGGAGATGTGGAACAGTATTGGGATGTGGAACAGTGGAGAGATGTGGTACAGTATTGAGATGTGTAACAGTTTTGAGATGTGGAACAGTAGAGAGATGTGGAACAGTTTTGAGATGTGGAACAGTATATTGATGTGGTTAAGTATAGAGATGTGGTACAGTATAGAGATGTGGAACAGTATATTGATGTGGTACAGTCTCTTGATGTGGAACAGTATTGAGATGTGGAACAGTGTTGAGATGTGGTTCAGTAGAGAGATGTGGAACAGTATTGAGATGTGGAACAGTATATTGATGTGGAACAGCAGAGAGATGTGGTACAGTATTGAGATGTGGAACAGTATATTGATGTGGTACAGTGTAGAGATGTGGAACAGTATATTGATGTGGTGCAGTGTAGAGATGTGGTACAGTAAATTGATGTGGAACAGTATTGAGATGTGGTACGGTATGGAGATGTGGTGCAGTAAATTGATGTGGAGCGGTATGGAGATGTGGAACAGTATTGAGATGTGGTACGGTATGGAGATGTGGTACAGTAAATTGATGTGGAACAGTATGTTGATGTGGTACAGTATAGAGATGTGGTGCAGTATATTGATGTGGTACAGTATAGAGATGTGGTGCAGTATAGAGATGTAGTATGGTATGGTGATGTGGTAGAGTCTGGAGATGTGGTGTGGTTTCGAGATGTGGTACAGTATAGAAAGAGGTGACGTGGGGTGGAGAGGTTTACTTGTTTTCGGTAATAAAATGTGAACATTCACGTCAAAACTATTACTTGTGATTGCTTTGATGAGCAGTTTATTATTCAATTACAATAAACATATATATATATATATATATATATATATATATATATATATATATATATATATATATATATATATATATATATATATATATATATATATATATATATATGAATAACTTCATTGACTTCTCAAAACATAGGGAAAACGCTTTTGCAAAAAAAACTTTTATAAAACATTAAACTTCACAACCCGGTTGTCATCACAAAATGAAGGATCATTAAACTTAAAACAGGAAACCTTCGCACTCACAGTGAGTTATAAATAACAACAGAGAATCAGTACAAGTTTTAAAATTAATTATAAGGCTTACATTAACAATAATAATAATAATTATTATTTACATTATTATTATGTGAGGATTTGAAAATGAGTATTGACCGACCGTGGCCCATAAATTTGAAGGGTAACTGTTGGATCTGAAATTAAGGCAAAAAAACCCAAAAAACTCGCATAATGAAATGAAATAAATAAATAATAACAACGAGAACGACACCAGGTGGAGTGCATTCCTCCACCAGGTGAACAGTGTACGTTTTCTAACCCACTGATAGGTCGGATCAGAACCAAAATCGAACCACCTTGTTGTCACCTACTCAACTCGTCCACATATTTTTGTTATAACTCGTGCACAACTTTTTGAGATATTGTGCTCACGGACAATATCAGACAATTAGACAAACAGAGAAGAAGACGTCAAGAGGCAGTAGCCTGGCAGGTATGACGAAAATCATGCAAATGACGTCACTGTCACCTTGACCTTTGACATAGACAGTCGAAAACCATTGACAACCTCACTTTTGTCTTTCGGAATCCTCTGGTAAAGCTTGACGAAAATATCTGAAAGCGTTCGCGAGTTATCGCACTCACAAACAGCAGAGACAAACCGACATAACAAACAAACAAACGGGTGAAAACATACCCTCTGGCTCCCTTCAGTGGTGGAGGTAATAATAATAATAATAATAATAATAATTATAATTAAAAAAAAAATTGTGAATCTCAAAAAGAGAAATCGTAGGTTGACTAATGGACGGCGGTTTGAGCACAAATCCTTCTCTGCCGTTTGTGACGCACAACAAGAGCTTCTCGTGCAGCCCATCATTCATAACTGACAAACTCAGAACATCAGTTATAACGGACATGTGTGAATGATTGTACATGAACGTAATTTGTGTTTTTGTTTGTGCGCGAATTACACTTATAACCGAGATAGAATGTAGAACTCGGTCGGGATTCGAACCGCACACCTACCCAGACTCAATGCGAGCTGAGTGTTCGAGCGTGCGCTCCGAGCGGTGGGTATGTGTGCGGTTCGAATCCCCAACACTTTAACAATTATCCGTGCTGCTTCGTTTCTTGATGTTCAGCAGATTGAGGTCCTCCTGGAGGATCTCAAAAAGTCTTACTCACGTTGTTGTTGTTCTTCGTCATCTTCTTGTGGACTTTTTTGTTTCACAGCCGACAGTTTTCATCGAAACTTCCTGAAACTCGGCACATATATGTAAAAATACCCCGCGCAGACAGGAACCATCTCCGATTGTGAAAATTCATCCGAGAAAAAAAAAGTTATGACGTCATAGTCTCCGCTTATGGAAATCGGCTAAAAAATTATCTCCGAAACTCGGCAAGCTTTTTGAATTCTGTTTGCGGGAATCGAACAGGGCATTAGCAGAGATGAATTACCGCACATATGATACATCACTATGACGTCATATCAATTTTTATGACGTCATTCCTATTTTTTGACATTTTTTGTTTCACAACCCAGAGTTTTCATCGGATCTTCGTGAAACTTGCCATGTATATGCAGAAATCCCACGCGCAGGCAGTAACCATCTCCGATTTTGGAAATTCTTCCGAGAAAAAAAGTTGACGTCATAATTTCGCCGCAATGGAAATGGCCTATACCATTATCTCCGAAACTCGGCAAGCCGTTTGAATTTTGTTTGCAGGAATCAAGCCGGGCATGAGCGCAGATAATTTATCGCAAACCTGATACATCACGATGACGTCATATTCGTTTTTATGACGTCATCATTAAGAGGACCAGGATCTTAGCTCATTTGAGCTTGTTTTTTAAAGGATAGAGCACGGACAAACAACCATTTGTTGGCATACCATTGCGCAGGTTTGATGTCTCCTGCGTTATCAGGGAACTACTGGAGTGTTGACAACAATGCTTGCGGGTAGGGAATCGAACCTCTCACAATGTGCATCATCACGTTTCTCGGGGTGAACTTTGGGTTCGTTAATCGTCTATAAACGGGAATCGAACATTCCCAGATGGTGAACTTTACATGTAAGCGACTGTCTTTACAAGTTCCATCAGAACCGTCCTGCTCTCACCAAGTAATTGTTGTCGACGTCACACTTGAGCCGAGACCGCACTTATCGAAGCTTTCGGGGATGAAACTTATTAAAAAAAACAATAATTATTAAAATAAATGATAATAATTAAATAATATAATAATCACAGAGAAAAGATAAGTTACAGAAACCAGAGCAGGACGAGAAGAGAAGACCCCCCCCCCCCAATATAGTCCAGACGCCGCGGCGTCTGTCAGTTATAACTGCCGCGTGACGGGTTTGACAGTTATAACTGACGATGTGCGCCGCACGCCTCGTGCCTGCCTGTCTGTACACGGATGTTTGAAATGTCGTCGCATTGCCAGTCGGAGAGGCGGCGCCGGCCCGGTGCGCCGTGCCGAGCGGTCTTGCATTCCATCGGAACGGGCGACCTGATGATGGTCATTGGCGCCTCGTAACCCCGTGGTTATGTGGTGCCCGCGCTAACCACGACGCCGGCCGCGAGTGGCTGTTTACATTTCATGTCCCCGGAAACGGCGACCCGACCAAACGGCTGTTGCTCACGATTGGGATGTTTTAATGGTAAAAACGGACCCAAGCACGAGCACGACCCCGAGCACGAGCACGAGCACGACCCGACCTCGTGACTCGCTTTTCCCGCGCACGAACCGCGTCTTGGCAGCGAGTCCTTGGCTCGAGGGAGTGAAACTGATCACGTGATGTGATGAACGAGAACGAGCATGGGTTTTCTCCGACGGGGACACTGTACGTACTGTTACTGTACACGGGACACTGTCCGGAAGTGCAGTCGCCACTGTACTGTACTGTACTCCAAACCAATTCACGGATCCACTGGATGCGCCACATTATTTGCGCGGAATTGTTTATTATTTTTTATTTTCTGGACGTCTCCGTCAAACATCCCACTCTCGGGTCTTCATTGGCCGCGGGAAGCGCAAAACCCGGAAAAGTCAGTTTCACTCTTCCGAACTCGAACCTTGAATAAACCCTCTTTTGGTTTCGTTCAACAGAAGCACAAAGGGAACACGGGGTCGTGCGAAGCTGTTGTGCGCCATTGGGAGAGGGAGAGGGAGGGGGTCGAGAATGGGGATGAATGGAGAGGGTCGGTATCCCGGTGAAAAATAAAACTGAGTGTTCAGGTAGTCAGGTAATGGAGTGGATAATTGAGTGCAGTAATCCGGACAGGTATGTTAAAAGTGAGTGTGCAGGTAATGGAGTGCATAATTGAGTTGAGTAATCGAAGCAGGCATGTTAAAAGTGAGTGTGCAGGTAATGTAGTGTATAATTGAGTTGAGTAATCGAAGCAGGCATGTTAAAAGTGAGTGTGCAGGTAATGGAGTGTATAATTGAGTTGAGTAATCGAAGCAGGCATGTTAAAAGTGAGTGTGCAGGTAATGGAGTGTATAATTGAGTGCAGTAATCCGGACAGGTATGTTAAAAGTGAGTGTGCAGGTAATGGAGTGTATAATTGAGTTGAGTAATCGAAGCAGGCATGTTAAAAGTGAGTGTGCAGGTAATGGAGTGTATAAATGAGTTGAGTAATTGAAGCAGGCATGTTAAAAGTGAGTGTCGCGGTAATGGAGTGTATAATTGAGTTGAGTAATCGAAGCAGGCATGTTAAAAGTGAGTGTGCAGGTAATGTAGTGTATAATTGAGTTGAGTAATCGAAGCAGGCATGTTAAAAGTGAGTGTGCAGGTAATGTAGTGTATAATTGAGTGCAGTAATCGAAGCAGGCATGTTAAAAGTGAGTGTGCAGGTAATGTAGTGTATAATTGAGTGCAGTAATCGAAGCAGGCATGTTAAAAGTGAGTGTGCAGGTAATGTAGTGTATAATTGAGTGCAGTAATCGAAGCAGGCATGTTAAAAGTGAGTGTGCAGGTAATGTAGTGTATAATTGAGTTGAGTAATCGAAGCAGGCATGTTAAAAGTGAGTGTGCAGGTAATGGAGTGTATAAATGAGTTGAGTAATTGAAGCAGGCATGTTAAAAGTGAGTGTCCAGGTAATGGAGTGTATAATTGAGTTGAGTAATCGAAGCAGGCATGTTAAAAGTGAGTGTCTCGGTAATGGAGTGTATAATTGAGTTGAGTAATCGAAGCAGGCATGTGAAAAGTGAGTGTCTCGGTAATGGAGTGTATAATTGAGTTGAGTAATCGAAGCAGACATGTTAAAAGTGAGTGTCGCGGTAATGGAGTGTATAATTGAGTTGAGTAATCGAAGCAGGCATGTTAAAAGTGAGTGTCGCGGTAATGGAGTGTATAATTGAGTTGAGTAATCGAAGCAGGCATGTTAAAAGTGAGTGTGCAGGTAATGGAGTGTATAATTGAGTTGAGTAATCGAAGCAGGCATGTTAAAAGTGAGTGTCGCGGTAATGGAGTGTATAATTGAGTTGAGTAATCGAAGCAGGCATGTTAAAAGTGAGTGTGCAGGTAATGGAGTGTATAATTGAGTTGAGTAATCGAAGCAGGCATGTTAAAAGTGAGTGTGCAGGAAATGGAGTGTATAATTGAGTTGAGTAATCGAAGCAGGCATGTTAAAAGTGAGTGTCTTGGTAATGGAGTGTATAATTGAGTTGAGTAATCGAAACAGATCTGTTAAAAGTGAGTGTGCAGGTAATGTAGTATACAATTGAGTGCAGTAATCGAAGCAGGTATGTTAAAAGTGAGTGTGCAGGTAATGTAGTGTATAATTGAGTGCAGTAATCGAAGCAGGCATGTTAAAAGTGAGTGTGCAGGTAATGTAGTGTATAATTGAGTGCAGTAATCGAAGCAGGCATGTTAAAAGTGAGTGTGCAGGTAATGTAGTGTATAATTGAGTGCAGTAATCGAAGCAGGCATGTTAAAAGTGAGTGTGCAGGTAATGTAGTGTATAATTGAGTGCAGTAATCGAAGCAGGCATGTTAAAAGTGAGTGTGCAGGTAATGTAGTGTATAATTGAGTTGAGTAATCGAAGCAGGCATGTTAAAAGTGAGTGTGCAGGTAATGGAGTGTATAAATGAGTTGAGTAATTGAAGCAGGCATGTTAAAAGTGAGTGTCCAGGTAATGGAGTGTATAATTGAGTTGAGTAATCGAAGCAGGCATGTTAAAAGTGAGTGTCTCGGTAATGGAGTGTATAATTGAGTTGAGTAATCGAAGCAGGCATGTGAAAAGTGAGTGTCTCGGTAATGGAGTGTATAATTGAGTTGAGTAATCGAAGCAGACATGTTAAAAGTGAGTGTCGCGGTAATGGAGTGTATAATTGAGTTGAGTAATCGAAGCAGGCATGTTAAAAGTGAGTGTCGCGGTAATGGAGTGTATAATTGAGTTGAGTAATCGAAGCAGGCATGTTAAAAGTGAGTGTGCAGGTAATGGAGTGTATAATTGAGTTGAGTAATCGAAGCAGGCATGTTAAAAGTGAGTGTCGCGGTAATGGAGTGTATAATTGAGTTGAGTAATCGAAGCAGGCATGTTAAAAGTGAGTGTGCAGGTAATGGAGTGTATAATTGAGTTGAGTAATCGAAGCAGGCATGTTAAAAGTGAGTGTGCAGGAAATGGAGTGTATAATTGAGTTGAGTAATCGAAGCAGGCATGTTAAAAGTGAGTGTCTTGGTAATGGAGTGTATAATTGAGTTGAGTAATCGAAACAGATCTGTTAAAAGTGAGTGTGCAGGTAATGTAGTATACAATTGAGTGCAGTAATCGAAGCAGGTATGTTAAAAGTGAGTGTGCAGGTAATGTAGTGTATAATTGAGTGCAGTAATCGAAGCAGGCATGTTAAAAGTGAGTGTGCAGGTAATGTAGTGTATAATTGAGTGCAGTAATCGAAGCAGGCATGTTAAAAGTGAGTGTGCAGGTAATGTAGTGTATAATTGAGTTGAGTAATCGAAGCAGGCATGTTAAAAGTGAGTGTCTCGGTAATGGAGTGTATAAATGAGTTGAGCAATTGAAGCAGGCATGTTAAAAGTGAGTGTCCAGGTAATGGAGTGTATTATTGAGTGCAGTAATCGAAGCAGGCATGTTAAAAGTGAGTGTGCAGGTAATGGAGTGATTGAGTGGAGTCATGAGCCAAGCCATTAAACGACGAGGATGCGCAGCGAGCGTACGCCGCTTGTACGCACTCGTCTTCAAACGATGCGCGTGCTCTGCTTCCTCCTCCTCCTCCTCCTCGTCCTCCTCCTCCTCGTCCTCCTCCTCCTCCCCCTCCCCTCCCCGATTGGCGATTATAAAATGCTAATTCACTTTCAATCGCTTTTCAACACGCGCCTCTCAATTCCGCTCCAGCTCGCGCTAATCCGAACGCGTTTTCAAAGCGAAATAATCCCGATTTAGGGCCGTAATGCCGCGATAAGGAAGCGGCAATTCTTTTGATGTGGCTTGTGTGCAAAGCGGTGAAGAAGAAGAATATGGAACGGAGTCAGGGGGGGGGGTAATGGTTACAGGAGGTGTTGGGGTGTTGGCTGGGGGACTGGGATGCTAGTTTGAGGTGGGTGTGGCTAGGGGGTCTTTTTATTACTTGTGGAAGGCTGGGAGTGTTTTGGGGAGGTTAGTGGGGGTGAGGGAGGGTAGGAGGGGGTGGGGGAGAGGGAGGGTAGGAGGAGGTAGGGGAGAGCGAGGGTAGGAGGGGGTGGGGAGAGGGAGGGTAGGAGGAGGTAGGGGAGAGCGAGGGTAGGAGGGGGTGGGGGAGAGCGAGGGTAGGAGGGGGTGGGGAGAGGGAGGGTAGGAGGAGGTAGGGGAGAGCGAGGGTAGGAGGGGGTGGGGGAGAGCGAGGGTAGGAGGGAGAGGGGGTGGGGAGAGGGAGGGAGGAGGGGGAGAGGGAGGGTCGGAGGGGTGGGGGAGAGGGAGGGTAGGAGGAGAGGGAGGGGAGAGGAGTGGGTGGGGAGAGGGAGGGGAGGGGTGGGGGAGTGGGTGGGGAGAGGGAGGGGTGGGGGAGGAAGGGAGGTGTGGGGGAGGAGGGGAGGGGTGGGGGAGTGGGTGGGGAGAGGGAGGGGTGGGGGAGGAAGGGAGGCGTGGGGGAGGAGGGGAGGGGGGAGAGGGAGGGTAGGAGGGGTGGGGGAGAGGGAGGGTAGGAGGGGTGGATGAGACCCATATTTTTTGAGTATTCTGTGTATGTGCAAAGACTCTTGTTCACGTGTTAACCACCATGTGGCCACTCGGTGTGATATTTATGATTATGCATCGATGATAAATTTATAATTTATATATTTGTGGAGCCGTCCATTCACCCCACACTCTTTCACTCATGCCCCTCACGAAAGGGGAAAAGGGGGGGGTGAATCACTGCAACCTGTAAGTATTAATGGGGGTAAAGAAGATTTTGGGTGAGGTTGGGGATCAGGGTGGACAAGGTCGAGGAGGAAGGGTGGGGGGTTGCACCGAGTAAAGTTACACAAGGGTTTTCACTTGAATCACGTGGCCTGTCACAAGTAAATACAATTACTGAAACCGTGTTACCTTTAGTTTAAAATTCTCTAACAATAATTTAATACTTTAACTGCATTTTTAAAATTCCCTGCATCTGTCAAGCCACGGAGTTATTGATCAGATCTCACGAATGTATACAAAGGCAATTTGTCTTCTGTTCACATATAAAACGTTTTCTTTTTCCTGAAAGCTGGAGATATTAATTAATTATATAACTGGAATGGCCACTGGGTAGAGCGCAAACCTCCACCAGATTGATTGGCTTACGTTTTGTACCCCACTGATAGGACGGATCTGGATTCGGACCTGAACCAAAATCTAATCGGCTTGTTCTTGTCACCAAACCAACTCATCCACCAAGTTTCGTCCAAATCCGTCAACAACTTCTTGAGATATCCTGTTCACAAACAGACACGGGTGAAAACATAACCCCCGTCCACCTTCGGTGGCGGAGTAATCTTGAAAATAATCTGTAAATGTTTGTAATGTTGTGTTGTATTGTGTGCAACACCTTTACAGCATGGTCCACGCAGCTTCGTCCACCGAGTGCCGATTTCCATGTTGGAGACCATGATGATGATGCTGATGATTGATATTGATGTTGATATTGATATTGATGATGATGATATTGATATTGATGATGATGATTTGTTGACTCCAAGGTTCAATACTTATTTAAACTTGGATTGGCCTGTTTGTGTTTATTTGAGAACACATGGCTCATGTTGCTGGGAACCCAGGTTCAAATCCCATATACTGTGTTTCCACTATCCACCAACTATGTCCTTTTAATTCACGTAAAAAGTACACTGATGTCAACTCATGCCTTTTTTTTTTACTGAATGTGGTTCATCCGTGAGCATTGTACAAATCGTCTTCTTCTTTAACGGCCACAATTCCAAGTCTTTCACGGACCGGGTGGCCAGGTCTGACACTCGACCTAAGTAGTGAGGGCAGGAATTTGGAATTTGTTCATGGTGCCTGCGAATAGCTCGTCTACCCTTCACAAAGGACACCTTAGGATCTCTCACCTCCACCAACTCATGCCAGCAGGCAGGACGCCCAGCTTAACGTCCATCCGAGGGACGGCACACAAACTGATGAACCACCTTGCCTGTGGAACTCCAAGATGACAGTTTATAGCTGAACCGAGTTATGAACCCAAGCTTAGTGGCCATCCTGCAAGTCCGAGCCTTGGATGAACGTAAATTTAAAAAAATAAAAGATTAATTTGGCATGAGTGTTACATGTATGTGTTCAATATGTACGTCGTATGTGTATATGTACCGGTAATTTCCTCCCACGAAGAAAGCAAATCATTTCAGCCAAACTTTGCGAATTTCAGGTTCGACTTGCACAGGCTCGAGAGTGTTTGTGACAACCTCTCGGCGTGCTCGTGTCGTCTGGACGTGCATAATCAACTTCAGTGTCTGGTGCACGCGAGGGCAGAGTTCTTTAGATGACGCTTTTGCGATGGAGGCAGAGCGAACGGCAGTAAAGTCGTGGAATGAAAATTTTCTGTGTTTAGTGGAACTTTTAAAGTGAAATATCGCATTCTCAAGAAGGGCTCATTGAGACCAGCACGTCCTCTCGAGTTAATCACCAATATCCCACGGAGTGCGCGTGTTGCAGTCAGTCGGTCCATGCACCAAATAGATCTGAAGCTCATATTAACCACAATCTCACAGAATTTACTCGCCGATATTAATGCTTACCCACTTTCTTGGTGGGACAGAAAGTTGAAATTGTGCATACTGACGTAACCTGAAGCCACAATTCCAGGTAAGAAAATTCACAAAACTGTACGTAACTGTCAGTAAACAAAAGTCGGTCAGTGGAGTTTCGTTCCCGTTCACGGACGGCCACCTGACGGAAGGCAATTTCACGTCGCATGATGTTGCACGGGCACGATTTGTCAGGGAGGTGAGGGGGTTTGATGGCGTTATGATTCGAGAAGTGTCTGTCGGTTTTTATCGTTTGTGTGTCGCCTGAGTGGAGAAATACATCATCCAGGGATGCCGCCGAGGAATGGGGGGTGGAGACACTCAGCTGGGTGAGGTTTGCTTGTGCCCACCCTCCTGGGTGTGTTTGGGCCTGCACTCTTGGAAGAGTCTGGGGTAGAGGCTCGGAGAGAACATGAAACGGAATTTAGTTTTTGGGGTTTTTTTTGGATTCGGAAAATCACGGGCTCGATAATTCGCAGTGTTTTAACATCTTGCTCCACGGTATGGTCAATTGATGCTTCGCAACTGCATTTTGTCCACCCAGTAAGGCATGCCTTCTTCATCCCATCATCTACTGAAAATGTGCAAAATGATTGTTAGAATGTACTGCACTGCGTTTATGATTAAGTCGAGAATTGAATCCAGATCAGGCATAGAATCGCTCGCTGTCTCGCAAGCAGCCTATTACACCAGTCATTACTGATCTAAATTCAATGAAGTATTAAAAACGAAAGATATTAACTTCACATCATGATAACTTCAATCAGCTCTGTCCCGAACAACCTGAAATGTTTGAGCAGCTACAAGACTATGACGATCATTGTTTGTTTTCGACTTTGGTTTATAAGTTCCATTCCTTCCCCTTAACGTTTTTGTTCGACTTCGAATCACGGACTCCGCTTCTTACAATGATCTAGCAACCCATGAGGATGAAACAACAGTTTTATTTTATAACCTTTGACCTCCTTACATTCAAAATAACTACACAGTGCCTGTAAATGGTTAAATAAGGAGCTCATTCTGATTAAATTAAATCGTGTATAAAACACTGTGAAGCATCCATGGAAGAGTTTGATATTGTGACGGAAGATAAAGTAATCGACATGGTTAAAGCTGCGTCTACCTCATCTTGTGAGCTCGACACCTTACCAACTTCACTGCTGAAAAAAAAATTGCATCACTGCCCTACTACCCACCTTAATCTGCAAGCAGGGGAAGTCCCTGCTTCAATGAAATGCTCGTGTGACTCCTCGACTGAAGAAGGATATCCTCCCACGCGAGGGGCTCAGTAGCTATCCCCAATATCTCATCTCAGTTATGTTGCAACAAAGCTAGTTTAAAGGACAGCTGCTGCTCAACTCAAGGAGTACCTGACTGCGAACGATCTACTGCCCCAGTCGGCATATAGAGCACATCACTACATGGAGACAACCCTTCTCAAGGTGCAGAGTGACTTACTGCTAGCACTAGATGGCCACAGAGGAAGCTGTCCTCGTACTTCTTGATTTCAGTGCAGCGTTTGATACGAAAGACCATCAGGTATTGCTGCAAGGACTGTGCAGGTGCTTTAGCTTCAAGGGCAAGGTCCAACAGTGTTTTTCCTCATACTTGGCGAATAGACCACGTCATCAGAATCAAGGACATCAACTCAGATATGTACCTGTGGTTCCAAGTGTTTTATAACCCAAGGGTCTGTCATGGGACCAATTACCTTCATAATGTACATTGCTCCAGTTGCTGACATCATAGCTGCCCATGGGATACAATCAATGGTCTACGCAGATGATACACAGCTGTATGTCCTGTTCAAACCATCTGAACGTGAGGACTTGCTTGGTTGATTCAATGCATGCATCGCTGATGTCAAGCTCTGGATGACCCAAGACAAACTTACACCGAACAAGTTCCCTGCAGCGCCTCATCCTGACAGTTTGTCACCAGACTTCCTGACTGTTTGTTACTAACAGCTTGGTTTGTTACCAGCTGACTAGATACCTGCAACAATCTGCTTTATGGTCTGCCACATTCTGATGTTCATCAGCTTCAGCGGCTACAAAACACTGTCCTAAAATCGTCGAGAAGGTTCCAAGAAGGCAACATAACTCACAAATGCTAAAACATCTCCATCGGCTTCCTATCGACAGAAGAATAGTGTTTTATATCCTTCTACTCACAGATAAAGCACAAAATAGCATGAACTTGGCCTACAATAACAGGCATGATTATCCCTTGTGTAATCTAGAGATCCACAGACCATTCCCTCCTTTGAATCCCGAAAGTCTCAAACCAATATTATGGTGACCAAGCATTTGAAGTAGCCACCCCAACTCTCCAGAACACACTCCCTCCACACATTTGTCAAGCAATCAACCTCCGAACAATGAAAACATTACTCAAAAGACGTATTTTGTAAAAATTAGATTAAAACTTTATTTCTTCTGTTTTGTTTATTTATGAAATAAATATTTATTGGTGTATTCATCTATCTGTAATTCCAGCTGTGTGTGTGTGTGTGTGTGTGTGTGTGTGTGTGTGTGTGTGTGTGTGTGTGTGTGTGTGTGTGTGTGTGTGTGTGTGTGTGTGTGTGTGTGTGTGTGTGTGTGTGTGACTGTGTGTGTGTGTGTGTGTGACCGCTGTTTATCGACAACCACCGGTCCGATTTAATTGAAACTTGCCAGGTATATTGCTGGGGACCTGAGTATGTGCCTTTTCAAGGTTTGATATTAATCGGACAAATGGTTCCCAAGTTATGGCCATTTATTTACCAAACCAATGACAAGACACGTTGCTGCGTTGGCGTGGCCGATGGGGAAAGGGCGCCATTTAGTTACCGTGGCGTAGGAGTGGCAATGGTCAATGGCAGCGAATGTCTTGGCAAGCAAAGACAGGGAGGTAAACTTGATTTTAATTTGGATTTTAATTAACTCTGTGTGTGTAAGTATCACAGCAGTTGTTACTTCAATGCAATCTATAATTTGTGGAATGCATGTGAACATTCCGTAAGGGCACGCACCACTTCCGGATCGTGATGACTTAATGTATTCCAATAATTTCTCGATTTCTTATCTGCATTTATAGATAAACACAATGTCCCAATCCAGTCGTCGTTTACGAGAGCGAAGGAACGGCCTGTGTAGTTGTTTGAAAGGTTTTTTTTTTTGGTTTGCACGTACGGCCACGCACGTACGGCCACGCACGTACGGGCATGCACGTACGGCCATGCACGTACGGGCACGTGAGAGCGAAGGAACGGCCTGTGTGGTTGCTTCTGGCACGCTGTTTGAAAGTTTTTTTGTCTGTTTTTTTTGCGCATACGGCAACGCACGTACGGGCACGTACTAGTAATAATAACTTGTAGGAAGTGCTTATTTCAAATGGTTAGGTATGATCTTTGTTCTTTATAATGAGAGTAAAGTGGATGGAGGTTATGTTTTCACCCCTCTGTTTGTCTGTCTGTTTGTGGGCAGGATATCGCAAAATGTTATGGATGGATTTCGACAAAACTTGTTGGACACGTTGGGTGTGGGACAAGGACGGATTGATTTGATTTTGGTAAAGATCCGGATCCAGATCCGACTTATTGGTGGGATACGAAACATAAACTGTTCAGTCTGGCGGAGGTATGTGCTCTTCTGAATGCCATTCCAGTTACACCTTGCACGTGAAGCAAGAAGTGGGGGTTCAGCAATTGGTTGTCTGTCTGTTTGGCCATCCGTCATCAGTTTATGATGGAGGAAGAACTTATTAAAATTCAATGTTATATTTTGGCACACGAATTGAAACATTATTCAGAATACAAATCTTCCGTTTTACAGTACTTTGTATCTGAATTTGAACCGATTACACATGTGTAGCAAGGAATAAGATAATATTGTTGTGGCCACGGGTCCCGAGACACCAGTTTGTCACTCAGGGGGGATTAATCCCCGGTTGTCCTCGGAAGAGCCAGACCTGGGGCCACCGCTCACAATTAACGTTGTGGTATGGTGGGTTGTTTAAGAACCATGAACACTACTCAGTTAACCACGAGTTCCAGTGTCCATCGTGTAATTTTGCCATTGAACTTGAGGTCACGTGGTTACCTGAGCGGGGAGCGCACCCTCGGCAAAGCACCATTTTTATCTTGATTGGATTTTAATTAGAGCGGCCGAGCGTTTTAACCGCTGGTGTGGGCCGACTATTTTTGGTCAAATTTGTGGTAATTACCTCCCAGCCTATCTAGGTTCGGACAATGCTAGACAAATGGAAGCAAAGGACAAACACGGACAGGTTGGAAATCGACAAATAATTTATTATTATGGAAATAAATAAATAAAAAGAACTTTTTATTTTCTGAGGTAAATAAAGAATGAGTTTCAAAGCAAAATCAATCAAAATGCCAGGAAAGAGACAAAGAGCAGATGCTTATCAGGGGTTGACTTACAGCTAAACACAGACAAGGGTATCTAGCAGATCCGTCAGGGGGGGAGGAGAGTCATCTCGCTCACCAGAGAGAAGTCGTCCGTGAAGTGAAAACATCCTGAAATGTGTGTGTGCATGTCCCGTCCGTCGCCAGCACCCAGCACCTGCCGTGCACCCACTCGCCAACAGCCTTGAATGCCAGTCGACGTCTGGGGGGGTGGCACCAAGATTGTCTGTCGCGGGTTTAGACCCTGGTGCTGAGACACGGGCAGCTCCTCACACTTTACGAAACTGGTGACGTCCAGTGACCCACACGGTCCTTTGGTGACTGACCCGCACCTCACTCGTTGTGACCGACCTGTGCCTCACTCGTCGGCGCTGCTCACACCCACATGCGCACCACACGCTCGCTTGCTCAAGCACTGGGAAGGACGAATTGTCTCGTTGTTGGCGCTGGTCAGACACCCACATGCTCACTCGCACACTTCCTCGCTTGCACGCTTCCTCTCTGGTTTGCTTCTTCCCTTGCGTGCTTCAACTCTCGCTTTCTTTCTCTCTCTCTCTCTCTCTCTCTCTCTCTCTCTCTCTCTCTCTCTCTCTCTCTCTCTCTCTCTCTCTCTCTCTCTCTCTCTCTCTCTCTCTCTCTCTCTCTCTCTCTCTCTCTTTTGTGCACTTACACACTCACTTCTTCCCTTGCATGCTTACACCCGCTTCTTGCTCGCTTCTCACGCGCTTCCTCTCACTAACTTCTCCTTCTCTGAACAGACTTCTCCCACTCTTTTTATATCTGCGGCCCATCTCAGCAGCTGCAGAGTCCCCTCAAGCTCACCCCGCCCCACTTGCGCACTGTTACCATGACAACCCGTGCGCTCGAAAAAGGGCAGGCCACGGCGTTTGCGAAAGAAATATGTGCATAAATGTGTCTGTCATAAAGAAAAAATCTTCCCATAAGAGAGGGGATCTATTCTTTACCCTTCTCAACGCATCACATTTAAAATCCCATTAGACATGGGGATGGGGCTAATCTGAACATGTATTTAAGGAAATAACTGTCTGAGGACCTGGATATGTGGATGCATTCATCAGACCGGATTCTGAAATCTGTAACAATATTTTTACAGAGAGGAATAAGATTTCAGTCTGTCTGCCTGCCTGGCAGTCAAAGAAAATCGAAAATAGTTACAATCAGGAAAGTTGCTGTTTTTAAGGTCATCATAAAGGACACATACAAGCACGAATAACTCATATAACGTGTTATATTATATAGGGTGATGTAATAGACACTGTGTAAAACGGTGGCAAAACCAGGAATGAATATATTTTTCAGACTTTTACAATCTTTATTTCATTTAAATTGAATTATATACTTGAATACAAGAATGCAAATCACCTTCTAAATTCTCCCAAGAAACTCCAGTTTTCCAGTACTTGTACATGTTCTATAGGGTGCTGTATAAGGGTGGTGTATAAGGCTGCTTCAATAGTGCTAATCTTCTGGATTTAAAATAACAAGATATTTAAAATGATTCTTGTATTCGCGTTGGGTATTGTGTTCTATGGACTCTCTAGTTCTTTATACAACAAATGAGGTGTAATTGGAAATGTATGATTTGGGTGTGTGTGTGTGTGTGTGTGTGTGTGTGTGTGTGTGTGTGTGTGTGTGTGTGTGTGTGTGTGTGTGTGTGTGTGTGTGTGTGTGTGTGTGTGTGTGTTATTTTAAATCATACATATGTGCTGCAAACTCAGCATTATTATTGGGCTGACAGGGTGGCCTAGAGGTTGGCACACTTGCCCTTAAGCCGAGAAGTTGGCACACTTACCCTTAAGCCGAGAGGTTGGCACGCTTACCCTTAAGCCGTCTAGCCCGGATTCGAATCTCAGCTCGACTATAAATTATCTTCCTGGTGTTTCACAGGCAGGGTGATTCATAAATGTGTGTGCTGTCCCTTGGATGGACATGAAAAGGGCATCCCATCTGTTGGCATCAGTATGACACTTTTGAAATTACCTAATCTGCCCCAGAATGCTTGGTGTGCATGCACAGAAATCCCAGGAAATGGCATCATGAAGTACATTTTGTCAAAGACAAGTATTGTTACTTAAAATGGCTGAAAAGCTTCTGAAATTAGCTGAAAATACTTGGAAAAGTACCTCAGAGAAAGAGCTGTGCCTCTGCGTAACAAAAGACTTCGACAACTTTCTCAGCTTGCCGAATGGAAAGCTGTTGGTACTGCAAACTCCTGGCCATGTGGCCCAGTCCAAGGCCTGAGTGAACAGGTGTGTGCTGAACAAACACCCGACCGATCACCACCAGTGAATGGACAGCTTATCAAGATTATGTGCTTCTGAACACCGATGGGAACTCAAGAACTTCTGGGGCTTTTGAATGCACATGGTAAGCTTAAAAATTAGGGGAAATACACCTGGGCACTCACCACGTAGAAGGATGATACTGAGGAGGAAGTCATTGTGGGACGTGGGATGGAATCAGAAAAATGTACCAATGAACTAATGTTACAACAACTACCAATATTTTGGGGGCCAACCCCTTCCTCCCCCACCGATAAATCCCATTTTTTAATTTCATGAACAAACTACTTCTTGAGGCATACAAAAATGAGCATCGCCCTGCACATTATCATCAGCTTATCTCGAATTTAAATTCCAGATAAGGTATTGTCATCATGCACTGTCCATCTGTCCATCCATCTGTATCCTACATTGACTTATCCGGCCAAACCGTGAGGCCGATCCGGCTGGAATTTGGGAGCAACGTTCCTCCTCTGATAGGTAATAGGGTTTGCAAAGCTCGTTCCGGTCGCGTGACTTCAAGTCGGTCAAAATGGCCGACTTAGTAAATTCCTTCAAAAATCTTCTTCTCCAGACTCATCAGTCAGAATGCTACCAAATTTGGGTTACAACATTAGGACACAGTCTTGATGTTGAA
>NC_140977.1:31775731-31938231 GCF_056783735.1 Eptatretus burgeri | reverse complement strand
GAAAACTTCACAAATCGGTCCATGAATCATGATCCTCCTTACCGAAATGGAGGTGGATATACATCCAGACCTGGGAGGGGGCCCGTTCCATCTTCTGAAACCCGCATATGGAGTAAACAACCAATGACACACCTGGTAGGTCTCTGTTCCACCTCCTTTAAACCCATCCAAGTGTGGAGGTAGCAGCCAACAACAGCAACTTACACGCACACATATGTGTGCATGCAGGCACCCACACTCGTATATGCATGCACACACAAATGTGGATACTTCGAGATCTGGGAGGGCTCCATTGCACATTCTGAAACGTGTATGTGGAGATAAAACACACATCTCCTTTTTTTTTCAATTCTCTGTTCCTAACAATTCTATCTGTGTGCGACACACACACACACACACACACACACACACACACACACACACACACACACACACACACACACACACACACACACACACACACACACTCTAGTGCCCCCTGGCGATATCCCTCTTCCATCCCTCCTTTCATAATTCGTTCAAACTTGTTCACCGGACCGAGACCCATAAGCATTTAACAAAACCAACATTTAACAAATACTAAATTCATATACACTACTCATTACTACACAGTACGATGACTTTACTTTCCACAATTAACGTGCACGCAATCCATGAGGTACTTGGGTTGACGAACTTCTCTTCCCGATCTCGTTGTCACCGGCTGTTGTCCTCCGGAGTCCCCCTGTCGATCTGCATGTTGTCATTCTGCCGGGTCTATGGCGAAACCTCTGGTATCCCAACATCTGCTTCAGTCTGCCGAGCCGTTTCACCCGTCTTTCTCAGATGTCTTCTGTTTCTCGTGTACCGGGCGCCCTCCTCGGTCATCACTTCATACGAACGTGGTTGCGAGGCTTGCCCAGTTACTGCTGCTTTCTGCCATGTCTGATGTCTATCTGATGTTGGCCTCACCCTTACTGTGTCTCCAACACTCAGTGGTAGTCGGTCTTTGGCACCTCTGTTATAGTAGTATGCCTGTCTGTTTTTACTTGATCTGAGTCAACCTCCCATGCCTTTCTGCACCTCTTGTTTTATGAGCTTTTCAGAAATTGGAAGTAAGGTCCCGTGGTTCGTCTGTTCATCAGTCTTTGTGCAGGACTGCTCAAAATTTATTTTGTAGGAGTGTTGCGGAAGGCAAGCATGCTCAAGTAAGGATCTGAATTTGCTGCCTTTGCCTTCCTCAGCAGTGATGTTGCAATCTTCACAGCATTCTCGGCCTTTCCATTGCTCTGAGGAAAATGAGGAGACGACGTACGGTGATCAAACTGCCATTTCTTTGAGAACCTCACAAACTCCTCTGCTGTGAACTGTGTCCCATTATCTGTGATCAGGATGTCTGGGATTCCATATCTCGCAAATTGTCCTTTAAGTTTGCGAATGATGGTTGATCAGGTCAGGTATGGGAGCATGTGCCAGAACAGCGCGTCGCTGCGTCCACTTTCCGCCGGTACTCCAGGGGCCTCCGTCTGGCCATCCCCCAGGCAGATGCCAGGCCCATCCCCATCTCCTTGAGATGATGGTCAACCTGCTGCAACCATGAGGCACGTGGTCGGCCCACTGGCCTCCTCCACTCATGAGACTCCCTCGCTGAGAGAATCTGGTGAGCAGGATCAGCGTCAGGAAAACGAGCCACATGTCCATACAGCCGCAGCTGACGCTCACGGACTATGCAGGTAACAAATCTCATCCGAGTCTCTCTCAGCAACCGCTCGTTGGACACAAAATCCGACCAGCGATAGCCAAGGATTCTCCGAAGAGACCTGGTACCAAAGGAATTAAGTCTCCGTCTCAGATCCTTGGTCAAAGTCCAAGTCTCGCACCCATAGAGCAAGACTGGAAGTACCAAGGACCTGAAGACTCGGACTTTCGTCCTCCCGCACAGGTACCGGCAGCGCCACACCCCATGATCCAGTGAATCCATGACTCCCCAGGCCCGACCCAGACGTCTATTGACCTCCGGCTCACAACCTGCGGAGACATGAATATCACTGCCAAGGTAAGTGAATCTATCCACGACCTCAACATCCTCACCACAAACAGACACAGACAGGACAGCAGCATCCAAGATGTCACCGAAAGCCTGGATCTTTGTTTTGACCCAAGAAATCCGTAATCCCAACGGCTCCGACTCCTCATTCAGCACCTCGAGGGCCCCCAAGAGGATGTCTAAAGTCTCCGCAAAGATGACTGCATCATCTGCAAAATCAAGGTCCGAGATCTTGACATTGCCAAACGATGCACCGCAACTTGATCTCTCCGACATCCTCCCAAAATCCAGTCCATACAAGTGCTGAAAAGTGTGGGGGCAAGTACACATCCCTGACGAACTCCAGTAACAACTGGAAATAAGTCAGAGGCGGTACCACCACACTTCACAGCACTCTCAGTACCAGAGTAGAGTTCAGACATCAGATCGATCAGTTTCGGTGGCACCCCACGAAGACCAAGAATCCTCCAGAGGACATCCCTATTCACTGAATCGAACGCTTTACAGAGATCAACATAGGCTGCAAGCAGCCCCTGCCGAAACTCTCGTCTGCGTTCAGTGAGGACACGAAGAGCAAGGATACGGTCAATCGTTGACCTCTTTGGTGTAAAGCCTGACTGCTCTGGACGCTGGTGCTCAAGCAGATGGTGGCGAACCCTATCAAGAATTATCCGAGCAAAGACCTTGCCCGGCACTGAGAGCAGCGTCACCCTCGGTAGTTGTTGCAGTCTTGGCGATCACCCTTCCCTTTCCAGAGAGGGACAACAAGGCCCCTCTTCCAGTCAGTTGGGATGATGCCTGTGTTCCAGGCAGAGCACAAAACTGCATGCAACGACGCGAGTGCAGCATTTCCACCAGCCTTGAGAAGTTCAGCATGGATGCCACAGATCCCTGGAGCTTTGCCCCGTTTCAACTGGTTCACCGCAGCCCGTGTTTCCACAAGCGATGGTGGACCACAGTTGATTCGAGGGTCAGCAACAGGGATTGTAACACCCTTGACGTCCAACTCGACAGCTGGGGGATCAGCCTGGTACAACCGCTCAAAGTAACCGGCCCAGCGAGCCTTCACTTCAGACTCCTCTGTCAAGAGCCTACCACTCTCTGCTCGAACTGCAGTGCTCCGAGGGATGGGCTTGGATGAACGTAATGTGCGCGAATTCCCCTGTAAGCGGGACGAGAATCACCTGTCCACAGGTGATGCTCTACCTCCTCACAGATTCCTCGCACATAGGCCTCCTTGTCCACCCTCAGTGCACGTACAGTTTTACGCCTCAGCTCCCTGAACAGCTCAGCTCTGCCATTCAGCCTGGCCCTGCGACTCTGGTCAATGGTATCCAGTGTCCCTTGAGAGACAAAATTCTTCTTTGCCCTGCGGTGAACTCCAAGGCATCCACCGGCAACATCAAGGACGGTGGTCTTGAAGGTGCTCCACAACTCTTCAGGACCCCCCAAAGCACCCAGACCCCCAAGTGTCCACTCAGCCTGTTCGCAAACTCCTCAGCTACTCTCTCATCCCTGAGCTTGGCAACATCCAGCCTAGGCTGGGATGGTACCATTCTCCAGGATTTAAGGTGCAGCTTTAGAGTTGCTACAACAAGCCTGTGGTCAGTATTGAGGAACTGAGCACTCCGGTAGACCCTGCAGTTCTGGATCATCCTCCAACGACCGTCAATGAGGACATGGTCAATCTCCTTTGCCACACCGCCAGCGTTGGAATACCAAGTCCAGCGATGAGCTTGCGGGCGCTGAAACCATGAACCAGCCACCCTAAGTCCATGACTTCTTGCAAAGTCAAGGAACTTAGTGCTATTCTGGTTCATAGTTCCTGACCCATGGGGACCAACACACACCTCATAACCATCCCTATCAGTTCCAGTCGATGCATTGAAATCCCCCAAGACTAGAAGTGTATCTCGTCTGGGGCACTGATCAACCACAGACTCGAGTGTGGCGTAGAATGCATCCTTCACGGTAAGATCACTCGCCTTAGTCGGAGCATAAATAGAGACCAGGGAAATGACACCTAAGGAGTGACGAATCCTTAATCTCATAATACGCTCGTTGACTGGTGTTACCTCAATTATCATTGGGGTCAGCTTATTGGACACAGCTACAGCAACTCCTTGGGTATGGTAACCATCAGAGCGACCAGACCAATAGTAGGTGTAACCACCCACCATTATCTCGCCGCAATCCGGTCTCCGAACCTCAGAGAGAGCTGCAATCCCGATGTCCAAACGCTTGAGCTCAGATGATAACAGAGACAGGTGATCATCCTCTCTTAGGGATAGGACATTCCAGGCACCCACCCGAAGGGACCGCCTCAGGTTAATCCAAGGAGATCGCCGTCTGGTGGACGACACCTCAGCACCACCGCGACACACTCTCCCGCAATCTGACCCGGGAATGTTACCCCTTGGTTTCCCTCCTGTCATCAAAGATTTGGGGTCCCGAAGGCTTTGTCTCAATCCCATCATCCGGTGAGCTGCCCTGCGAAGGGAAGCTGCACATGAGGTACTCCCACGGAGTGGGTTTTCAGATTTTTTTGCGTTTTTGCGTTTTGCGGAATGAAGCGTTTTACGGTGGCCGGAGTGCAAATCCTGCCACCAACCTCCAAATAAGAAGTAACCCAACTGCAGGAGGACGTCCGCAGACACAGTTGGGCACTAGATATGGATGGCCGTTGGCTCACAAGGAGCTCCTCCGCCCTTTGACAGGTTTTGTTTTTAATCCTGCTGGGTGTCCATATCCAAACACCCTCCTCACCAGAAAACCTGGTGGGGGAGACGGTTTAGTCGCCGACAACCCGACCATGGAACAGGTTAGTACAGGTTTACATGGTACCTGTAGCAGGTCACAGATCGAACCTGACCTGACAAACATCTTTGAAAGATGGTTGATGAGTGGATGTTTTCGAGGAAGTCAATCTCCCAGAAACTTGAGAAGTAGTCCACTGTTACTAAGTACATTTTTCCCTCCAAGTGGAAAAGGTCTGCTCCCACTTTTGCCCTTGGCTGCTCTGGAATGTCATGGGGTTGAAGTGTTTCCTTTGGCTGGTCTTTCTCTGGAGACCTGCAGGTCTCACACTTCTGAACAAAGTCCTAATATCAGCGTTCATTCTGGGCCAGGAAATGCATTCTCTGGCTCTTCATACACATCCATTCACTCCCAGATGAGACGAGTGAACTCATTCCACCATGTCTTTCCTTCTTGACTTGGGAATGACAACTCTTTCTCCATTGAAGATCAGGTCACCCTGAGTGCTCAGTTCATCTCTCACATGGAAGTATGGTCTACGGACTGGTTCAACCTCATGTTGTGTCTCTTTCCGTCCTGTCTGTATCATTAGTTTGAGTTGTTGCATGATACCATCTCATCTGGTATCATCTTCAATCTTCCTCATTAATGGTTGAGAGGTTGGGATATGTTTGGTCATGTTAACAATCTCAAACTCGCTTTCCGTGTCGACTCTTGGGTCCTTGAGGTAGGTTCTGCTAAGCGTATCAGATAGTTTTTCTTTTTTTGTATACCTTGTCGAGGCTCGTGTGAGAGGTAATGCACAACGCACAGCAAGGGGGGGCATGAGACCACAGGGGTGGGAGGGGTAAGGACAAGACAGTAGGGAACAGCGACATGAGAAGATCTGTGGAAGGGAGAGGGATGAGGCAGGGAACACGGGGTACACAAGATGGACATTACAGGGACTTTCATGAAGGAAAGTAGGGAATTTGAAGGAGGTGGGCTTGGGTGGATTATCGGGGGAAGAAAAGATCGACGATTTGGATGGGGCATGATAAGAGGTGGTGGTGAACAGCTGTTTTGAAGGCCTGGAGGGAAGAATGGGAAAGAATAGAGTGAGGGAGTTTATTCCAAAGGCGGGAAAAAAGAGGAATGAAAGAGTGAAGGTGAGCAGTGATTTGTGATTTTGGTAGTTTTACCAGAAGGGGGTTGTTGGCGAACCTTGAGCGCCCTGCGGAAATGTGGTGGGGACAAATCGCAGAGAGAGCAGGGGGGGGGGGCGAGGCTGAAGAGATGGTAGAAGACAGAAACACAACCGACCTGCCTGCGGTGATTGAGCGAGAAGCCCAAAGACTCAGCCTCATTGCGGGAGATGCCAATGATCCGAAATGCCTTGGTTTCCACAGCGTGAAGCCGAGAAAGGTGGGAGGCAGGAGCACCAGCCCAGAGGGGAGAGCAGTACTCCACCAGGCTGCGGACGAAAGTTTTGTAAGTAGTCAGGAGCTCAGGTGGGCCGAGGAAGGACTTTGCACAACGGAGGATTCTCAGTCAGCGACTGGCTTTGGAGGCGAGGTTTGAAATGTGGCTTTCCCAGGAAAGGTTATGGCAGATAGTGAGACCCAGAAGCTTGAAAGAAAGGACTTATTCCAGAGGATTGTTGAGAAAGTGGATGGGGGTTTCTAAACGGTCCTTTCAGAGAGACATAGTGAGAGTGTGAGGTTTATCCGGATGGAAAAACACGTTTCACGTGTTGGACAAGTTTGTGATTTTATCCAGATCTGCAGAGAGCGAAGAAGCTGCTGCTTGCTGGTCTGAGGGATAACCGATGTTACAGCAGAGGGTGGAGTCATCAGCAAAGAGATGTAGAGAGGATTTTCCAGAGAGTCAGAGAGATAATTGATGAAAACCAGAAAAAAACAGGGCCCAGAACGCTACCTTGAGGAACTCCACCCTGGACAGGAAGAGGGGATGAAAGAATTCCATTTAGGGCCACACGTTGACTGCGACAGGAGAGGTAGTCTGCGAGCCATGAGTGGAGATGGCCTTGGATACCATAGGAAGAGAGTTTGGTGAGCAGGACAGCATGCCAGACCGTGTCAAAAGCACGTGATATGTCCAGGGATACGGCTCGGATTTCTTGTCTGGCATTGAGGACCTCCATCCATTGTTAGGAGAGCAGAAGCAACCCATCCAGGGTAGAGTGATCTGGTCTGAAACCAAATTGATGATCAGAAATCAAGCCATTGGAGAAGAGGAACGATTTGATGTCTGAAGCGATGATGGATTACATAACCTTGCTGATGATTGGGAGAAGGCTGATTGGTCTGTAGTTGCAGGGATCTGTTTTTGCACCTTTTTTATGCAGGGCAGTGATGTTTGCTGATTTCCAAGCAGATGGCGGATGACCTTGGGCAAATGAGAGAGTGAATAGAACGGAGAGAGGTTGAGCGAGAGCAGAAGAGCAGGTTTTTTGGACGCATGGACTGATGTTGTCTGGACCGGTTGCAGAATCTGAGTCGAGGTTTGACAGCAATCTCTCCATCTTGTCAGGAGAAAAGGACACAGCGTCCAGGGACAGTTGGGTGCGACTGGGGAATGTGGGTAGAGAAAGCGATGGGTTTTCGACACAAGATTTAGCTGCAAACACCGAGTTTAGGCATTCAGCCTTTTCACGTGCGCTATCAGCAGTGCGGCTATTTGAGGTAAGGGAGGGGATGGAGGGGGAACATACACCAGAAACAGATTTGATTAGATGCCACCAGGATTTTGAGGAGGGAGAGAGGTTTGAAAGTTCAGACTTGAGCTTAGAAAGATGTTGTTTTCTGGCTCTCCTGAGGGTAGATACACACTTGCTCCGAGCTTTATGGAAGGAACTGAGATTACCCTCAGTTGGGTTTGCTTTCCTTGAGGCAAAGGCAAGTTGTTTCAGGACAACTGCCTCACCACAAGCTTCAGTGAACCAACGGCTGGAGGAAGGGTAGGACAACTGAAAACGAGAGGGGATAGATCTGTGCATGAGGGAGAGCAAGTTTCTTTGAAAGAATTCCCAGGATGAGTTGATGTTGGAGAAAGTCGCGATAGGAGACCAGTCTATAAGTTTGACGGCTGCTTGGAGACCCTGCCATTCGGCTTGAGTGAAATGCCAGCCTCGACGGCGGTGAGGTAGTTCTCTGATAATAGCCAGAGAGATGTCCACTTTGACAAGGACATGGTCAGAAGAACCGATTGGAGCGAAGGAAGAGCAGCAGATATTGTCAGGGAAATTTGTCAAAATCAGATCCAGAAGAGATGGAGTACCATTGATTGAGATCCGGGTCAGGAAGTTGACCGATTGAGTCAGTCCCACTGAGTCGCAGAAAGCTTTTGCTGAGGTGCCATGACAGGTGAGAGAGGTACCCACACCGAGCCAACTGGCATGATCACAATTGAAGTCACCACATATGAGGAAGAGAGAGTTTGGATGAGAAGATAGAAGTTGGTCCATGTTTTCGGATAGTGAGATGTCGATGGAGTCATCACTTTTAGGTGGACGGTGGAGTACACATATAAACATGAGGTGGGAATGGAGGGGAAGCCATAGCTAGAGGTATTCCTGGGGGTGTGGGGGAGTGAGGGCAGTGCATGGAGAGTGAGGAATAGAGTCTTTGCTGAAGAGAGCAACTACTCCACCAGGATGAGGCTCAGGTCTGTCAAACCGGAGGAGGGAGTAACCAGGGAGAGATACTTGAGAGTCAGACACGTCCTGGGGGAGGAAAGTTTCTGTTAGGCAGATTATGTCTGGTTTGTCAGTGGCAACCTGTATGGAAAGATCTGAAAGGTTTGAGCCAAGGCCTCGGATATTTGAGGTCCACACTGTTAATGAAGAGGGAAGGGATGAGGCTTTGGGTGCAGGGGGTGGGAGGGGAGGGGGAGGGTAAGGCAAGGGATGAGGGGGGGGAGGTAAGGAGGATTGTTGAAAGAGTGTGGGGGATTGCAGAATAGGTAGGGGAGGTGGCCGGATGAGGAGGAGAAAAGGCTCTGTGGTGCTGGGGGAGAGGGGGAAGAAGGCAGTTGAGGATTTGAGGAGGTGGAGTGAAGAGATGGAGGTGAGAGGGAAGGGGAAGGAGGCAGCTTTGTGGATGATAGGGGGGAAACTTTGAGAATGGTGAATGAGGGGGGTGAATGGTGGGAGAAAGGTGAGGGGGGAGTTTTTGAGAGAGGTGAGAGGGAGGCTTGGAGGGAGAAGAGTGTGACGGTTGCTTTGAGAGTGAGGGGTGAGAGGAATGAGTTGGCACTGAAATTGGAAAAAAAGAATGGCTGATGGAAAGTGAACATTCATAGCAAACTGGGGTTTTTAAAGTTTTCGGTCAGAGATGCGATTAAACACATTTCTTGAGGGATGCAATAAAGGCGAATTCAGAGAATGGAGAGAAGAAATGCTGTAACAGTTGGATTTTTTTAGGCAAGGTATGAAGGAGAGGTCGAATTGAGAGCAGTATGTTTAAATAGTGGAAGAGTAGTGCATTGTGATACAGTAAAGAGAACCACATGTGTGAAAGAGGAAGATGAAGCATTATAAGAGATCGTTATTATTATTATTATTATAATTATTATTATTATTATTATTATTATTGTTTGAGAGAGTTGTTATCAGATTAGGTCATGGAAGTGTTGTAGAAAAAATCATGAGGTGAATGGTGAAATTGGATCGGTAAACGCAGGGGTGTAAACAGATCACGTGGTTATGGGAGAAGCACTTGGCTATAGGACGTGTATAGTCAAAAGTGAAATTATTTATTTTAAATCCGGATTGTGTAACATTTGGAAAAGGGAAGGTTGAGGTAAAATCGTGGAAGTGTGTGGTGAATTTTGACGGTAAACGCAGTGTGAAGCTGCTGGGTCGATGATATATACTGTATATATATATATATATATATATATATATATATATATATATATATATATATATATATATATATATATATATATATATATATATATATACATACATACAGATACAGGAGGTGTAGAGATCGAAAGGATACAAGGAAGATTGTTATTTTTGAAAGAACAGGTAAGATTCGGGAATGGAAGGTTGTAGATCGGAAGAAATCGTTGAGGTAATGGTGAGAGAGGGTCAGCTCAGTAGAATAAAGATGGTGTGCTGGCAGGAGGAAAAAGAAGAGGATGAAGAGAAGAAGAAGAATCGAGACTTGTGAGTGAGCAAGGATAAAGTTTTTTTTTTAATTTAAGACAAGAAATAGTGTTTAGTTTGGAGGGGTGGGGGACGTTGGGAAAGTGGGGAAGATAGAAATTGAAGATAATAGGGAGAAAATACAAATAAACATGATCGTACACCAAGGGGGACAATGGGTAGGCCTCAAGCACTCGGTAAGACAAGGTCGACGAAAACTCACAAAATAGCACGATATTTGAAACAAAACCGAACTTGGAACACACAGTAACATGCAGGTAAGAAAATAAACAGTTAAAACGGGACAGATAACGACCGGAAACTTAACTTTGAGATCGACAGCAGAGAGCCCTGAAGGAGACCTTCCAACGCTCCAAACCCAGAACCGGAAGTAAGATACTCGTCCAAGTAAGATAAGTAAGATACTAGTTGCATGTCTTTGCCTGGCCGATAGTGAATCTCAGCATTGCATGATTGTATCTTCACGAGCATTCTCTGTAGTCTCTTTGGTGCTCGTGGAGAGGCTTTGTTGCAATGATCTCCAGTGATTTGTGATCAGATTGCACCTTCACCTGTCTCCCATACGTGTACAGATGAAACTTTTCCAAACCAAAAATAACTGCAAGGAGCTCCTTCTCTATCTATGCATACCTGGTTTCTGCATCAGATGGAGCCCTGCTGGTGTATGCTATGGAATGTCCTTCTTGGATCAGTGGAGCACCAAGCCCAGTGTCAGAAGCATCCACTTGCAGGGTCAGCTCCTTCGATGGGTCATAGTACTTGAGCACTGGTTCAGCAGTAATCAGCATCTTAATCTCCTGCATAACTTTCTCATGTACTTCTGACCACCACCAGGTGACATCCTTATGTGTCAGGGGCTTGCACTTGTCACTAAGGACTGGAAGGAATTTGCTGAGATAGTTGACAAACCCAATGAATCACTGTACCCCTTACACATCAGTTGGGTTTGGCATTTGCACCACCGTTTTCACCTTTTCTGGGTCTGGTTTGAGACCCTCTGAAATGACTACATGACCAATGAAGGTCACTTCTTTGAGTTTGAATTTCACCTTTTCCTTGTTCAGCTTCAGGTCTTGCTCTCTACATCTCTCCATCAATGCTCTCACCTTCCTGTCATGGTCTCTCTCTGCCTCTACCTGTGTCTTTCCTTTCCCCAAACACCAGGATGTCATCTGCTTCTGACCTCACTCCCTGCACACCCTCCAGTGCTTGGTTTTGTCTCCTCTGAAATTCTTCCAGGGCCGTCGAGAGCCAAAATGGCATCCTTAGCCATCTATATCTACCATATGAGGTGTTGAACATGGTCAAATATGAACTCTCCTCATCTAGTTAAATGTTCCAGAAACCATTCTTGGCATCAAATATGCTGAACACCTTTTCCTCATTCAGCTCTGTCAGTTTGTCCTCAATTGTAGTCATTGGATAGTGATATCTCTTAAATCCTTGATTAAGGTCTCTTGGATCTGTCTACCTGAAAGCGGACCTCTCTTCCTTCTACTTCCATTGTAACATAGATCTGCCTTGGGTATTTTATCTCCTCCCAGCTGTTAATTTGCTCGAGGTCCACTCTCTCTGGATCTAATGTCATGACCTTTATCTGTTCATATTCCAACATCTCACGAGAGCTGTCGTCTGCTTGATCCACAGTGTGGACTGGTCTCCCTCTGCATCGAGATGATAAGTGGTTCTTTTTTCCACACTTGTGGCACTTGCATCCACATGCGGGGCACTTCGCTTTGACAAATTCATGTGCGGTTCCACATTAGTGACCCTTATGTAACTTCGAGCGAGCTTGATCATCTGATGAAGACGGTTTCTGTGTGCCATTACCTTTCCTCCTTGTGGGCACATACTTCACTGTATTTACCACCTATCCATCAATGATCTCAAGCCAGTTCTTTGACAACTCTGATGCACAACAACTCTGTACCCACTTCAACATTGTGAGGTCAATTTCTTGGAGGAGCCTCTCTGTCAATGCTGACTCCCTGATTCCGCAGATCACTCGATCCCGAATCTGACTGTCTTGCAAATTTCCAAAGTTGCAATTTATTGCCAGTAACTTGAGCACTGGGGGTATGCCTCGAAGGATTCTCCCTCTTCTTGATTCCATATAAAGAATCTGTAGCAATCCACCATCTCATTCTTGGGTGGGTTACAATGTGTATCAAATGCCTTTAACACATTCTCAAGCATTTCCACTCTTGGCTTTATAGTCTGATACAACTCCAGCCCTTCACTGCTAACCAGACACAATAGCATCTTGATCTTAGTGTTATCTTGAGCAGCCATAACTAAATCGAGGCACAATAACAGCTCTTCCTTCCACAGCCTCCATGCCTGTGGTAGGTTTCTGGCCTCCAAATCAAGTTGTTGTGGTGGCTTAAGCGATTCCATAATCATTAACATAAACTCGAAGGTCAAGTGATCAAGATAAACACCTCTACTCCAGGTAATTACTCTCATCAAAAAAGCTTTTTACACCAAATTAATGAGAGTGATAAAACCCATCCCCCAGAGCGAAGCATCCACTCGAACACGACTGAGCTAGGCCGGAGAAACTTCTCACCTTTCTTTCTGGCATCCATAGTTGACGCAACTCGGAATGATTGTTCCCACCACTTCTGACACCATTTAAGATTCCTCGTCTTTCTCAAGAGAAGATTCGTGGACACGTAGCTCGGTTCACATGCACAGAGCAATCTTTATTCGCCGGTTCACACCGCTCTGCACGATGGAGACCACACCGACCTCATCACACACTCTCTCTCTGGCGCCCCCTAGCGCTATCCCTCTTGCAGTTATTGCATACAATGTGTAAGCATACCACACTAGTAATATAACATAATGTACAATGTTGCAATCATCAGAAATAATTAATTCCCTTGTTTCCATTGTTCCATGGAGTGATTCGACCATCTTGTGCAGTTTCGTACTTTAGCACACAGCACCACCTGCTGGTGAAGCATGAGAGCGGCGGTTTTTACCATTACGAATCTGGACAAATCCAGAATTGAGTGAAAATTGGGTGTTTGGGTTAATTAAAACACTCCTTTTGAAGATAATTTAGGGGGTGCTCATCACAAAATAAACCAATGTCACCCGCAGGGTGACCCGTATCTTGCCAAAAGGTGATCACGTGTGACTTCTTTAAGGTCACACTGAAGTGAACAGAGCTGCTATCCACCAGGAGCGACTCCTTGAGGAATATCTGCCTACGAGAGATTCCGATGAGAATCGTTCTACAGAGTAACCATGAAAAATATGTGTTTGCCTCATAACGTCACCAAATGACGTCATAATGTCTCAAGCTTGACATATCTAGAAAGCACTCATTGAGGTGTTCAATTTGAGATACGACACAATATGGTTCCTAAAACTTGAAAATTTGACCTTGGGGTCAAATATGTTTGACCTCAGGTGCTAACCATGAAGGTCAAGGCCAAATGCCACCAAAAACTAAACAGCTGAGCGCCAGACCATATACTACATTCCCATAAAGTTTGGAGACGATTCGATTAAAATTACTCAAAAAATAAGGGTTTCGTCGACTCCCCTGATTTGCGACAAAGTGACCTTGACCTTTGACCTTGACCTTCAAAATTTTATGCACTGAAAGGGACCTCTACAGGCCTCTGATATGCGAAGTTACAAAAATTTCCAATGATAACTGTGTTCTGCAGAGTGATTTATACGTGATTACAGACAAAAAAAAACATATGAAGGTCAAGGCCAATCGCCACCAAAAATTAATCAGCTGAGCGCCAGACCATGAACAATATTCCCATAAAGTTTGAAGACGATCTGATCAAAATTACTCAAAAAATAAGGGTTTCTTCGACTCCCCTGATTTGCGACAGTGACCTTGACCTTTGACCTTCAAAATTTTGTGCGCTGAAAGGGACCTCTATCGGCCTCTGATATGCGAAGTTACAAAAATTTCCAATGATAACTGTGCTCTGCAGAATTTTTTATACGCGATTACAGACAAACAAAAAAATAAAAAAATAAAATAAAATAAAAAAACATACAAGCTGACTAACATATCTTGCAAAAACTTCGTTTTGGCAAGATAATAAGCCTTACCAAGATGGCAGGTCAGCCCCACTGACCTGATTAGTAACTGGACTGGAAACAGGTCCTCATTGGCTGAAGTAAAGCGGGCACCATCTTGCCACCATCAAAAGCATGAGAACATAGCTTCGTCAATGTAATTGTTTCTGCACACAATGTGGACACTTTGATCGTTGGGAGCCTAATATTCACAGATTTCATTAGAAAACAAGTCTGAAACTTTGTAAAGATAATGGCGAGGAAAATATTTGCAAGGACTGTGTATAATTCTGGTGTAGCCTCCGACACTTTTAACAGATGTCAGATCTGACAGATGAGCTTCAAAGCCAAAATTTTGAAATTGAATATCATCTTTTCAACATTAGTAGTAAACTATTTATCATTAATGAATATTTTACCAACTAAAATGAAAAATATTCAAGGAGCAATTTTTTATTGTGTTATACATTATTAGTATATTTAGCCTCTGGTTTAAATGAGAAGTGAATATCATGCATATATTGTTAATTGTTATGAATTCTGTATCGCTCATCTTCTGACATACTGCAATCTACAAGACCATTTAATTAATAAAATATTTTATTGCATCCATCATATATGTTGAACAATATTTAAAACAAACATATTTAAAAATGAAAACAAAAACAGAGCATTTCCAGACATACAAGTTTCAAGTAAAACAATGTTATTTATTCTTGCATGACTTGGTTGTTCTTGCATGACTTGGTCGAGGCTTTGGTGCTTTCTACAACATAAAAGTTAAAACATGTAGTAAAATGTAAACTCTCTCTCATGTAAAGGTCAACTCAAAGTGTCCCTGATTGTGTCATGTTTCTCTTTTTCCCGAGAAATTAGTTTCCCTCCAGACTTTCTGAATATATTTGAATATACATGCGATGATAACTTTCTTATAAAACACATTTAAGCATATTCACTAGCATTGCATAAATAGTGAAACGAGATATACATAAAAGTAACAACAGGAATAAAATAATTATAAAGGAATAAAATTAATGTAGTTCAGTAATGTCAGTAAAAATTTTATCATGTCTGATAAGACCTAAATAATGATACAAATGATAAAATATGTGGTTTTAACCTTGTTTATTAAACAAGTGCGGGCCCGTAGGTGTGTGCCCGCAGGTGCGTGCCAGTATGTGCAGCTTCGTTCCTTCCCTCTCGTAAACGCCAACTGGATTGGGGAATTGTTTCAATTCGGTCAGACCAACCGTATCATAAATGGCCATAATTTGGGAAACACCTGGAAAACATACTCAGGTCCCCAGCGTCAATTGTGACGTCATATCAAACGAAGAAGAAGAAGAAGAATTGTGATGCCTCCTCTCTCTCGCCCCCCCTCCCTCGCCCCCTCTCTCTCCCCCCTCTCTTGCCCGCTCTCCCCCAAGTCTCACCTCCTCTCTCCCCCTCCTCTCTCGCCCCTCTCTCTCACCCCCCACTCTCACTCCCCCTCTCCCATTCCCCTCTCTCGCCCCCTCTTCTCTCCCCTCTCTTGAATTGTGATGCCCCCTCTCTCTCACCCCCTCTCTCCTTCCCCTCTCTCACCCCCTCTCTTGCCCCCCTCTCCCTCTCTTGCCCCCCTCTCTTGCTCCCCCGTCTCTCTCCCCCCTCCTCTCTCATCCTCTCTCTGTAAATGTATTCACAAATGTCTACCAAGCACAACAATTAATTCAAACCTTGGGAAAAAACAGCTTTCAAACCTTGGGAAAAAAACAGCTTTCAAACCCTTGGGAAACAACTGTTTCCCTTGGGAAAATTCAAACCTTGGGATTAATTAATAATTTGAACAATTAATTCAAACCTTGGGAAACACTTGGGAACAGCTGAAACGGATGAAGAACGACATCAAACATTGAAAAGGAACATACTCAGGTCCCCAGCGTCGATTGTGACGTCATACCAAACGAAGAAGAATAAGAATTGTGACGTCAATCATGCAAAAAATTAAAATAATTGTGACGTCATTCGTGTTGTCATAGCACCGTGTCTTGTCATTGGTTGACCGATAAATGGCCGTAACTTGAGAACCGCTTGTCTGATTAATATCAAACCTTAAAAAGGCACATTCTCGGGTCCCCGGAAATATTCCTGGCAAGTTTCAATCAGATCGGACCGGTGGTCGTCGAGAAACGGCGGTCGCAGACAGACACACATACAGACACACACACAGAGATTGCTGGAATTACAAATTCCCGTAGGTACAGCTTCATTCCTTCGCTCTCCTAAACGACGACTGGATTGGGGCATTATTTCAATTACATTGGACCAACCATATCATAAATGGCCATAACTTGGGAAACATACTCAGGTCCCAAGCGTCAATTGTGACGTCATATCAAACGAAGAAGAAGAATTGTGACGCCCCCCTCTCTCCCCCCTAGTCTCGCCACTCCTCTCTCCTCCCTCCTCTCTCGCCCCTCTCTCTCGCCCCCACTCTCACCCCCCTCTCCCGCTCCCTCTCTCGCCCCCTCCTCTCTTGAATTGTGATGCCCCCTCTCTCTCGTCCCTTCTCTCGCCCCCCCCAAACCTTGGGATTAATTAATACTTTTAACAATTAATTCAAACCTTGGGAAAAAACAGCTTTCAAACCTTGGGAAACAGCTTAAATCGATGAAGAACGATATCAAACCTTGAAAAGGTACATTTTTCCCAGCGTCAATTGTCCCCAGCGTCAATTGTGACATCATACCAAACGAAGAAGAAGAATTGTGACGTCAATCGTGCAAAAAAAAAACAATAAATAAGTAAATAAACTTTAATTGTGACGTCATTCATGACGTCATTGCACCGTGTCTTGTCATTGGTTGACAGATAAATGGCCGCAACATGGGAACCGCTCGTCCGATTAATATCAAACCTTGAAAAGGCACATACTCAGGTCCCAAGCGTCGATTGTGACGTCATACCAAACGAAGAAGAAGAAGAATTGTGACATCAATCGTGCAAAAAATAAATAAACATTAATTGTGACATCATTAGTGACGTCATAGCACCGTGTGCTGTCATTGGTTGACAGATAAATGACCGTAACTTTGGAACCGCTCGTCCAATTAATATCAAACCTTGAAAAGGCACGTCCGTGGGTCCCCAGCAATATTCCTGGCAAGTTTCAATCAGATGGGACTGGCGGTTGTCGAGAAACGGCGGTCGAAGACACACACACACACACACACACACACACACATACACACACACACACACACACACACACACACACACACAAACACACACACATTGCTGGAATTATCGATAGATGTAAAGTGCATTAGTTTGCATTGAATTCAAATATAATCTTATCATATCTTTATGTTTGTCATATTGTCAATTCTCACACATTGACAGGCCTATAATCACCTTTTGTAGATGTCCAGGGAAATTAAACAAGGTGGGTACTGCAGTGGACCTCAAACGGACTGAATGTCCAGTTCTGTCGAAGCTGTCGGGAGTAAAGTGTTTTGAACAGAGATGGGACCTTGACGCAGATGTCCAGCTCTTTCTCCTCATGTTCTCTTCCCACCTTTTCAGTCTATCTGCCTCACAGTGAGGAAACCTGAGCAAAGCACAAACCTCAGTCAATGGCAATCACATTTCTTACAAAGACAGGAAAATAAAGATAGTCTGTATGTTGAGAAAGTAACCACACACAGAACTGGAGTGCATTGCACAAAGTAAACAGCAGACAAAGTTTAACATTAGATGAAGCACCTAAATTACCTATCATCATATTGACCCGTCGTTCACTAAATATTGTTGTGGTTGAGGAAATTGGCAAACCACCATTCAGGTCCCGTAGGTGAGGTATCTCTGTAAGTACATGCGTAGTTAGGCCCAAACCCGTTGTTTAGAGGGAATAAATGTCATTCATTCGGGCTGCGACGCTTTAAGATAGCCCTTTTTCTGTTCTATCTTTATTTTGAGCCAACCACGTCTCAACCGCCATCACACAACAACCACCAACCGCAACGCCGCTTCACAACAACAACAACGCCAACAGCCACGACCTTTACCGTCACAACTCGCTCTCGCAATCATCGCATCACCGCCATTCCAAGCGTCACCGTGGCCAGGGACCACCACAATAAACCCTCCACCACCTTCACCTCTCCTCCTTCTGCCGCCATTCCCGCACCGCTTGTGGGCACCGATCCTGGACTCATACAGGGCGCGCGCCGAGCAGCGGGTGCAAAAGGCGGCCTTTCCAGGGAAGTCGGATCGGGAATGATTCACGCCCACTCTGTTCCGTCCTATCAGCGAACGCGGGGCGATTTGGCCCCGCCTCCAGGCGCGTCGGAGTAGAATCGATATATGCAGATTCGAGGATCAGGAATAATTCACGCCCACTTTTCCTCCGTCCAATGGGCGAGCGTGGCTCCGCCCCCGAGCCGATCCTGATCCGAAAATCTGCATATGGTTTCTCCTGTCGCACTATAAAGCGCCGAGCGCGGGGTGAATTGAGTCAGTTGAGAGTTTCTGTTTCGGGCTCGGGCGAGTTGGAGAGGTGTGGCAGCGGCAACGGCAGCGGCAGCGGCAGAGTTGAGAGTTTGTTTCGGGCTCGGGCGAGTTGGAGAGGTGTGGCAGCAGCAGCGGCAGCGGCAGCGGCAAGGCAGAGTTGAGAGTTTCTTTTTCGGGCTCGGGCAAGTTGGAGAGGTGTGGCAGCGGCAGCGAGAGAGTTTCTGTTTCGGGCTCGGGCGAGTTGGAGAGGTGTGGCAGCGGCAGCGGCAGCGGCAGAGAAGGGTTTTCTGTTTCGGGCTCGAGTTGGAGAGAGTTTCTGTTTCGGGCTCGGGAACGTTCTAGCAAAGAACGGGTCGCTTAAAGTGGCCCGTGTCCGAAGTCGACCTGCGGCGAGGTGCGATCGCCCGGTCTACCCTCCGTGTGGGTACTTAGGTAGGTCGAATTTGGCGAACAACCCTATCCCACGCAGGGGGCCGATTGGCACGATCGTGGTGAGGCCGAAAGGCCCACCCGTGACTAGTTCCCGGCATTAGTCCGAGAGGGTCACGACGGAATTGTCCGTCCGGTGGGCGACGTGCCGCGATTCGAGTTACGTGGCCGCTCGCACGCCGGCGGGCGTGAATTCGCAACACTGGTGTCAGGAGTGGGATACAAACCCATCCCCCCTCCTCGCGGCACTGGTATCGGAGAACGGGAAAACGGGCTCTCCTGTCTCCAGCTAAATTCACGGGAATCGGTCCAGGGGTGAGAGGAGCGACCCCCGATTCCCTCCAAATTACGAGCGATTTAAATTAACCCTTTACGAGAAATAAGATGGCGTCTCAAGGCGAGCGGGAGCCGGGGGTATTAGGTATGTGTCGTCATGTAGGATCCATGGCCCAGGTCGGTTCTTTTTATAATTATAACTCTACCACTAACTGTGGTCAGTGGGAGCGGCTTGAGCACGAACTTTGCCGGCAAACGGAGTCGCACAATGGCAGCGCGATCGTACCTCAGTGCAGCACGGAGCGGGCTGATATTAATGGCACAGCACGAGGCGTGAGCTCCCACTCACCGGTTCAAGGCACGTGGTCACGGCATGTGAAATGGCAGGCGTGGCAGGATGATTATGCGAGCATTGGAAGGCTTCAGGCACAATTGGGGGATGTCTTGGAAAAGGTGAAGCGTTATGAAGAATATATTGAGGAGGTGCAAAGTGGAGTGGACGAGTCACAACGGCACGCAGACGCGCTTCAGAAAAATTACGTGTACAGGGGGACACAGCGATTGGACGATTTACTGGAACGAATTCAGTGGCGAAAACATGACTTGGCCAATAGAGTCGACAAATTATGTGGGAAAAAGAATTTGGTAGTGTTTTATACCCGTCAGTTGGAATATGCGAAGAGCAAACTGAACAAAAGAATAGAGGAACAGCAGATTGGTATCTCCCAGGAAAGGAAACAATGGGAGGAAGAATGGAAAACCGAGCTCGAAAAGAAACAAAAGGAGCACGACTTGGAAGTAAAACAATTAATGGAAAAATTATTGGAGGAAGCAAGGCGGTTCAAAGAACTGGAGGGGAGAGTGAGGGAAATACAGTTGGAAGAGAAAAAATGTGAACATGATGGGGAGTTGGAACAATTGAAGGAAGAAATAAGAACAGGCAATCAGGAAAGAGAAAGCCTAGAATGGAAGATAAAAAGAGGAGAGAGACAGCTTGAGGAAAGGGCGGAGGAATTGCTGGAAAAGTCAGAACAGTTCGAAGAACTGCAGGGAGAATTGAGGGAGGAAGGAGAAAGGAAAACAAAGCTCGAAAAGGAAAAACGCAAACAAGATGGGGAATTGGAACTACTGAAGCGAGAGGTAAGGGCAAGCCAGTTTAAAAGATATATCCTGGAAGGGGAGATTAGAATGGGAAAGGAATGGCAGAAAAAACTTAATGAATACAGTAAAAAAAAAGGGACGAATTGAGGAGGGAAGCGGTGGAAAGAAGAGATGAAATGAGTGAAGAAGCATGCAAATTGAGGGAGGAATTAGAAACAAAAACTTCTGAGATACTGAAACACGAAAACAAAGAAAGAGGATTACAAGACAAACTGAGGATGGTAAAAGAGGAAAGGAAGAGAACACAGAATGAAACGTTAAGGAACCAAACTGAGCAGATTGAACAATTAGAAGCCAAAGCAAAGTCGGAGTGTGCGGAGATGAGAAAGGAATTGGAAAAGAAAGCTTCTGAGTTACAGAAACACCAAAACAAAGAGAGGGAATTACAAAACGAGTTGAGGATGGTGAGAGAAGAAAGAACGACAACAGAGAATGAAACGTTAAGGAACCACACTGTACAGATCGAACAGCTGGACGCGAAGGTCAGATTAAAGAATGAGGAACAAGAAAGAGTACTGAAAGAACAAGGAATGAGACAGGAGAAGGAAATCAACCAACTGAAGGAAACCACGAGATTGCAGAATGAGATGCAAAAAAGAGTTATGATGGAAGAACGAATCAGACAGGAGAAGGAAGTCAGCCAATTGAAAGAAATAACGAGATTGCAGAATGAGGAACAAGAAAGAGTACTGAAAGAACAAGGAATGAGACAGGAGAAAGAAATCCATCAATTAAAGGAAACGATGAGATTGCAGAATGAGATTCAAAAAAGAGTAATGAAGGAAGAACAAATAAGACAGGAGAAGGAAGTCAGCCAACTGAAAGAAATAACGAGATTGCAGAATGAGGAACAAGAGAGACAGTGGAATAAAAAACTGAGAGTATGAATTTGAAACTGAACGACAAAAGGAAAAAAATAGGTTGGAATACGAGGAGAAGTTGAAGGAGCAAGGAATGAAGCAGGAAGGAGAAATCAGGAGATTGAAGGACACAAGGAGATTGGAGAGGGAAGAACGAGAGGAACAATGGCATAGAAAACAAAAAGAACATGAATCTGAGGTTGACCAATTGAAAGAAAAGCTGAGGCTAGAGTACGAGGAGATAGACAAAGAACAGCGAATGAAACACAAAATGGAGATGAACCAAATGAAGAAAACCATGAAACTGGATAAGGAAAAACAGGAGAGGAAACAAGGAAGAGTAATGAGACAGCAGCGAATGAAACACAAAATGGAGATGAATCAAATGAAGAAAACCATGAAACTGGATAAGGAAAGACAGGAGAGGAAACGAGGAAGAGTAATGAGAGCAGGGAATGAAACACAAAAAGGAGATTAACCAAATGAAGAAAACCATGAAACTGGATAAGGAAACACAGGAGAGGAAACAAGGAAGAGTAGTGAGAGAACAGCGAATGAAACACAGGAAGGAAATGAGCCAATTGAAAGAAACAATGAGATTGGAAAACAAAGAGCAGGAGGAACAGTGGGAGAGAAAACAACAACTATATGAGTGTGAAATTGAACAACTAAAACGGAGAGCGAGATTGGAGTCAACGGAGATTGAGGAGCTCCGGAGGGAGAACGAACAGCTAATGGGGCTCAGAGAGAAAGAACGACTCAGATGGAAAGGAAAAAGCAACCAGGAAGAGACAGAAATAAGGAACAAGGAGAGAAAATGTATAGAGACACGGGAGACAAGAGACGAGGTGAAAGTAATTAGGAGGGAGAGAAAAGAACAATTAAGACGGAAAGCAAGGAGGAGGTACGCGGAGATCGTGAAAGAGCAAGGAGTGAAACAGAGGGAAGGACGGGAGCGACTTAAGGAGAAAGCAAGGTTGACTTACATAAAGATAAGGGAAAGACGCCAGAAAGAAGCAGAGACTAATAGACACGAGGGGACAACAGAAACTTATAAATGTACAGAGACACGGGAGATGGGAATGACAGAGGGAAGACTACACGATGAAGACGGGGTTAGAGACGAACACACACACACACAGACGGAGGTAGTGGAGGATAATGGGGGTGAGCTGGTGGACTGGTTAGAGACCCGGTGCGAGCAGCGAGATGGCCTCCTCCAGGAACGAGGGGAGGGAGTATGCCCCCTTGAGGCGAATCACGACCAGGTGGGTCCGGTCGTGCTTTGCGAGGTCGAGGGGAGGAGTGCTGTGGACAGGTGCACGGAGAGTTTGGGGGGTATAGAGGCCCCGGAGACCCTTGTGGGGACACGAATCCCCAGTGTGGTTGTTCCGGTGTGTGTGGTGCAAGGTGTGAGTGCGCCCCCGTGTGTGGAAGCGACCCCGTGTGTGAGTGGTGTGGTGGCAAGTGTGCCGAGGAGCGTGCTTCCCAGCACGCCGTGTGTGGATGAGACACCGCGGGCGAGTGCCCCCGCGTGTGTGAGTGGTATGGTTTGTGTGAGGGAAATGGCACGAGTGAGTGAGCGGCCGAGTGTGAGAGAGACAGCGTGTGTAAGGGAGATGTTGGTCGGCATGTGTGAGCATGCAGCCGCGTCTCCCGGTGTGAATGTAATGGAATGGAGTGTTAGCGTCGTAACACGCAGGTGTGCGTGGGTCGAATGGCGACGACGGCGACATGTGAGGGACAAAAGCCGAGTAGCGGCTGTAGCTGTTTCGGGGACCGTGCCGGGTTCACCCAGCAGCGAGCGCGAGGTCTGTGCTGTGCAACGCACGAGGCCCCCACGTGCTCACTTGCGGGAGTGAAGTCCTGGTCCGGAAACGCACGCGGTGGATTTGCCGATCCCGCGGACGGACAAAGTTTAGGCAGGATAACGGATTTGGACCGGACGGGTTCTCCACGCGGGCGTGTGTGAAGCTCCAACGGGCAGAGCACATGTATTCGCGTGGGGAACCCCTCGAAACGTGGGGCTTGTGTTTTTTTTTATGCGCCGGGTGACGTCATGGCTGCGTGTGTGTGTGTGTGGTTGGAATCCGGCAGGAGGGTGAATCCCTGCCGGATGGTACCGTCCAAGAGAGACGAGGGATGCGAACAGCTGCCATGACGTCACGCCACAGGTGCGCGACTGTGAATTGCCACGCTGGTGCGCAGGTTGCGAGTTTCCGTGCTGGTGCTGCACGATGAAAAAAAAAAATAAAAAAAACACCAAGCCTCGCTTTCGGGTGAACAGGATTCCCGGGCAAGGGGTGGAAGACCCCCTTATCTGGGCACAGGATAACTAGTTAGGGGAAGGGTTTGCCGTTTGCTTTGCTAGACCGGCTCCATGGGGCAGGGGTAAGTCCTCATGGGGCCCGTGGAATGGATTAGTTCGAGAGATTTTAGTCGAGATTTAGGATGGAAAAATGGGAATAGATTTGGAGACAGAGACAGGCTTTGGATGTGTAGCGGGGACGTAGCTTAGCTACCTAGTGTTAAAAGGAACGTGCTGTAGTTTAAGGGACGACATGGGAGCACGAGTTAGTTAGGGGAGGTAGTTAGAAGGATGGCAGAGTTCAGCGGTGAGTGTGTTGAAGAGTTGGTGAGTTGTGTGGAGACTTGTTGAGTGAGTGAGGCCAGCGGGTCTGTGTGTGTGGAGTGAATGGGGAATGCATGGTGCGATGAGTGATTGGGGGGAGGCGTGACTCCCGCCCAAGGGCCCCCGGGGTCAGTGTAGAGTGAGTTAGGGGGTTAGTTAAATTGAAAAATGGAAGTCGTTTTGCTGTTGGTGGGAGTGTAGGCTCGAAACCCATTTGGAGGGCTGCAGGAGCCCTGTTGACGGGCTGGGAGCGTGGCTGCGAAAGGTGAGTATCGCTGAGGGGTACCCCGGGCACCAGGCTAGTCGGCCGTAGTAGGCCAAGGGCCCATGGGGGGCCGGGATAGCGAAGTGGGCACGGGTGCGTCTGCTTGGTGCGGGGGCCCGGGGCGCCATTAGCCGCGTGGGCAGTGTTGTGGGCACGGGTGACCCTCGGAAAGGGGCCCGGGAAGCCAGCCTGCCACGTGTGCATTTCAGTGGAGGTGCCATGGGGGGCACTCCCCGGTGTTAGGGAGCTGGTAGGCTCGGAGGCAGTGTAGTGCCCGGGGGTGCCATAGCTGGAGATTCGGCAGAGGGTCGTGCCTGCCAAGGGGAGCCACGTGGCCCAGCCATGAGACCGTGTGAGGGCACGGAGAGAAAATTGGGGGGGCGAGGCCCGAAATTGTAAGGACACCAACACAGGCGATGGGAATCTGGGTTGTTAGAACCAATAGATTAAGCGAGAGGCGCTTGTTGAAAGCCCCGGGGTAGTTTTAAAGTTAAATGGATAGGGTAGATTAGGAAGTGTACCCCTCCGCACCATCCATCCCCTCACTCTCATTGTGGGCCGCTGGACCCACTTTGGGTTAAGATCGCTGAAGTCTGGGGAGGCCATCTTGCGGCTACGTTGAGCCTCGACACAGGACGCTAGCTCTCCCTTATTCCCCTCCAGGAAGGGAACGTAGGGGTTGGGAGTAGGCTAGGTGACAGGATAGGTTAGCCGAACAAGGACGATAAAGGGGGTTAGGGGACGAATTATAGTGGGAGAGTAAAAATAAAAACAACAAAAAAATAAGTTGGGGCTAAATTGGGGTTTGACAAATTAAGGGAGTGGGTATGTACAGTGACAGGCAAAGGCGATAGGTTGGGAAGGAGACAGGTAGGTAGGTCCGAGCCCGCCTTCCGAGTGGCCAGCACCACCGCACCCCCTCCACCAACCTCCACTGAACGGCAAAGGCTGGCCAGCTTCATCGGCTTGTTGCGTTGCTGCAAGGCCTGTGCCGGCCGGATCGTCTGCAGCTGTTTACTGCAAGGCCTGTGCCGGCCAGTTCGTCTGCCGGCTGTGTTTGCCTGCAGTGGCCTTATTCTGCAGGCTGTGTTGCCTGCTCGCCTTTGCCATGCCCACTGCCCCTGTTCACCAGCCCCCGTTCAATTTTTTCATTTCTGCGCGCCCTGTTCATTTCCATGTGCGCCAGGATCAAGGCAACAGTTTGCAAGCTGCGAGAACTGCCCTGTTGGCAGCTGCAACACGGGCCTGCAGTGGCGGCTCGTGTACCGTGTTTGCATTCATCCATCCATTCATCCATCCATCCATCCATCCATCCATCCATCCATCCATCCATCCATCCATCCATCCATTGTGCTCATTGCGTGTGCCACTTGAGCTGGTATGGAGACTGCGTTTGTGCAGCCCATGCACCGTTGTGGTTCACTGCGTTCAGTTCAAAAGGGAAGGCCTTGGACTGCTTGTGAGCAGCCGGCCACGTTCCCCTTCACCTGCATTGTTTGAGTCAGAGACTGCATGCGAGCAGCCTGGCTCCCTGCTAACTGCTTTCTTTTTGCAGAGTTCATTGATCCTGGGCCATGGTTTAGTGTAAAATTTGTAAGTTAAGGTTAAGATATATTGTACTGTACATATGAGTGCGCCCCCCGGCATGTCTGTCTTAGCGCCGGCAATTTTATTTAAGTCGTCCGTGTGAGTGGGTTTGTTTAATTAGTTACTCAGCCCTCAGGTTATTTATTTTGGGGACACGAATACCATGAATGTCGCACTCAGGGATCCGTTGGTAAAACGTACTAGGGGAGAACTACACATGATGGCACACGAAAATTTGACGACTCGGGACGAGTCTGTAAAAAGGGGAGGGGGTAGTGTTGTGGTTGAGGAAATTCGCAAACCACCATTCAGGTCCCATAGGTGAGGTATCTCTGTAAGTACATGTGTAGTTAGGCCCAAACCCGTTGTTTAGAGGGAATAAATGTGATTCATTCGGGCTGCGACCCTTCAAGATAGCCGTTTTTCTGTTCTATCTTTATTTTGAACCAACCACGTCTCAACCGCCATCACACAACAACCACCAACCGCAACGACGCTTCACAACAACAACAACAACGCCAACAGCCACGACCTTTACCGTCACAACTCGCTCTCGCAACCATCGCATCACCGCCATTCCAAGTGTCACCGTGGCCAGGGACCACCACAATAAACCCTCCACCACCTTCACCTCTCCTCCTTCTGCCGCCATTCCCGCACCGCTTGTGGGCACCGATCCTGGACTCGTACAGGGCGCGCGCCGAGCAGCGGGTGCAAAAAGCGGCCTTTCCGGGGAAGTCGGATCAGGAATGATTCACGCCCACTTCTGTTCCGTCCTATCAGCGAGCGCGGGGCGATTTGGCCCCGCATCCAGGCGTGTCAGAGTAGAATCGATATATGCAAATTCGAGGATCAGGAATGATTCACGCCCACTTTTCCTCCGTCCAATGGGTGAGCGTGGCTCCGCCCCCGAGCCGATCCTGATCCGAAAATCTGCATATGGTTTCTCCTGTCACACTATAAAGCGCCGAGCGCGGGGCGAATCGAGAGAGAGAGAAGAGTTTCTGTTCCGGGCTCGAGTGAGAGAAGAGTTTCTGTTTCGGGCTCGAGTTGGGGAAGAGTTTTCTGTTTCGGGCTCGGGCGAGTTGGAGAGGTGTGGCAGCGGCAGCGGCAGAGAAGAGTTTTCTGTTTCGGGCTCGAGTTGGAGAGAGTTTCTGTTTCGGGCTCGGGCGATTTGTGGCGGCAGCGAAGTGTGGCAGCAGCAGCCAAGACGGGTCTGGAGCAGAGTCGGTCTGTCGGGGTTCGGAGTCTGTCGGGGAGCTGCAGAGAGAAGCCGGGAACGCGGTCGAGGGCGCAGTGGAGTCGCTCTTCGCGGGACCCAAGCAAGCCAGCTATCCTCTTTCCCCAGAGCATCAACAACCCCCCCCCCCTGTTTCCCCCCTCCCGCGCTGAGATAGTGCGAAAAGGGGGGGCCCCGTTCCCACCCCATTCCAAGCAGTGCCAGCGAGGCCCGCGGAGGAGCGTGGAGTCGGGGCACCGCCGCCATTTTGCGGCTCATCACAAGACGGGTAGGCTCCACGCGGTCTCGGCCCCAGGCCCGTCTGCCCCCCTTGTCGTAGGGGGTGGCTCTTTTTCTTTTGCTTTGGAGTATATGTGTTGCCGGCGCCGTCTGTAAAGTAAAACTGTGTAAGTGTTGCCGTGTGCTCGCGTAGTCGGTAGTAGATCTGCATTGTGTCTCTTTTGTTGCATTTGCTTTTTGTGCGTAATTGTTGTGTTACTTTTACATTTGCTTTTGGTGCATAATTGTTGTAATTGTATATGTGTGCTTTCCGTTTGCCGTGGAATAAATGTGCCTTATGTTGAACTGTTTTTCCCGTTTCGCTTCGTCTTTTCTTTAATTGAATCTCCATCTTACTTCACGTAAAGGGTTGGTCGTGGGCTAAATACATCCAATAATTAATCGGAACCGTCGAGGTTGACGATAACACCGCTCGGTTATCCCGATAGTACGGAACGGGTTGCTTAAAGTGGCCTGTGTCCGAAGTCGACCTGCGGCGAGGTGCGATCGCCCGGTCTACCCTCCGTGTGGGTACTTAGGTAGGTCGAATTTGGCGAACAACCCTATCCCACGCGGGGGGCCGATTGGCACGATCGTGGTGAGGCCGAAAGGCCCACCCGTGACTAGTTCCCGGCGTTAGTCCGAGAGGGTCACGACGGAATTGTCCGTCCGGTGGGCGACGTGCCGCGATTCGAGTTACGTGGCCGCTCGCACGCCGGCGGGCGCGAATTCGCAACAATATCATTTACATCAATTTACATCAACTGGTCTGTCAAATATGTTATGACGTAAGTTGTTCATTGCCCACAGCATAATATGAAATGTCGATCAATCTATTATTTTTGAAGAGCCTAATGGGGAGACAAAAACAAAGGTATATCTAACTTACTTGTACCTCAATTGTCAGAACTTAGGAGTTGAGTTTTGCTCATTTTGTGACAGAATATAGTGATAGATACAACACATGTCTTCTAACCTAAATTATAACCGCATATGTAGACAGAAATTGTGATATATCATCGACCATTGCGTCAATTTTTGCGTCAATAATTATTCGTTGAATTTGTAACAATTTGATCGGTACGACAAACACTCAGACTGTTCAAAAGTCGAAAGTTGAACTTGAAAACTGACAGGTAGAAAGTTATCCCTTGCTGTCTGTGGTTGCGATCGTCCCGAGTTGTACATCCAAAAGCCACACATGTCCACATTTTGCCACATCAAGGGGAGGTTTTGAAACCACAGAGAAATGAACCCCCAAAAACCTTTTAAAATTCTGCTAATCGAAGTCGTCTGCACAAAAAACGTCAACGTCACAAGTAAAAACGATCGTGACTTTGATGGTGTGAAGATGGTGGCAGATGACTTCCACTTGCTTCAAGGTAGATGGGCCAATTAGCGTTGAGCTTCCAGTCCAGTTCATATGAGGTCAGTGGTCAGCCTTCTGTGCTTGCTGGAGTTTTCAGCCGCAATTTTGTTCGGCTGATTCAAGCATGCCTCATTTTGGAAACACGATATACTCTCACGGACTAATTAAAGTATATAATCAAAATATTATGTCGGATTTGAGAATCGGATCCGGTGAACAAAATAGGTATCGAAATCTGGAATGAAATCGGAAAATTTTAACAAATTAGCAATTTTTATTACTTAGTGTATTTATTCAAGTAAAGCATAAAACAACTTTTTCCACTGTTCGGACGATTATATTGAGTCATGAACAAATTATGGAATGTGCAGGAAGTGTAACTTCATTGAGTGAAACGCTGTGCTTCATAACCTTCTTTTGCAATCCATGATGTCACAGTCCACAGGGGTCCTTTGTTTCAGCAATTACATATGCAGTTTGTTGTTTCCGTTTTGGACGATTTGCTAACATTACAAAATATTAATAAAGTATACTATTATAGTTCCACCAATATACTAATAGTCGCTAGTTTCTGCAAGCAAGGATAATGTTTTGTTGTTGCTGCAAGTGAACAGGCTTTGTTTTTTTTGTGCTTTACACCATTTTGTGCGTGCTTTCATTACAAAATATTAAAATAAATATTCTAATCGTTACTTTAATATATTTATACTGTAGTTGGTAGTTTCTGCAAGTGAAGAGGTATGTAGACGGCACACATGGACATGGAAGAAATGGGAACAAATGACTCTCCGTGGGATGTGTGCGTGTCTGTTCTTGGTTACGTGAGTGCAGTGCGCAGGTTTCGCGGCGCGATCTGAACTCGAACTTGGGGGCCCGTGGTGCGTGGCGCTGTTGAAGAGGTTACATGACCGTCTCGCGAACCATGTACTTCTGCAGTGCGGAAGCCTTGAAGCCACGCAGGACGTGCTACCGTGCAGCGCAGGTGTGGGGAAATCCGTGCATGTGTGCAAGTGAAAGGTTCACTAAATCACCGCTGCATGTGCACGTTTAGTATAGGAGGTTGGAGTAATGCAGGGAGAACTCTGTGTGGGGGCGGGGGATGCGGGGAGGACTGTGTGGGGGGGGATGCGGGGAGGACTGTGTGGGGGGATGTGGGGAGGACTGTGTTGGGGGGGGTGCGGGGAGGACTGTGTGTGGGGGGGTGCGGGGAGGACTGTGTGGGGGGGGGACTGTGGGGAGGAATTATGGTGGGGGAGGGGACTGTGGGGAGGACTGTGTGAGGGGGGGACTGTGGGGAGGAATTATGGTGGGGGAGGGGGACTGTGGGGAGGACTGTGTGGGGGAGGGGGGACTGTGGGGAGGAATTATGGTGGGGGAGGGAGACTGTGGGGAGGACTGTGTGGGGGAGGAGGACTGTGTGGGGGAGGGTGACTGTGTGGTGGGGGGGGGCTTCCCTTCCCTTATTCTCCCCCCTCTCATGCCACCTTCCCTTCCCTTCTCTCACGCTATCCTCCACCACACAACTCTCCGGAGGTCGAGGAGAGGAAAGAGTGTCAAGGAATGTGCCAATTGGCCGAATGAACATTTTTCTACTTTTACTATTATCCTTATTATCCGGCCCCCGGAGGGAGGGAGCGGGATATTGTAATCGGGTTTGTTTGTTGGATTCGCTATATATGAGATACCCCTTATTGTCGGGTTTTCCGGCTGTCTGTCTGTGTTGTGTGTATGTGTGTCTGCAACGCGAGGCTCCACAGCACGAACCAGCGAACCGATTTCGATGAAACTTTGCCAAGAGGTGGAATATATACTGGGAATGTGCGCGTTTGAATTTCGTTGCCAAGCAACCACCCGTTGCTGTGTCGCGGCCGAAAAATCGCGTACAGTATTTTCAATACTTGTCCTTCAGTTTTGAATGTAGAGAAACGAGACTTCGGAATTAAACACTTCGAGATATTTAGAAAATTTTACTCGAGCCGATTTTTGATTGAGTTTTTATTTTTCAAGTGGTAGTCCTTCAAAAATCGGGTGTCTATTTACCCTCATTTAAGGTGTGTATACAGTGTTTGTAAAGAACTACACTGTCGTTCCACCTTCGATCTCTTCTCGATCCAAACGTTATTGACCAACGTGAAAAGGATCCAAAATAAATGGAATCACCGGCATTTCTGTCCTTGTGGATTTCTAATAATATAATGTTTATTTATTTTCCAAAAACGATTCCCCGATCCACACACCACCTTTAATTATTTATTTATTTACAGAAAACAATTCCACGACCCACACACCACCTCCAATTATTTATTTATTTACAGAAAACAATTCCACGACCCACACACCACCTCCAATTATTTATTTATTTCCCGAAAACGATTCCACGACCCACACACCACCTCCAATTATTTATTTATTTCCCGAAAACGATTCCACGATCCACACACCACCTTTAATTATTTATTTATTTACAGAAAACAATTCCACCACCCACACACCACCTCCAATTATTTATTTATTTACCGAAAACGATTCCGCACCAAAACACCACCTCCAATTATTTATTTCTTTACCAAAAACGATTCCACGACCCACACACCACCTCCAATTATTTATTTATTTACCGAAAACGATTCCACAACCCACACCCCACCTCCAATTATTTATTTATTTACCAAAAACGATTCCACACCCACACACCACCTCCAATTATTTATTTATTTACCGAAAACGATTCCACAACCCACACACCACCTCCAATTATTTATTTATTTACCGAAAACAATTCCACGACCCACACACCACCTCCAATTATTTATTATTTAATGTGGGAGTGGCGTAGGAAAGTGGGCGTGGCTTATGAAAAATATTGTGTGGTTCAGGAGGTATGGTCAAACAAGAGCATTGAGAGAAGGTTATCGTGTTTTCCGTGCGTGTGTGTGTGCGTGTGTGCGTGCGCGTGCTACATGAGGCTCCACAGCACAAACCAGCAAACGGATTATTTTTCAAATGGTAGTCCTTCAAAAATAGGGTGTCTATTTACCGTCATTTTTTATGAGGAGTGCCAGTTGGCAAAATACGCAATAGGAAAAATCTTGCCAGGCAGAGGAACAATTGTATGTGAACCAATACGTCTTGGCAATGAATCTTCATCAGTGGATCAGTCAGAATGAACAGCATCGTATCCAGCGCTTCGATCCGAGCGAATCCCTCGTCGCCTACCGGCTTGTTTGTCTGCTTGTTTGTCTGTTTGTTTGTCTGTCTGTTGGCAGCTTTATGGCAAAACTGCTTTAGCAAACACTATCAAATTTAATCCACAGCTGGGCAATGAACCTTGGACGACCCCATTAACTTTTGGGTCCAATTGGATCAAAGGTCAAGATCAAGGTCAAGGTCACAAAAAGATCAAAATCGTTTTTCGCTCATAACTTCGTCAAAAATGATCTGATTTACTTCAAACTAAGCTTATAGTGAACCTTATTCTATTTGTCACTTATAATCCTACCCATTCCTACAGTGAAAAATGCATATTTGTGAAGATCGGTCGGGTCCGAAGTTTTGGGGGTCATGGTCATCGTTCAGAATTACAATTTTTCCATTAAAACTAAAACATGGTTACGAAAATACAACTTTACGGGAAAACGGCTGGCTCAAACACTGTCAAATTGTATCCACAGGTGGGTAATGAACCTCGGACGTCCCCATTAACTTTTGGGTCAAATTAGGTCAAAGGTCAAGGTCAGGTCATGAAAAGGTGAAAATAGTTTTTTGCTCATAACTTCGTCAAAAATGATCCAATTTACTTCAAAGTAAGCTTATAGTGAACCTTATTCTATTTGTGACTTAATATCCTAACAATCCTCAACAGTTTTCTCAACAATCCTCTGGAAGAAGTCTTTTCTTTCAAGCTTCTAGGTCTCACTATTTGCCATGACCTTTCCTGGGAAAGTCACATTTCCAACCTCGCCTCAAAAGCCAGTCGCCGACTGGGAATCCTCCGTCGTGCTAAGTCCTTCCTCGGCCCTCTTGAGCTCCTGACCACTTACAAAGCTTTTGTCCATTGCCTGATGGAGTACTGCTCTCCCCTCTGGGCTGGTGCTCCTGCCTCCCACCTTTCTCGTCTTCACGCTGTCGAAACCAGGGCATTTAAGATCATCGGCATCTCCCGCAATGAAGCTGAGTCTTTGGGCCTCTCACTCAATCACCGCAGGTTGGTCGGTGGTCTTTCTGTCTTCTACCGACTCCTCTCCAGCCTTGCCCCCCCTGCTCTCTCTGCGATTTGTCCCCACCACATTTCCATAGGGCGCTCAAGGTCCGCCAACAACCCCCTTCTGGTAAAACTACCAAAATCACGAATCACTGCTCATCTTCACTCTTTCATTCCTCTTTTTTCCCGCCTTTGGAATAAACTTCCTCACTCTATTCTTTCCCATTCTTCCCTCCAGGCTTTCAAAACAGCTGTTCACCACCACCTCTTATCTTATCTTTCCTTCCTGAAAGTCCCTGAAATGTCCATCTTCTCTTCGCCATGTTCCCGTCCCATCCCCATCCCTCTCCCTTCCACAGTTCACCTGTGTCTGTTCCCCAATGTTTTGTCCCTTCCACTCCCGCCCCTCTTGTCTCATGCCTCCTTGCTGTGAGTTGTGTGTTAGCTCTCATACGAGCCTCGACCAAGGTATACAAAAAAAAAAAAAAATCCTATAGTGAAGGTCAGGGTTAAGGATATATCAAATTTAAATTTGATCCCCAAAATAACTTTATGCCTTAAATGGGCGGGACTTGTGCCTGGCACCACTTGTTTATTTATGTTTTGCAGTTGGAACTGCTGGTCAGATCAATTCAGTTTTCATAAAACAGTGAATCACCAGATCATGGCAGGTTAGCCGAGAAATCCGCATGTTCACTCTGAGCTATCTCGCCTAGGTTCGTATCCCGACTCAGCTATAAACTGTCATTTCGGTGTTGCAAAGGCAGGGTGATTCATCAACGTGTGTGCCATCTCTTGGATGAACGTTCACCTGGGCATCACATCTGCTAGAAACCCCTTCTCCTCCTATCCCTCCCTTCACTCCCCACTCCCTCTTCTGCCACACGCCCCAATCCCACCCCTATCCCCCCTCTCTCTTCCACCCACCCCTATCCCCCCTCTCTCTTCCACCCACCCCTATCCCCCTCTCTCCCACCCCTATCCCCCCTCTCTCCCACCCCTATCCCCCCTCTCTCCCACCTCCCCCCTCTCACTCACTCTCACTCCTCTCCCCTTCTTCCTTCCACCCCCCCTAATATTCCTGTAAGCGAAGTTTTATTTGAGTTACTTTCAAGAATATATCCTTGTATTGCATCGGTGGTTCAGTGGTAGAATTCTCGCCTGCCACGCGGGAGGCCCGGGTTCGATTCCCGGCCGATGCAGGTCTGGTTTTTTTTGTTTTTATAAAATACATTTTCTCTCTCATTCTCAATGAAAGCATTAATTTTCACGGAGCTTTTAATGTCCTCAATAAACTTATTATTGGCATTATGTGTTTGACTTTTTTCCATTTTTATCTTGTCAGGTACATCCAATTCAAGGTGTAGTCAGAGAGAGAGACAGAGACAGAGACCAGTGTGCACTGTTACATCAGTGAAGACATCGAACTTGAGCAGTGAAGATCTGTAAAACAACAAGCTCTTGGTGGTGAATCGCACCGTTCAAGATGACTGATGACCTTCAAAGATGATGAACGAGTTCCTCAACCTGCTGCGGCCCCTGCTGGGAGACACAAGCAACTACGTTCCTCCCAAGGATCCATGAATCAAATCACAGACACGGCAGAGTTCTTTCAGAGTGAGAGTGTGAGATTTGTTTGGATTTAAAGACATAATCCAAGTGTTTGACCAGCTCGTGATTCTAACAGGGTCTACAGAGAGGCAAGAGGCTGTTGCCTTGCTATCTGGAGGGTGAAGGATGTAATGGCATCGGGTGGAGTCTTCACAAAACTGATAAAGAGGATTTTTCTGGGAGTCAAAAATTGTTTGGCTAAACAGTTTGCTGATTAATGCAATGTTCTGCCTGCAAAGCACCAAAATGACATTCTGTGGTGAGACCAGCAATCAAACCTGTGGGCTGGACAGCTGCAAGACAATTACAACACCGCTGAGTCATCTGTCTTGCGTGCCCCCCCTTTGAAGGCGGTTCCAAATATCCATCCTTATTAGCAAAGCATCTGATTCTTGGAGGACATTGTTTACCAGTTATACCAGACCAGGAGATTCTACACCATCTTTAACGGACAGCTCAAGCTTTTGAGGGGTTTCGTACTCGGTGCTAAACCTCCTCCTCCTCCGACCATAAAATGCCTTAGTGGTCAGGTGCCGCAAGATGGCCAACATATATTTGGAAAATGGGATATTAACCCGGTTCACTTTATCCCAACACAGGGTTCAGATGGGAACACTAACGGTCCAACGCAGATGAGACAACTGTTATCCCACGAGACAGAGCATGAATGGGAAGGTGCACGCACCTGGAAGAAGGTGGCATTACACCACAGTTTGCAACTGTATGGAGAATGCCATGATTGGGTCTTTGTGAAATGGTGGCAAGTGCTTAAACCTCCATCCTGAGGCCTACCACCTAAACTGCACTTGCTCATGGACATTGGCAAAACATACAGAGCTTGGAATCAGAGAGATGGCTTGGCTAAATGGTACTGCAAAGAGCACTTCGTTGTGTCTGGCTGGATATTTCGCTTGCAGCAGGATTTTGGTTTCCTGAGTACCCAGGGTGAGCTCATCGTTGGCAAGGATATGGGCTGTTCTTGTTCTACTATTCTGCTCAGAACCATCATTGTGGATCTTTCTGATAGATATAGACAGCATTGCCCACATTGCATGTCCTCAAGAGAAGATGATGTGAAGTGCCTCAAAAAAGATGTTCAGCAAAAAAATTAAAAAAAAACCTTAACCTACCAAGGGGCACATTACTTCCCCACTGGTGAGATGCTATAGCTGCCCAGAGGTCATCATGAATGCACTCTTCAAGAAAGTTGAAGACTGAAATTTTTTATATCACAGCAATCAAAAGATAAAACAGCTTGGGTACCTGTTACTGGAACAAGAGTCACAGTACCAGGAGAAGCCACAGTAGCAGAAGTCACTGCAGTAGTAGAGGAAGCTGCAGTCGCAGAAGCCACAGTAGCATAAGTCACGATCGCGGAAATCACAATAGCAGGAGAAGCTGCAGTAGCAGGATAAGCCACTGTAGCAGAAGTCAGTGCAGTCGTAGAGGAAGCTGCAGTGGCAGAAGCCACAGCAGCAGAAATCACAATAGCAGGAGAAGCCACAGTAGCAGGAGAAGCCACAGTAGCAGGAGAAGCCACAGTAGCAGGAGAAGCCACAGTAGCAGGAGAAGCCACAGTAGCAGGAGAAGCCGCAGTAGCAGGAGAAGCCGCAGTAGCAGGAGAAGCCGCAGTAGCAGGAGAAGCCGCAGTAGCAGGAGAAGCCGCAGTAGCAGGAGAAGCCACAGTAGCAGAAATCATAATAGCAGGAGAAGCCGCAGTAGCAGGAGAAGCCACAGTAGCAGGAGAAGCCACAGTAGCAGGAGAAGCCACAGTAGCAGGAGAAGCCACAGTAGCAGGAGAAGCCACAGTAGCAGAAGCCACAGTAGCAGGAGAAGCCACAGTAGCAGAAGCCACAGTAGCAGGAGAAGCCGCAGTAGCAGGAGAAGCCACAGTAGCAGGAGAAGCCACAGTAGCAGGAGAAGCCACAGTAGCAGGAGAAGCCGCAGTAGCAGGAGAAGCCACAGTAGCAGGAGAAGCCACAGTAGCAGGAGAAGCCACAGTAGCAGGAGAAGCCACAGTAGCAGGAGAAGCCACAGTAGCAGGAGAAGCCGCAGTAGCAGGAGAAGCCGCAGTAGCAGGAGAAGCCGCAGTAGCAGGAGAAGCCGCAGTAGCAGGAGAAGCCGCAGTAGCAGGAGAAGCCACAGTAGCAGAAATCATAATAGCAGGAGAAGCCGCAGTAGCAGGAGAAGCCACAGTAGCAGGAGAAGCCACAGTAGCAGGAGAAGCCACAGTAGCAGGAGAAGCCACAGTAGCAGGAGAAGCCACAGTAGCAGAAGCCACAGTAGCAGGAGAAGCCACAGTAGCAGAAGCCACAGTAGCAGGAGAAGCCACAGTAGCAGAAGCCACAGTAGCAGGAGAAGCCGCAGTAGCAGGAGAAGCCGCAGTAGCAGGAGAAGCCGCAGTAGCAGGAGAAGCCGCAGTAGCAGGAGAAGCCGCAGTAGCAGGAGAAGCCGCAGTAGCAGGAGAAGCCGCAGTAGCAGGAGAAGCCGCAATAGCAGGAGAAGCCGCAGTAGCAGGAGAAGCCGCAGTAGCAGGAGAAGCCGCAGTAGCAGAAGCCGCAGTAGCAGGAGAAGCCACAGTAGCAGGAGAAGCCACAGTAGCAGGAGAAGCCACAGTAGCAGGAGAAGCCGCAGTAGCAGGAGAAGCCGCAGTAGCAGGAGAAGCCACAGTAGCAGAAATCATAATAGCAGGAGAAGCCGCAGTAGCAGGAGAAGCCACAGTAGCAGGAGAAGCCACAGTAGCAGGAGAAGCCACAGTAGCAGGAGAAGCCACAGTAGCAGAAGCCACAGTAGCAGGAGAAGCCACAGTAGCAGGAGAAGCCGCAGTAGCAGGAGAAGCCGCAGTAGCAGGAGAAGCCGCAGTAGCAGGAGAAGCCGCAGTAGCAGGAGAAGCCGCAGTAGCAGGAGAAGCCGCAGAAGCAGGAGAAGCCGCAGTAGCAGGAGAAGCCGCAGTAGCAGGAGAAGCCGCAGTAGCAGGAGAAGCCGCAGTAGCAGGAGAAGCCACAGTAGCAGGAGAAGCCACAGTAGCAGGAGAAGCCACAGTAGCAGGAGAAGCCTCAGTAGCAGGAGAAGCCACAGTAGCAGGAGAAGCCGCAGTAGCAGGAGAAGCCGCAGTAGCAGGAGAAGCCGCAGTAGCAGGAGAAGCCACAGTAGCAGGAGAAGCCGCAGTAGCAGGAGAAGCCACAGTAGCAGGAGAAGCCGCAGTAGCAGGAGAAGCCACAGTAGCAGGAGAAGCCACAGTAGCAGGAGAAGCCACAGTAGCAGGAGAAGCCACAGTAGCAGGAGAAGCCGCAGTAGCAGGAGAAGCCGCAGTAGCAGGAGAAGCCGCAGTAGCAGGAGAAGCCACAGTAGCAGAAATCATAATAGCAGGAGAAGCCGCAGTAGCAGAAGAAGCCACAGTAGCAGGAGAAGCCACAGTAGCAGGAGAAGCCACAGTAGCAGGAGAAGCCACAGTAGCAGGAGAAGCCACAGTAGCAGGAGAAGCCACAGTAGCAGAAGCCACAGTAGCAGGAGAAGCCGCAGTAGCAGGAGAAGCCGCAGTAGCAGGAGAAGCCGCAGTAGCAGGAGAAGCCGCAGTAGCAGGAGAAGCCGCAGTAGCAGGAGAAGCCGCAGTAGCAGGAGAAGCCGCAGTAGCAGGAGAAGCCGCAGTAGCAGGAGAAGCCGCAGTAGCAGGAGAAGCCGCAGTAGCAGGAGAAGCCGCAGTAGCAGGAGAAGCCGCAGTAGCAGGAGAAGCCGCAGTAGCAGGAGAAGCCACAGTAGCAGGAGAAGCCGCAGTAGCAGGAGAAGCCACAGTAGCAGGAGAAGCCACAGTAGCAGGAGAAGCCACAGTAGCAGGAGAAGCCACAGTAGCAGGAGAAGCCACCGTAGCAGGAGAAGCCACAGTAGCAGGAGAAGCCACAGTAGCAGAAGTCACGATAGCAGGAGAAGCCGCAGTAGCAGGAGAATCCGCAGCAGCACAAGAAGTGAGAGTAGCTGAAGCGATTGTAGCAGAAGAAGACATGGTAGCAGAAGAAGCCGCAGTTGCAGAAGAAGCCGCAGTAGCTGAAGCTGCAGTAGCAGAAGAAGCAGCAGTTGCAGAAGCCACAGTAGCATAAGTCACGACAGCAAAAATCACAATAGCAGGAGAAGCCGCAGTCACAGGAGAAGTCGCAGTAGCAGGAGCAGCCGCAGTATCAGAAGTCACGATAGCAGGAGAATCCGCAGCAGAAGAAGTTGGAGCAGCTGAAGGTGCAGTAGCAGAAGAATCCGCAGCAGCAGAAAAAGCCGCAGTAGCAGAAGCTGCGGTAGCAGAAGATGCAGCAGTAGCAGAAGCAACAGTAGCAGTGACATGGTAAGGTTGGAGAAATAAGGAATTTTAGAAGCAGAGAAGGAAATGTGGACAGGAACAGTTTTAGTGATGAAAATAGTAACAATGAGGATAGTGGGATGAGACAGACATGAGTTTCAAGTAAGGAAAAAGATGAGAATTAAATGGGTTTGGGGGAAAAGTAAGACCAAGGGTGATATTGATGATAGGTCAAGGTACTGGAATGGTAAAAGGCAGGTAATGACAGCAGGGGTTGAGCAACAAGAGCAAGAGGTAACCAGAAGGCCCAGAGATCCAGTGAAGGTAGATAGCAAGGCCATTGGCCAGGGACGCCAACCCTGCAGAGGCATAGTGGGGGAATGGGGTTTGGGTTGGGGGGGGTAGATAGAGGCAGAATAGGCAGTTCCTATTTTCCCTTATCGGAGTGTGTACCAAATTGGGTAAAATGATGATTAGAACCTTTGTTCCATGGGTGCACATGCATTCCTGCCAGGGAGTCCCCCCACCTGACACACATCTGTTGGCGTCCACTACCGTCCATGCTGCCTGCAGTGCCGAGGCTGGCTATCTTTGATACTTGCCTGAGCTCCTGCCATGTATCTGCCTGCATGTTTTCCCAGGCTACACCATCTGTTTGCAGATCAGCTGCCCTGTGACTCTTGACATTGGAAAAGAAAAATAAACAAAATACCTGAAATGAATTTTTGGCCATGTCTATTACTGGAGTTTAATTTCATCCCCCCCCCCCCTGCACATTGTTGTGATTCATTTGCCTTTCTACATTATAAATGTGTCGTCTGTGTTTAGGTTTAGACATCTGCCAACAAGGTAGACACCGACTGTACTTTTGTTTCCCTACGAAGCCTTCATCCACAGCTCGAAGGAGCACTCTCCTCTGGGTAGGCCTTCATCCACAGCTCGAAGGAGCACTCTCCTCTGGGTAGGCCTTCATCCACAGCTCGAAGGAGCACTCTCCTCTGGGTAGGCCTTCATCCACAGCTTGAAGGAGCACTCTCCTCTGGGTAGGCCTTCATCCATCGCGAGAAGGAGCACTCTCCTCTGGGTAGGCCTTCATCCACAGCTCGAAGGAGCACTCTCCTCTGGGTAGGCCTTCATCCACAGCGAGAAGGAGCACTCTCCTCTGGGTAGGCCTTCATCCACAGCGAGAAGGAGCACTCTCCTCTGGGTAGGCCTTCATCCACAGCTCGAAGGAGCACTCTCCTCTGGGTAGGCCTTCATCCACAGCTCGAAGGAGCACTCTCCTCTGGGTAGGCCTTCATCCATCGCGAGAAGGAGCACTCTCCTCTGGGTAGGCCTTCATCCACAGCTCGAAGGAGCACTCTCCTCTGGGTAGGCCTTCATCCACAGCGAGAAGGAGCACTCTTTCCTCTGGGCTGGCGCCTTGGCCTCACACTTTGATCAGCTTGACGCTGTGAAAACCAAGTCCTTCAGGATCATTGGAATCTCCCCAGATAAAGCTGAGTCGATGGGCCGATCACTTTGTCATTGCAGTCAGGTTGGTGGCCTCACTCTATTCTACGACCTCCTTTTTAGTCCCGCCTCGAAAGGGATGTGAGACTATGCCAATACCCCTGTCTGTGTGTGTCTCTCTTTGTGTCTGTGTCTTTATATTTTCACTTTAAAAATGGTTTTCTCTGTAATCGCTTGTCTGATCGATGCAAAACTTTAAACGTCGGAGGGACTCCCCTTGGATAATATTTTATTGCTAACTCTGAGTATGGGTCACGTGGTATGCTGGACATAGGATTAAAAGGGGGGAAAAAAATTGAAACTTGGGATATGTCGTCAACTCCCAATGCGGAATGCAGGGTGATAACGATGACGTCATCGTTGAAGTGTTATTCAACCCCTAATTGGTTGAATTGAAATCCTTATCCGAAAAATCTGAAACTTCATCTGGACTTACACATTACACGTCGGGTGATTGTATCACAACCCTCCCCCCTCTCAACCAACCACCTCTCAGTGACTCACACACACACACGTACATATACACACACACGTACACACACACACACGTACACACACACACGCACATACACACATGTACACACACACACGTACACACACACGTACACACACGTACATACACACACACACACACACACACACACACACACACACACACACACACACACACACACACACACACACACACACACACACACACACACACACACACACACACACACACACACACACACACACACACACGTATACACACACACACACACACACACACATACGTGCCCCACTGCGTGGACGGAAGAGAAAACTACTGAAGGAGAAGGAATTTGCCCCCCACCCCGTTCCCCTCCTCCTCCTCCCCCCCACCCCGTCCCCCTCCTCCTCCTCCCCCACCCCGTCCCCCTCCTCCTCCTCCTCCCCCCACCCCGTCCCCTCCTCCTCCTCCTCCCCCCACCCCGTCCCCTCCTCCTCCTCCTCCCCCCCCCACCCCGTCCCCCTCCTCCTCCTCCTCCCCACCCCGTCCCCCTCCTCCTCCTCCCCCCAGCCCGTCCCCCTCCTCCTCCTCCTCCTCCTCCCCCACCCCATCCCCCTCCTCCTCCCCCACCACCCCGTCCCCTCCTCCTCCTCCTCCCCCACCCCGTCCCCCTCCTCCTCCTCCCCCCACCCCGTCCCCCTCCTCCTCCTCCTCCCCCACCCCGTCCCCTCCTCCTCCTCCTCCTCCTCCTCCCCCACCCCGTCCCCTCCTCCTCCTCCTCCCCCCACCCCGTCCCCCTCCTCCTCCTCCTCCTCCTCCCCCACCCCGTCCCCCTCCTCCTCCTCCTCCTCCTCCTCCCCACCCCGTCCCCCTCCTCCTCCTTCTCCTCCTCCCCCACCCCGTCCCCCTCCTCCTCCCCACCCCGTCCCTCCTCCTCCTCCTCCCCCACCCCGTCCCCTCCTCCTCCTCCTCCTCCTCCCCCACCCCGTCCCCCTCCTCCTCCTCCTCCTCCTCCTCCTCCCCACCCCGTCCCCTCCTCCTCCTCCTCCTCCCTTCCCCCCACCCCGTCCCCTCCTCCTCCTCCTCCTCCTCCCCCCACCCCGTCCCCCTCCTCCTCCTCCCCCACCCCCGTCCCCTCCTCCTCCTCCTCCCCCACCCCCCGTCCCCCTCCTCCTCCTCCACCCCGTCCCCTCCTCCTCCTCCTCCCCCACCCCGTCCCTCCTCCTCCCCCACCCCGTCCTCCTCCTCCTCCTCCTCCCCCCACCCCGTCCCCCCTCCTCCTCCTCCTCCTCCTCCTCCTCCTCCTCCTCCTCCTCCCCCCACCCCGTCCCCTCCTCCTCCTCCTCCTCCTCCCCCCACCCCATCCCCTCCTCCTCCTCCTCCTCCTCCTCCTCCTCCTCCACCCCTCCCCTCCTCCCCCCACCCCGTCCCCCTCCTCCTCCTCCCCCCACCCCGTCCCCTCCTCCTCCTCCTCCCACCCCGTCCCCCTCCTCCTCCTCCCTCCCCCCCACCCCGTCCCCTCCTCCTCCTCCTCCCCCCACCCCGTCCCCCCTCCTCCTCCTCCCCACCCCGTCCCCCTCCTCCTCCTCCTCCCCCCACCCCGTCCCTCCCTCCTCCTCCTCCCCACCCCGTCCCCCTCCTCCTCCTCCTCCCCCACCCCGTCCCCCTCCTCCTCCTCCTCCCCACCCCGTCCCCTCCTCCTCCTCCCCCCACCCCGTCCCCTCCTCCTCCTCTCCCCACCCCGTCCCCCTCCTCCTCCTCTCCCCCCCACCCCGTCCCCCTCCTCCTCCCTCCCCCCCACCCCGTCCCTCCTCCTCCTCCCCCCACCCCGTCCCCCTCCTCCTCCTCCTCCCCCCACCCCGTCCCTCCTCCTCCTCCTCCCCCACCCGTCCCCTCCTCCTCCTCCTCCCCCACCCCGTCCCCCTCCTCCTCCTCCTCCCCCCACCCCGTCCCCTCCTCCTCCTCCCCCACCCCGTCCCCTCCTCCTCCTCCTCCCCACCCCGTCCCCCTCCTCCCTCCTCCCTCCCCCCACCCCGTCCCCCTCCTCCCCCCACCCCGTCCCCCCTCCTCCTCCTCCCCCACCCCGTCCCCCCTCCTCCTTCCTCCCCCCACCCCGTCCCCCTCCTCCTCCTCCTCCCCCCCACCCGTCCCCCTCCTCCTCCTCCTCCTCCCCCCACCCCATCCCCCCTCCTCCTCCCCCCACCCCGTCCCCTCCTCCTCCTCCTCCTCCCCCCCACCCCGTCCCCTCCTCCTCCTCCTCCCCCACCCTGTCCCCTCCTCCTCCTCCTCCTCCCCACCCCGTCCCTCCCTCCTCCTCCTCCTCCCCCCACCCCGTCCCCCTCCTCCTCCTCCTCCCCCCACCCCGTCCCCCTCCTCCTCCTCCTCCCCCCACCCCGTCCCCCTCCTCCTCCTCCTCCCCCCCACCCAGTCCCCCTCCTCCTCCTCCCCCCACCCCGTCCCCCTCCTCCTCCTCCCCCACCCAGTCCCCCTCCTCCTCCTCCTCCTCCTCCCCCCACCCAGTCCCCCTCCTCCTCCTCCTCCCCCACCCCGTCCTCCTCCTCCTCCTCCTCCTCCTCCCCCACCCAGTCCCCTCCTCCTCCTCCTCCTCCTCCCCCCCACCCAGTCCCCTCCTCCTCCTCCTCCTCCCCCCCCACCCAGTCCCCCTCCTCCTCCTCCTCCCCCACCCCGTCCCCCTCCTCCTCCTCCTCCTCCTCCCCCCACCCCGTCCCCTCCTCCTTCCTCCTCCTCCTCCCCCACCCCGTCCCCCTCCTCCTCCTCCTCCTCCCCCCACCCCGTCCCCCTCCTCCTCCTCCTCCTCCTCCCCCCTCCTCCCCCACCCGTCCCTCCTCCTCCTCCTCCCCCCACCCCGTCCCCCTCCTCCTCCTCCTCCTCCCCCCACCCCGTCCCCCTCCTCCTCCTCCTCCTCCTCCCCCCGTCCTCTCCTCCTCCCCCCACCCAGTCCTCCTCCTCCTCCTCCTCCTCCCCACCCCGTCCCCTCCTCCTCCTCCTCCCCCACCCCGTCCCCTCCTCCTCCTCCTCCACCCCTCCCCCACCCCGTCCCCCTCCTCCTCCTCCCCACCCAGTCCCCCTCCTCCTCCTCCTCCCCCCACCCAGTCCCCCTCCTCCTCCTCCTCCCCACCCCGTCCCCTCCTCCTCCTCCCCCCACCTCCCCCTCCTCCTCCTCCTCCTCCTCCTCCCCCACCCCGTCCCCCTCCTCCTCCTCCTCCCCCTCCTCCCCCCACCCCGTCCCCCTCCTCCTCCTCCTCCTCCCCCCACCCAGTCCCCCTCCTCCTCCTCCTCCCCCACCCCGTCCCCCTCCTCCTCCTCCCCCCACCCCGTCCCCCTCCTCCTCCTCCTCCCCCACCCCGTCCCCTCCTCCTCCTCCCCCCACCCCGTCCCCCTCCTCCTCCTCCCCCCACCCCGTCCCCCTCCTCCTCCTCCTCCCCCCACCCCCTCCTCCTCCTCCTCCTCCTCCTCCCCCCACCCCGTCCCCCTCCTCCTCCTCCTCCCCCCCCACCCCGTCCCCCTCCTCCTCCTCCTCCCCACCCAGTCCCCCTCCTCCTCCTCCTCCCCCCACCCAGTCCCCCTCCTCCTCCTCCTCCCCCACCCCGTCCCCCTCCTCCTCCTCCCCCCACCCCGTCCCCCTCCTCCTCCTCCCCCACCCCGTCCCCCTCCTCCTCCTCCTCCCCCACCCCGTCCCTCTCCTTCCTCCTCCTCCTCCTCCCCCACCGTCCTCCCTCCTCCTCCTCCTCCCCACCCCGTCCCTCTCTCCTCCTCCTCCTCCTCCCCCCCACCCCGTCCCCCTCCTCCTCCTCCCCCCACCCCGTCCCTCCTCCTCCTCCTCCCCCACCCCGTCCCCCTCCTCCTCCTCCTCCCCCACCCCGTCCCCTCCTCCTCCTCCCCCCACCCCGTCCCCCTCCTCCTCCTCCTTCCCCCCACCCCGTCCCCCTCCTCCTCCTCCTCCCCCCACCCAGTCCCCTCCTCCTCCCCTCCTCCTCCTCCTCCTCCCCCCCACCCCGTCCCCTCCTCTCCTCCTCCTCCCTCTCCCCCCCGTCCCCCTCCTCCTCCTCCCCCCACCCCGTCCCCCTCCTCCTCCTCCTCCCCCCCACCGTCCTCCTCCTCCTCCTCCCCCACCCCTCCCCCCTCCTCCTCCTCCTCCTCCTCCCCCCACCCCGTCCCTCTCCTCCTCCTCCTCCCCCCACCCCGTCCCCCTCCTCCTCCTCCCCCCACCCCTTCTCCCTCCTCCCCCCCACCCCTTCCTCCCTTCCTTCCTCCTCCTCCTCCTCCTCCCCACCCCGTCCCCCTTCCTCCTCCTCCCCCCACCCCGTCCCTCTCCTCCTCCTCCCCCACCCCGTCCCCCTCCTCCTCCTCCTCCCCCACCCCGTCCCCCTCCTCCTCCTCCTCCTCCCCCCACCCCGTCCCCCTCCTCCTCCTCCTCCCCCCCCACCCCGTCCCCCCTCCTCCTCCTCCTCCCCCCCACCCCGTCCCTCCTCCTCCTCCTCCCCCCACCCCATCCCCTCTCCTCCTCCTCCTCCTCCTCCCCCCACCCCGTCCCCCTCCTCCTCCTCCTCCCCCCCACCCCGTCCCCCTCCTCCCCCCCACCCAGTCCCCTCCTCCTCCCCCTCCTCCTCCTCCTCCTCCTCCCCCCACCCAGTCCCCCTCCTCCTCCTCCCCCCACCCAGTCCCCCTCCTCCTCCTCCCCACCCAGTCCCCCTCCTCCTCCCTCCCCCCACCCAGTCCCCTCCTCCTCCTCCTCCTCCCCCCCCACCCAGTCCCCCTCCTCCTCCTCCTCCTCCCCCCACCCAGTCCCCCTCCTCCTCCTCCCCCACCCCGTCCCCCTCCTCCTCCTCCCCCCACCCAGTCCCCCTCCTCCTCCTCCCCCACCCAGTCCCCCTCCGCCTCCTCCCCCACCCAGTCCCCTCCGCCTCCTCCCCCACCCAGTCCCCTCCTCCTCCTCCTCCTCCCCCCACCCAGTCCCCCTCCTCCTCCCCCCCACCCAGTCACCCTCCTCCTCCTCCTCCCCCACCCAGTCCCCCTCCTCCTCCTCCCCCACCCAGTCCCCCTCCTCCTCCTCCCCCACCCAGTCCCCCTCCTCCTCCTCCTCCCCCCCCACCCAGTCCCCCTCCTCCTCCTCCTCCTCCCCACCCCGTCCCCCTCCTCCTCCTCCTCCCCCACCCCGTCCCCCTCCTCCTCCCCCCACCCCGTCCCCCTCCTCCTCCTCCTCCTCCTCCTCCCCCCTCCCAGAAACGCGTTTGCCCCGATGGGGGCAGGGCGATAGTGTCCTACGCAAAAAGTAAGGCGAGTTATCGCCGGCACCATGAACAAATTCTTGCTCCAACCAAGGTTGAACGTCAGGCCTGGCCAGCCGGTTCATGAAAGACTTGGGCCATAAACTTACCACGACCAACTCCACAAGAACGTGGGAATAAGTGTGCCCGTTAAAGAACAAGAGACGAAATAGCATTTGTGGTTCAAACACATTCGGATTCATCAAAAAAAAAAAAGGAATAAAGAGGTGATTGAAGAACTCGGAAGGAACTGACTGCGTGACGTACTCTCAGTGTGTCGTTTCGCTCGTGCTGTAATTTTACCGCTTTTCCTTTTCGTCGCTAGATAATGACGTCACGAACACAAAACCTAAATAACCCAGACGAAGGTTCATGGATTACAATACATAATACGAAGAATGCCAAGAGTCACTGAAACACAACATAATATAAATACGTAACAGCGGATGTTGTTAAACGTCATTTCCCGAATCGGCCAACACGTGGCCGTGGGGAAGCATCATCATGGTGGCGACCGGTGTCTCGAAGCGGAGAAAAGCCAAAAAGACGAAAAAATCAAAAGCAGCACGTAGTTTGAGTGGTGCAAAAACGAGTGGAGGAGCCAAAGAGAAGAAAACGAAGAGCGGAGGCTTCCAGAAGAAGCAACTCGTCCGTCAGTGGATTCGTGGTGAGGATCGACATGACCCGTTCGTCGGCGCCTCGCGACCCCCGGAGGCCATGGTCGAGAAGCACCGGCGCGGGCCCACGAAGCCCATGGACGGGGTTCGCGGCGACACCGAGCGCAGCCGGCTCAAACTGCAGGAAAAGACCCGGGAGAAGGCAGCGGAGCAAGCGGCCCGTCACACGGCGTTCGCTGCCAACGAGCCGGGCTTCGTGGAGGCGGACGACGGAGAGGAAACCGCCAGGCTCCACCAGGAAGACCTCAAGGATTCGGTGGACGTCGCGAGCGCCGCCAAGAGGTTCGACCTTTCGTTGCCGCACTTTGGCCCGTACTCTGCGCGTTACTCGGCCAATGGCCGCAGCTTGCTGCTGGGCGGTCGCGGCGGACACGTGGCGGCGATCGCCTGGCGGAGCCACAAGCTGGCGTGCGAGTTCCACGCCGGGGGGAACGTTCGCGCGATATCGTGGCTGCACACCGAGGGCTGGTTCGCGGCCGCGGGTCGCTGGCTCAGTGTGTACGACTCGCAGGGGATCGAGGTGCACTGCGTGAAGCGCGTCCACGACGCTTTGCATCTTCGCTTCCTGCCGCATCACTTTCTCCTTGCGAGCGTCAACTCGCGCTCTTTCCTGCATTACCTGGACGTATCCGTCGGTACCGAGGTTGCCAACATCCCCATGCGCATTGGACGCCCCTCGGCCATGGCCCTGAACCCACAGAATGCCATCGTGTCTGTCGGTACTCACAATGGTGTCGTGAGAATGTGGGCACCCAGTTGTCAAGAGCCACTTGTCAGCATGTTGTGTCACCGTGGTCCGGTGCGGTCCGTTGCCGTGTCCTCTGGAGGGGAGTATATGGTTACAGCAGGTGGTGAGGGCAAGGTTATTCTGTGGGACCTGCGTTCTCTCTCTCCACTGAACTCCATCGGGATCCTTGGAGGTGTTGGGCATTTGGAGTTCAGTCAGCGTGGTTTGTTGGCCATTGCCTCGGGCAGAAACATCAAGGTGTATCAGCCGCTGTCGAGCGGTAAATTTGGTGACCCGTACCTTTCGCATTACCTGTCTGCTGCTGCTTCCTCGCTTCATTTCTGTCCGTTCGAAGACATTCTTGGAGTGGGACATTCGGCAGGCTTCTCGAGCTTGCTTGTGCCGGGAGCAGGAGAACCAAATTTTGATGCTCTTGAAGTTAATCCATACCAGAGTAAGAAGCAAAGACAAGAGTGGGAGGTCAAGGCACTGCTGGAAAAGATCCCATCGGATCTTATCTCGCTGGACCCCCACCAATTGAATCGCCTTGATACGGCCACTGTGCAGCAACGGGCCCAGGAGAGCGGCAAAGTCGAGGAAGCCGCACCCAAGATCGAGCTACGGCACCGAATGAAGGGACGGGATTCCGCGAGCTCGCGGCAGCGCAGGAAGCAGCTCATCCGAGGAGCCAGGCAAAGGATAGAGATTAAGAAGTCGGTGACTGCTGCTTCAAAACGTTTGGAATTGGGAGCCAAGCCGCAAATGGGAGACGAGAGTGTGGTGGCAAAAAGGCTTGGCGTCGTCGGCAAGGGAGCGAAGCCTGTTGGTGACCTCAAGAAACGCTCTGTGCTTGATCGATTTGTATCCTGAATTGTTACATTGACAAAGTTGTTTGTAAGTTGACTTTTGTTTGAAGATGGTTAAAAAAAAAATGAAAATTTTTTTTTTTTTATCCGAGTGGGATTGGGAATAATAAGCTGGAGCTTTGAAGATTCTTCGGCAAAACAATGTTTGTACGTTATACGCCAAGCTCCAAAATGAGCACGAACTTCAGTTTTGTACATCTTGGAAACAAAAGTTGTAAAGAGCTTGCAAGGTATTTGTACATTAGACCATATAAGCAGTCAGATTCCAGATTTGTTCACAAAAAGAACCACGAATGCTGAAATGCATGTTCCGTGCACCCCAATATTTATTTTATGGATGGTTGCCTGCATAATTGTCGTGATTTTGATGATTAATTATTCCAATGTAAAGAAATCGATGCTTTCTTGTATATCTCGGATGGAGTTCGTAATTTGGAGAGCCAGTGGTTGAATTGAGGGAAACGAGGGGGTTGGCTTTGGTTGTTGTTCTTCATTATCCTTCAAAGGGAATATAAAGGAAAATAAAAATCCAAAACTGAACTCTTGTTTGCTTTTTAAACCTTCTGCAGGAGGCACCATCAACCCCCTTCTAGTGAAACCCAAAAATCCAGGATCGCTGCTCACCTCCACTCATTCGTTCCTCTTTCTTCCCTCCTGTGGAACCAACTTCCTCATTCTCATCTATCTCATTCTTCCCTCCAGGTCTTCAAGACAAGATTTCCACCCCCATCAACACCCCCCAACCCCTCAGCTCCTTCCAAATTTCCAGTTTTTCCTTCCTGAGTTTGCTTCTGAGTCCATCTAGCCCACCCCATGTAAGCCTGTTTGCTTATAATGCATTTTTGTTATTTATTTTAGTTTGATTTACTTCAGTTTGGTACTGTAATGTTGTGATGTACAAACAATCAGACTAATCACGATGGTTTTATTGACAACACTCAGTTCCATTGCTGGTCCCGTGTGTCACGCATGCGCACATGGCACTCACATAAAACCCAAGGAAGGGCAATACATCACAATATCTCTCCCTTTTAATTACAAATCCACCCAGTCTGGATGTTTAGATACATGGGAGGACCTACACAAAGGAGTTGTTACAGGCACAGATTTCGGTGACATGGACGAACGCACCGGACTGCCAGCGAGTACAGGTACAGAAACTTCTGGGGGAGACTCATTACTGCCAACTTCAGATGCAGCCTCGGAAACAACAGTTGCATTCTCGGACAACGGAACAATAACTGGATGAATCACAGAATTTGCATCATCCACCAACTCAATATAACGCAGCTTGATTTGATCCACGTTTCCGAACTGTATGCCCATCTTTCAGCTCGACACAAAAAATACACGTTCCTTCCTTGCTCATAACAACTGGCAGCCATTTTGCTACAAGGCCGTGGTTCAGTACATAAACTGGATCATTTATAGCAAAGTCACGCGATGCAGACGTTCGATCATGATAGTATTTCTGACTCTGACGCTTGTTATCAACAGTTTCACCGATGTCAGCATGAACAAGAGAAGGTCTGGTTTTGAGTTCTCGCTTCATAAGCAATTTGGCTGGAGGCACTCCAGTTGTGGTCTGGATCTGTAACTGAGCAACATGCGTGACAAACGTGTTTGAAGTGAACCTGGAGTAACACGCCTTAACCCTTGCTTGATAATCTGCACAGCACCCTCTGCCTGACCATTAGAGGTGGGTTTAAATTTAAACGGAGCAGAACGGACATGTTTACCATTCAATCTCATGAATTCCTGAAATTCCTAACATGTAAAACACGAACCATTATTGCTTACTATCACATCAGGTGGACCGTGAGTAGCGAATATGATACGCAAGTTTTCAATGGTGGCAGCAGAGGTGCTGGTCGAAATGATAGAGCACTCAATCCACTTGGAAAATGCATCAATGACAACAAGGAACATTTTCCCTAAGAACGGACCTGCAAAGTCAACATGAATCCTGGACCAAGGTTTGGAAGGCCGGGAACAAAGACTCAGTGGTGATTCCGCTGGTGACTTGCTGAGCTGCATACACGTATCACAACAATGAACACAAGATTCAAGTTCAGAATCAATACCAGGCCACCAAACATGAGACCTTGCGATAGCTTTCATCGTAACAAAACCAGGGTGGGAACTATGAAGTTCAGAAACCAACTTCTCTCTTCACTGCTTTGGCATGATGACACCGATAAGCATTCTGACTGGACAGATAACTCATCTCTATGATGTAAATATGGTTTGTACTGTTCTGAGTCTGGTATACCGGACCAATCGCCAGTCATAACACAACACTTAATTACAGAAAACACAGGATCTCTGTTGGACCACAACCTTTCCCAAACCCAACATTCTGGAGACCCCCCCCCCCCAATGCTGGATTAACGGCTCTTCAAATAAAAATAGCTGAAAGTATCGACCCGGACCCCAGTGGAACATTGTCTGATTCAATCGAATCAGATGAGGAGATGGACATAACTGTGTTGTCACAGCCAATGGCAGATCAGCCCCAAATCCCTCCACACCTTTTTCTCTCATTTCTCAATGAAACTTATAGATACGGAATGTTATAATCATTGATCACTTTCCCAATATGGCTCCCTTTATTCAGACTGCAAAGCATGTTCTAAAAAACTCTGAAGAACTAAATCTAACAAAATCACAGTTTCATCGTCTAAAGAAAATTATAACAAAGCCAAAGGCTGAGTATTCTCAGCATAAAACAAAAACTACTACTAAATGATGAAAACACTCAATTTTGCAACACTTAATATAAATGGTGGTGGTGCTAACCACATCCGTCAGACCCAAGTTAGTACTTTATTACAATGGAAGCAAGTTGATGTGATCCTCTTGCTGGAAACTCGTATCACTGGTAAGGTTGAGCATGACTGGTGCAGAATTTTTAAAGGTAAATGTTTCTTTCGTAACATGTCTTCCCTATCTGCTGGAGTTGCTTTTCGTTTAAAACCAGGGCTTGCAGCTGAATCTTGCCTCTTTCAGGAAGTGATAAAGGGCCGTTTCGTTTCCCTGGAACTGGTGATTAGTAACTTAAAAATTTTCATTTTTAATATTTAGGCCTAGGTCACATTTGCTCTCCGGCGAGGATACGGTGGCCATACGCCCTCTGAATTGACAGAAACGTGCGGTGGCCGCAAAGAAACTAAGGTTTCCTCAGGGAGGCCCTACGCCGTTTGGCTATATTTTTCAGGCCGTATGGTCGCCGTGGAATTGTAGTGCGGAGTTATAACTTTTTTCATTTCTACGTTCGCCATAGCAATTCGACAAGCCAAGTTATGACGTAGATGCATTCCACGTCGACTGTACGTAGGGCGTACGGTGGGCTTGCATTATTCGTGCGGCTGCCATAAGCTCTTCTCAATGAAAAAGGAATTTTCCCAACCCCCCAAAAATTACGGCGGCCGCACTATTTCCACGGTCACCGTATGGTGGCCTTGCAGTCTGTGTGACTACCTGCGGGCAACTCAGGGTCGACGCACGGTTCCCCTACGCCCGCCGTGCACCTACGTACGGCCTCCGTGGCAGTCTGCGTCAACCGTGCGTCCACCGTGCACGTCACACCACGCGCTACCGCTAGAGATCGGAGTATAAGTGTTTGCCTATACCGTGGTGCCCCCAGAATCCCAATTTAATTCGTTCCAGGAGGCTGTTCGGATTGCAAAAAGTTTGGATTCCAAAAATATTTTCCCAATAAGAAATAATGGAGTGAATTAATTCGTTCGTGGACCCAAAGAAAACCCACTTTCAAGACACTTTAAACTGAAATTACCCATGTTTAAGATGAAATAAGATGAGTAAATGACCTTCGGTGGCGGTGTATTGTATGTAAACTGGGACAATCACCACAACCAAAGGTCCACACAGGCTCGAGCTCTGGCCTGGGTTCCGATCGCTCGCGCACCCTGCGAGAGCGCTGCCCCCAGGGCAGCTCATCAAACATGATATGCCCGCAGAACCCCAATCACTTTCATCAAACGCATCGGGCTGACGTAATCATGGATATTCCAAATTACAACTGGTTTTGCTGTGAAATTCAATCCTTGCCCGACAGTCCGTCACACCACGTGATCGGATTGCTTTTTTTTGTTATTAATGAAAACACAAGATGATTAAAAAAACAAACATCACAAATGAAGGTAAAAACACAAGGTAAGGCCGAAGGGAGACCCCAAGGCCGCCGCGGCAAATGTGACCTAGGCCTTATGCACCAAGCGAGATCTCTGACGAAAAAAAATATTTTCAGTAGTTGTAAACCATTTAAAATTGTTTTTAAAATTTAAAATGAGTAATACTCATCTTCTTGATGATGCCACTTTTAAAGAAGCTTTTTGCAATCTCTGGATAGCGTTAGCAGAAACAAAGCCTTATTTCCAATCTTGTAATGTTTGGTGGGACAATCTGAAAACCCATATACAAGTTTCATCAACAATTTGTCATACAGGACTCGTACAAGTCAAATCACATTAGCCCGGTTAGAAACCCAAATTCTAAAACTGGAGAACAAACTGGCAAAACGAGAATGAGACAAATTATAAATTTCTCCTCGAAAGAAGGACCCAGCTTTGAGAGTTATTGCAGGAAAAGGCTGCTGGATTATTAGTTCGGCTTAGGATACAAAATCTCGTATCGGATAGCCCGAGTAAATCTTTTTTCCACCTTGAAGTCGAAACCAAGCCATCTCAGCTTATTTTTCAGTTTTGGACACCAGTGAAAATGTAATTACAAATTCTGACGAGGTAAAAAATACCATTCGAAAGTTCTATTCAGAACTATTTAAAAAAAAAAAGATGTTTTTTGAGGATAAGGTAAACCTCTTTACCTCCCATCTCCCATCCCTGACTGAGACTCAGCGTCTGGAGCTGGAGGTGCCGTTAAACCTCACGGAACTAGAACGAGCCCTGGGTGAAATGGACTCTGGAAAGGCACCCGGAATTGATGGCATACCTGCAGAATTTCATTTGGAATTTTGGGACCTTATAGGTCCGGAAGTCTTGAATATAATCCATGAATCCTTGTAACACCATTAAGTTTCCGGAGAGCAGTGGTGAGCCTTCTCCAAAAGTCGGGTGATCTCAGACGGATGGAAAACTGGCAACTGATCTTATTGCTTTGTACTGACTCTAAACTCTTTTCAAAAGCGATGGCAAATCGACTGAAGAAAGTCATTGGCAATCTCGTCCTACCTGATCAGACTTTCTACATCCCTGGTCGTTCCATTTATGATAACATTTTCTTGGTTCAGGATGTAACGTATGCTTGTGTTGATCGAAATGACTTTTATATATATTTTTTTAGACTTGGAAAAAGCTTTCGACAGTGTTTATTATGTTTTCTTGTGGCGGATCCTCAAAGCATATGGATTTGGGGTGAATTTCAGAACCTTTATTGTACACTGACATATTTAGTAAAATGAAGGTGAACAATGAATTGATTTCCCCAAAATAGGTTCAGAGAGGGGTGCGGCAGGGTTGCCCAGTTTCAGGCTTGCTCTTTGCGTTGGCAAGAGAACCATTACTTTGTGCAGTCAGGGAGAATATCTCTGGTCTAACTTGCTTTCCAAGGAGTCCTCCACTTATGCTGATGATGTTTGTGTCATCATCAGGAACAACCAAGATATCGCTGCACTCACAGAATCCCTGAGAACTTTTCCTGGCTTCTTCCCTTAAAATTCATTGGAAGAAAATTAAGGCACTGTGGGTGCCATATCTGAAAAATTGCCTTCCTGTCTTGACACCTCCACCACCACTTCCGGAAAACCTAGAATGGAAGACAGAAGGTGCTGCATATCTTGGTGTTTTCCTGGGGTTCCACACAATTTATGAAAAATAACTGGCAAGGCACAACTGAAGAAATAAGAAAGAAATTGAACAGGTAGAGAAGAGCCCTATCACATCTATCTTATGAGGGCTTAGTCTTGGTGGCCAATAACTTGGTTGCTGCAGCTCTATGGCATAAATTTATTTGCCTGCAACCACCGAAAGTACTGCTGGGCACGATAAAGGCAAAAGTGGTGGACTTTTTTGGGGGGGATGGGGGGGGAGGGGAGTCCATCATTGGTTGCAGCCAAATGTAATATGCCATACTTCATCCAATGGAGGTGAAAACCTAGTTCATGTGAAGTCCCGCATCATGGCCTTTCGCTTGTCCTCCGTCAAACACCTCCTATATGCTGAACACCTGCCAAACCACCCCTTGGCCTGTCACATTTTGCAACAAGCGGACAGTTTTGGCTATGGTCTCAAAGTATTCCTGACACACCTCAAGGTTGCAGATACATCGGTACTCCCCTTATTTTATCAGAGCCTTCTCAATGCCTGGAAAGGACTCTGTGAGTCGCAAAGCGGACGCATACTCCCCAGGGATGTTCGAAGTTGAGCCGCTATTTTCCAACCCTCTCTTTCCTGATATATTGAGGAGCCTTAAATTGTGCCAGCGGTTCAATGACGTGGGCATAAACAAAGCATGGCACTTATGGCCAAACTCTGGTGTAGGCTGGAAGACTGTGGAGGAAATCTCAACTTCAACAGGGATTCGATCCAAGAGGACACTTGGACTAATAATGAGGAAAGTTGAGCAAAAAAATCATCAGTTACAACTACTATGGACTCAAAACACTCATGTTCATCCTGATGAACCCTATTTCCCTAAACTGCTCTTTGACTGTTCTCCCAGAGATCTCCCCCCTGTCAGCACAGCGACAAATGAACTACATACTGCCACCAGAAAGAACCTCTACAAGTTATGTTTAAAGATAATTATCAGCGTTTCACCACTAAATGGAGTGTCACGTTGGAAGAGGCTAGTTCCTGCCGGTACCCCCACTGAACTTGTGTGGGAATCAATGTATTGTAAACCAATCGCCAAAAGAATGGGAGATCTCCAGTGGCACCTTGCCCACTGGATCATCCCATGTAACACATGTCAGGAACTTTGCCCCAATATCCGCATCCTGCCCATTTTGCTCTGTAAACGAGGTCATATTTCATTGTTTTTATTAACTGTGAAATACATTCCATTATTTCATTGGTTAAATTTTGTTTCTCTCAAAATTAATTTCATGTTTAATTTTCGATCATTTATTTTTGGGTATAAAAAAGAATGCCAACATGGCAGAAAGTATGAACTGCTGTGCTTTTTGTTGGTATAACAAAGCTTGCTAAATATTTATCGAGAAAGGAGAAGAGAAATGGAAAACCCCTCCAACAATGCAATGTAATGTCATTTTTAGTGCGCTTGTTTCCACAAGATTAAAACTTGAATTTAAGTTTCCCAAAGCCATGGATGTTGTTAATGATTTTGTGGAAAAATGGTGCTTGGAGGGTGTTTGCGAGGTGCATGAAAATGATTTGGTATTATTTGTTTGAGATCATTCCTAAAATGATGTAACCTTTTTGGAATTTGTGGTATTGCTATAATTTTTCTGTTTTACTTTTCTTTGATTTCAAATGAACATTTTTTTTTCATTTCCTGCTTTTCCTCTCGCTTTAATCCTTTTTCTCTTCTTTGTTTTCTGATTTGTAAATTGTGCATGCATATATTTTTACTTTTGTAATAAAAGGATCTACATTTACTTTTGTATCTACAGCGTGTGTGCTGATGGAGGTTTTTAATCTCCCTTTATTCGGTGTTCTTACTGTCACCATGAGCCTGATTAATATATATATATATATATATTTATTTATATTTGTGCTGCAAAACCACATTCCCTTCAAAACCACGTGAGTGCTGAAACTGCTGCTTGGCCAAATTAATCCAAATACCATCACACTGTGGAGTCACTGTGTGTATAGAACGTCTCCGCTCGGCGTCTTGGGAATTCATCTCCAGTGGTCTCTCGTTGCCCATTAGGAAGACCGAGTCCATTACTATGTACATCCAATCGAAGTACCATACTCTGTGTTACAGAGCGTTGGTTCTGCCATAGCAGTTTCCTGGCCAGGGGTCGTGCTGGGTGGTTTGCCATCCCTCTCCCAGCATTTGGAATTTGTTAATGGTGCTGGTGTGAGCTCACCTCTTTACAAAGGACATTGTGGGATCTTTATCATCCGCCAACGAATGCCAGCAGATTGGAGGCCAGTTTAACATCCATTTGACGGGTGGCACACATATTGATGAATCTGCATGTGAAACACCAGGATGACCCTTTATAGTTGGGTCGAGATTTGAACTCTGGCTCGACAGCTGAGAGGCAAGTGTGCATACGTCCCGGTTATCCAACCAGTCCTCCACGGGCAGGCAGGATATCTATTAACTCCCCCCCCCCCCATTCCGCACCTTTTTTGCAACACACATTACACCTCACAAAAGCTACATTACAAATCACAGCAAATGCAAGCAAGCGCATCATAAAGTAGTACAGATCGGCAGTGAAAATCTTGAGCAAGCAAGAAAGAGCAGAACAAAGTGCGGCAAATGGACGGGCTTGGTCGTGGGTTCCATTGCAAAACCACGAGCTCAGAAAATGAGTGCCACGTGGCGACAGGAACACATCAACCAAAGCACAAGCTGAGCTTGAGGGCCAGGCCCCAGAACCAAGCCTCTCTGAGGAACATTATAAGCCTGATAATTCAAGGACGCAGCCTTGTACGTGTCTGGGGAAAGTCAAGGAATCAAGGCGGAACCTCTCTCTGCAAGAACAAGCCTCTTTGAGAATGAACATGCTGGTGCCATGGTGCAGAGCTGATAAGCCATCGAGTTTCCCTGGATGCACCGTCCAACACACTGACTCACAGAGGTGGATACTTTGACACCTGGTAGATCTTTGCTCCATCTCCTGAAACCCACCCATGTGTGGAGATAGCAGCCAACAACAGCAACTTGCGCACACACACACACACACACACACACACACACACACACACACACACACACACACACACCCACACACACACACACACACACACACACACACACACACACACACACACACACACACACACACACACACACACACCTGGGAGGGCCCTGTTCCACCTTCTAAAACCTGCTATTGGAGATAATAACCACCTCACACACACTTTCTCTGGCTGTCCCTACTTCTAATTTTGTTCACTTGGAACGCGCAGAGTATTCAACGATTACACCCTTCATCCGATCAGGGCTAGGTTATTGACTCGCATTCATGATTTTCTCTGTCGCACCATGAACATTCACTCGCACGTCTCACCACATGGTGCACCACATCATTACCCCCCCCTCCCCACCCTCTTCTCTCCCCCCTCCCTGTTTCTCGTTGGGATGAACACAAGCCTGCAGGCTTGCGGCGGGTGAGCAAGGGGTCACCAACAAGTCCCGCCGCCACCTTCTCTCTCTGTCTATCATCCTTCCTTCTTATTTCCCGGATGGTATGGGGTGCCTACGTGTGTAGAAACCTGCTGAGTTGAATGAATAAGTGGGCTGATGCGCTTATAGGGTAAGATCTTTCTCTTGTGAACTCTTTGCCTGTAAATGCCTGTAAAAGTAGCCAAGGATGACTACTCGTGTTGTTTGTTACATCCGCCACGAAAGGTGGATGGAGATTATGTTTTCACGTCTGTCTGCCTGTCTGAACAGGATATCTCAAAAGTTTGGGGACAGATTTGGAAGAGAGCTTGAGTATGTGATAAAGACGAAATGATTAGATTTTGGTGAAGATCCTTTTGATCTTTATAAACTGCCCGATCGTCTTTTCTCCACTGGTTAGACTTAGACCATACCCAAGCAAAAATGCTGTCGTTCGAATTATAGTACATGAGAGTAGTACTCTCATGTACTATACTTGGTAACAGGTCCTACTGCAGTCGTCGGCAGAGAATTACTACAGGAAAGGAATGCTGTTTTTGCCTGGATGTGTTAATTATTAGCCAATGTCCCACTTGCAGTATCGTTCGGATGTTTTGATAGACGGCAGTGAGGCGTTGAGAACACAGTTCCCCTTCTGGGAGGTTTAATGACAATGGAACAAGGAACAAGGAAATCCAACACAGGTGGAGGCCATTCAGCCCATCATGCCTGCAAGGACACCACACCAACCCATCGACACAAGATCCAAGGAAGAACACACAAAAAAAGTTTTTAATTAATGAAATGGCTCTATTAATGACGTGGCTCTAAGGGAGTTCCGCGTTGTTCTTCTTGTTCTTCTTCTGAAGACAAAGCCTTTAGGACTCAGCTCTTTTATATACATGATCCGGATCTCCTTAAATACTAAACACCTGTACACATCCTCGCATTGAGGGTGCCTTTTGAGAGCGTCTATCATGAACTTTTAAATATATTCGGACATTTGCTTTAAAGTTTCAAAAAGTTCACGTTACTATTTTAAGATTATTCCATTTAATGTATTGTAATTTCGTAAATACACTATTTTCTCGTCATGAACGACGATCGTCCATGACGGGTCTCGCTATTGGCTCAATCAAGGCACGTGACGAAATATCGAAAGTTTTTTTTTGTTTTGTTTGTTTGTTTTTTTTCTTCTTCTTCCTCTTCTTCTGGTGAAGACAAAACCTTTAGGACGCGGCTCTTGGACACATTTGTCCTTGTTTTTTATGGTTTTTTTTGTAGTTTTTTTGTAATTATTCTCCCTCCCTCCCTTTTCTTCCCCTCAGGAGAGGGGGCATGGGCTTGGTTAAAAACACACATCAACCACAAAACCCCCCTTAACAAGACCCCCACCAACAGCACTCCGTACACAATCACCTACAAAATGGATATTTTCATGCTTGTTTGTATACTTTTTGCAGCTTCTAAACGAATTTCATTAATTTATACATCAATGTGAGTTGGCACCTTTCCAGAAAGAGGACACTCAATCTCACTGAAGAGTTTAAAGTAAATTGTGAAGTTCTGTAATCTGTCCATCTATCTATTTCAACGCTCCTCACCATTACTTGCCATACCCAGATGGAGTGTGATTGCCAAAGATGACTAGTCGTGTTGTTTGTTACATCCGCCACGAAAGGTGGATGGAGATTATGTTTTCACGTCTGTCTGCCTGTCTGAACAGGATATCTCAAAAGTTTGGGGACAGATTTGGAAGAGAGCTTGAGTATGTGATAAAGACGAAATGATTAGATTTTGGTGAAGATCCAGATCTGGACCCGATAATTTTAAAAGTGATTTTGTGGACGGATTCAGATGAAACTTGGTGGGCACGTTGGGAATGCAACAATGAAGAATTGTTTCGATTTTGGTAAAGATCCGAATCCGCTAATTTTTTTTAAAGTGATTCTTCACCATTGAGTGATGGGGCTAAAATGATATGGCACGATATCTGAAAAAAGTAACGGATGGATTCAGCAGATCCAGCTTATCTGTGGGATACAAGATGTAAACTAATCAGGCTGGTGGAGGTATGCGCTCTACCGAGTGCCCTTCTAATTTTATGATGTATTGATATTTTAACTCAGCAATAAATAAAAATTCCAATTACTGCAGTATTTCATGGTAAAGCTACCAAACTATAACATTCAAAATGTCACATGCACAGCAGGGTGTAAGGCTGCCATTGGCATTGCATGATCAATTTCCTCATCTGAAGGATTGCATGAGTTTTAAAAGTCACTTCCCTTGGAATTCTGGTTGAGTGCAAAATGAGTAAGAGCTGTGAAAGGTTCCACACTCCCACCCCCTTCAATCAATGTTGTATAGTATTAAAGAAGCCAATAAGGTAAGCCTACTGCTGGTTTAACGGTTAAGTTGGCTGGTTCAGGATCATGTTTCTTGAGTTTGAGCCCCTGCCGCACCGTTAAATCACACCAAGTGGGTTGACTCAGCCTGTCATTCCGCCGAGGTTGACAAAATGAGTACCGACTTATTGGAAACAGGGCACTGCATCAGTGGCACAAATGTGATCCCAGCAATGATGCAACCAGCACCCACAAGCTGCATACAAAATAATTTTAATTCACAATTCACTTCATCATCAACATCAAATCACTTTATAATCAATAATTCACTGGAACTGACGTTTTGCAACAAACTATTTTCCAATCTATAAATGGAGTGAAGGTTCAGTGTTGAACTGAAACGGTTCACTCTTGGGTTGAACTCAAACCACTCTGATATTTGGTGGTTCAGGAAATTCTTCCCTTTTTACAACTTGGTGTTTTGTGCTGAAGAATAATGAGACAGGTCACAAAGTATTTCAATGATTTATTATTTATTTACTAATGACTGGCGAAATGGTTAGAGCGCTTTTCTCTGAGCCTGGGAAAGTTTGCTGAGTTGAACCCTGTGTTGTACCAAAGACTTTTATAATACCAGTGGCCCCATTGGTCCGATGGACCAAATTTTCATTGGTCTTCACAGCCTTGTTGCATACCCGCCTGCTGCACTGCTTGAGCATTAAGCTTGTCATTCACCAAGCTCAGATGTGCCTGGGGCCCGCACAGGGATTATATGTTCGGTATTGTTGCGGATTCCGCACCCGCCGGCGTGCTGACGGCCACGTAACTCGAATCGCGGCACGTCGCCCACCGGACGGACAATCCAGTCGTGACCCTCTCGGACTAACGCCGGGAACCAGTCACGGGTGGACCTTTCGGTCTCACCGCGATCGAGCCAATCAGCCCCCGCGTGGGATAGGGTTGCTCGCCAAATTCGACCTACCTAAGTACCCACGCGGAGGGTAGACCGGGCGATCGCACCTCGCCGCAGGTCGACCTCGGACACGGGCCACTTAAGCGACCCGTTCCGTACTATCAGAATAACCGAGCGGTGTTATCGTCGACCTCGACGGTTCGATTAATTATCGGGCGTACTCAGCCCACTACCAACCCTTTACGTGAAGCAAGATGAGGGTTCAATGGAGGAAAAGACGAAGCGAAGCGGGAGAACAGTTCAACAATAAAGCACATTTATTCGCGGCACACGGGAAGCACACAAATACAATTCCACCAAATGCACACAGAAAAAACACAATTCCATTTACACAAAAAGCAAATATAAAAGCGAAAACAATGCAGAGCTAATACCGACTACCGAGCACACGGCAACACTTATACAATTCTACTTCACAGACGGCGCCGACAACACATACCCAAAACCAAGGAAAGAATACCCTCAAGGATGAGGCGGGCCTGAGGCCGAGACCGGGTCGCGCCTACCCGTCTGGTGATGAGACGAGGAGCGGCGATGGCGCCCCAACCCGCGGACCTCGCGGACAGTGTCTGGCAGGGGGTGGGAAAGGGGCCCCCTTGGTCGCACTATCTCAGCGCGGGGGGAAACAGGAGGGGGTTGCTGATGCTCGGGGTATAGAGGATCTTTATTATCCCTGGTGTGCGTCTCCACCTCGGCCAGGTCGCGCTGCCGGCCTTCCTCGGGCGTGCAGCTCCCGGCACCGTCGCGAGCACCCCCTCGTCTGCCTTCGCCGCTGCCGCCTCTCCGCCTCTGGACTCTCCACCCTGGACTCTGCTTTGGGCTCTCCTCGTTCGACTCTCTTCAGCTTCTCCAGCTACTGCAGGCTTCGGGCTCCAGACTTCCACACCCTCTGACTGACGAATACGGTCCTTTTATCCCCCCGTAGCTTCGCCTTTGACCCCCTCCCTTTGACCTTTCACCTCGCTCCCCATTGGCCCGAGAAAAAGTGGGCGTGAAGGCTTTTTGATCCACAAATTTGCATATATCGATCGTTCTGGAGGCGGGGCCAAATCGCCCCTCGCTCACCGATTGGACGGCAAAAAGTGGGCGTGTGTCGTTTTTGATCCGTTTTTGAAGCACAAAATCCGTGATTTTGTACACGCTGTTCAACGTGCGCCCTGCACGAGTCCAACACCGGTACTCACAGCGGGGCAAGAACGGTGGCGATGCTACGGTTGCGAGGTGTGACGTGAAGGTCGTGGCGGTTGTGGTGAAGCGGTGTTGTGGTTGGTGGTTGATGTTGTGGTTGTGGTGGTAATCATGGCGGTTGGTCCAAAATAAAGATAGTAAAAGAAAAACGGCTATCCTGAAGAGTCGCAGCACGTATAAATGACATGTATTCCCACTAGACAACGGGTTTGGGCCTAACTACACATGCACTTACCGAGATACCTCACCTAAGGGACCTGAATGGTGGTTTGCGAATTTGGTAACCACAACAGTATTATTATTGCCATATGATACCACTATTCTTATTATTGTTGTAAATATTAGTATTCATGAATATATGCTTTGTTACAATGTTATCATTGTTTTTGTTATTTATTTTGCAATTGGAATACCATGCCTTGGTCGAAGGACATATTAATATAAGCTGCTTTATCTACCTTAGCATGATGTGCATTTAAAACATGGGAATTCGAAATGATTGTTGTAGTTAATCAGCCTAATCAACTCAGGAGTTTATGACCATCATTTTGGTGTATCACATTCCACATCAGAACGCTTTCGTAGAATTCCACAAAAATATTCTACACACGCAAACACCTCATCCATTTATAGTAGTCTTAAAGGGTCTACAGGATATAAGGGTCCTCGGGTTCTTTAGGGTCTTGCGGGTCGTAATTGGTCTTCTCAGGTCGAAGAGGTCTCAGCAGTCTAAACTCAGCAGTAAAGGGTTATCTCTCCCTGGTTACCTCCAGTATGACAGACCTGACCTCTTCCTGGTGGTGGAGTTTCACTCTTCATCACAGACTATTCCTCACTCTCCATCAAAGCCCTCACTCCCCTACACCCCAGGAATACCTCTGGCAACAGCTTCCCCTCCACTCCCACCTCATGTTTATATGTGTATTGTACCGTTCACCTAACAGTGATGACTCCATTTACATCTTGCTCTCTGAAAGCATGGACCAACTTCTATCCTCTCATCAGAACTCTCTCTTCCTCATATGTGGTGACTTCAATTGTCATCATGCCAGTTGGCTGGGTGTGGGTACCTCTCTCACCTGCCATGGCATTCAGCAAAAGGCTTCCGCGACCCATTGGGACTGAAACAATCTGTCAACTTCCCGACCCGGATCTCAAATAACGGTAGTTCATCTCTTCCGGATCTGATAGTGACAAATTTCCCTGAAAATATCTGCTGTTCTCCTTCTGCTCCAATCGGATCATCTGACCACATGCTTGTCAAAGTAAACATCTCTCTGGCTGTTATTAGAGAACCACCTCAGTGCCGTCGAGTCTGGCATTTCTCTCAGGCTGACTGTCAGGGACTTCAAGCAGCCATCAAACTTTTAGACTGGTCTCCCATCTCTGCTTTCTCCAACATCAACTTGTCCTGAGAATTCTTTCAAAGAAACTTGCTCTCTCTCATGCACAGATTTATCCCATCTCGGCTTCAGTTGTCCTATCCTTCCTCCCGCTCATGGTACACCGAAGCTTGTAGCGAGGCAGTTGTCCTGAAACAACTTGCCTTCGCCTCATTCTAGGGTAATCCAACTGAAGGCAATCTCAGTTCCTTCCATAAAGGTTGGAGCAAGTGTGTGTCTACCCTCAGGAGAGCCAGAAAACAACATCTTTCTGATCTCAAGTCTGAACTTTCAAACCTGCCTCCCTCCTCCAAAGCCTGGTGACGTCGAGTTAAGTCTGTTTCTGTTGTATGTTTTGCCTCCATCCCCATCCCTTACCTCAAATGGCCGCACAGCTGACACTGCACGTGAAAAGGCTGAATGCCTAAACTCTGTGTTTGCATCTAAATCTTGTGTCCCAAACCCATCGCTTTCTGTACCACCTTACTCAATCGCACCCAGCTGACCCTGGACTCTGTGTCCTTTTCTCCTGACAAAGTGGAGAGCTTCTACAACCGGTCAAGACGGCATCAGCCCACGTGTCCTGAAAGCCTGCTCTGCTGCTCTTGCTCACCTTCTCTCTGTTCTATTCACCCTCTCATTTGCTCAAGATCATCTGCCATCTGCTTGGAAATCAGCAAACATGACTGCTCTGCATAAAAAATGGTGCAAAAACAGATCCCTGCAACTACAGACAAATCAGCCTTCTCCCAATGATCAGCAAGGTTATGGAATCCAGCATCGCTTCAGACATTAAATCCTTCCTCTTCTCCGATGGCTGGATTTCCCATCATCAATTTTGATTCAGACCAGGTCACTCTACCTGAGATATGCTGCTTCTGCTCTCCCAACAATGGATGGAGATCCTCAATGTCAGACATGAAATCAGAGCCATATCCCTGTTGGCTGGGTGTGTACATATTACTTATTCATGGACATATTCATATTCAAAGACAGCCTGGTGTTAGCGCAGTGGTGAGGGCAGCGGCTTGGGACCCAAAAGGTCCTGAGTTCAAGCCCCGTTGGGCCACTGAATTAATACACCAGGAGGTTGACTCAGCCTGTCATCCTTCTGAGGTCGGCGAAGTGAGTACCAGTGTACTGGGCCCGGTGTATGCCCCGGTTAAAATAGGTGTACCATATCCCTGTGTCGTAAGAGGCGACCAGGGTTGCGTCAGGAAGGGCATCCGGCGTAAAACCTGTGCCAAATCATTATGCGGATCATAACGGATGATCCGCTGTGGCGACCCCAAACGGGAGCAGCCGAAAGAAGAAGAAGAAGATATTCATATTCATAGACATATTACTTGCTTTCGATACGGTCTGGCACCCTGCCCTGCTCACCAAACTCTCTTTCTATGGTATCCAAGGCCATCTCCACTCATGGCTCGCAAACTTCCTCTCCTGTCGCAGCCAACGTGTGGCCCTAAATGGAGTTCTCTCATTCCGGATTCCTGTCCAGGCTGGAATTCCTCAAGGAGGCGTTCTGGGCCCTGTTCCTTTTCTGGTTTTCATCAATGACCTCTCTGACTCTCTGGAAAATCCTCTTTATCCCGTTGCTGATGACTCCACCCTTTGCCATACCATCTGTCATCCCTCAGACCGACAAGCAGCAGCTTCTTCGCTCTCTGCAGATCTGGATAAAATCACAAACTGGTCCAACACGTGAAACATGTCTTTCAATCCAGACAAATCTCACACTCTCACTATGTCTCTTCGAAAGGACTGTCGGGAACCCCACCCCCCCCATGTACTTTCTCAACAATCCTCTTGAAGATGTCCTTTCATTCAAGCTTCTTGGTCTCAATATCTGCCATTGTCTTTCCTGGGAAAGCCACATAACCAAGCTGGCCTCCAAAGCCAGTCGCCGACTGGGCATCCTCCGTCGTGCAGTTCTTCCTTGCCACACCCGAGCTGTTATTGCCCATATACAAAGCTTTTGTCCACAGCCTGATAGAGTACTTCTTTACCCCTCTGGGCTGTTTCTCCTGCCTCTCACCTTTCTCGGCTTCACACTGTGAAAACCAAGGCATTTAGGATCAATGATATTTCCCGCGATGAGGCTGAGTCTTTGGGTATCTCACTCTGTCACCGCAGACAGGTTGGTGGTCTTTGTCTTCTACTGTGTCCTCTCCGGCCTCGCCCTCCCCCCCTGCTCTGTCTGAGATATGTCCCCCCCCCCCCCATATTTCGCAGGGCGCTCAAGATCTGCCAGCAACCTCATTCTGGTAAAACAACGAAAATCAAGAATCACTGCTCACCTTCACTCTTTCATTTCCCTGTTTTTCCCCACCTTTGGAACAAACTCTCACACTCTCTTCAATCCCACTCTTCCCTCCAAGTCTTCAAAACAGCTGTTCACCACCATCTCTTTACTCTTATCAAAATCACGATCTTTTCTATCCCCGTTAATCCACTGCAAACCCACCTCCTTCAAATTCCCTGCTTTCCTTCCTGAAAGTTCCTGTCATGTCCATCTTGTATACCCTTTGTACCCCGTACTATACCTCTCCCTTCCACAGATCTCCTCATGTCTCTCTGTTCCTCACTGTTTTGTCCTTCTCCCCACCCCCTTCTCTCCTGCTCCCCTTGTCGTACGTTCTGTGTTTTAGCTATTATACGAACCTCGACATTGTATACAAAAAAAAGTTGTTTGGTCATGGAACACACACATGGATCAGATTTTTGCGTTTGTGTTTATTACTGGTGGTGTCAGGTGAGATTAAGAGGAAACCATTATTCTAATCACATAAAATAATTTGAAATTTATCTGGAGTGGCTGTGGGGGAATCCTGTGTTTATTTTTATTATTAATATTATTTTGCACTACTGTAATGGTAATATTGTAATTAATATGCTATTATTATTATTATTATTATTATTCTTGTGTCGTACTTTTGACATTTTAAGTGGCCTGGGAAAAAAACAACATGCCACGATAAGGTGGAACAACGCTAAAGCTGCTGTATATACACCTTCCCAAAATGCGGGGGTGGGGGGGGGAGGTAATAAAACAGGAATTACTCCGGATTTTTTTTTGCAATTGAGTGTGAAGCAACATAGGATAAGCAAGTGTGAAGAATAACACGGAGTCCTCTTACTCGCACAATCTGACACAATTGAGGGTTCTGAAACGTCACTCGTAATACCCTCTCCCACCACTACCACCGGGAGTGGTGTGACACGGTACACATTGACGAAGAAAATTTGCATCGCACCACCTTCAAACAAAACTCCTGGTGAGGTGTTGAGGAAAATGAAGTCGCTTCAACCTTTGCCGTATGACCCGTAGTCCCCTTGGCATGTTTAGTCGGTTGAGATTGCATAAGTAACGACCGAATACATCGTCGTGAGGAAGACTGATGTAAAAACGCGTATTTTAGTGTGCTGACAGATTGCCAGGGCTCACGGGGGCCACACTGGCCTCCGCACCATCATCGCACACCTGGATATGGGAAAGCAAGCCAAATGTTGTCCTGTGATCAACCGGATGTGAGCTACACATCTGGGTTGTACACAACTCAACGACTGCATTGCCCATGACATATTGTTGTGAATCTGGAAGCCATGAGCACACAACATTCAGGTCCTATAGCTCAGTTATTTCAATATAGTGTAGTACATAGTAGAAAAATCGTGCAAATTATGATACAAGCATCAAATTTGGCATTTCTATTCTGCAGGGCTTTCTGATCAAATCTGCCCGATTGGCCATTTGAAAATCCAAATTTTGGAAAAAAAAAAAAAAAAAAACCAAAAAAATTTGAAGTCACAGCTGGCTGAAATTCTTGAAGCGCAAGTGAACATCCCAGACAGAGAACCAAGGGGAGATGCAGTCATCATTGATGGCTCAGCACTTATCAATGCCCTACCTCCACGCACTTCAAAGATATTTGATGACTATGCTAAAGAAGACATCATCCCAAAGGTGGAATCCTATGGTGCCAGGTACGAGAGGGTGGACGTAGTGTTTGATGTGTACAAGAAGTCAAGTCTGAAGTCCGAGGCAAGGTCGAAAAGGGGGCAAGGAATCAGAAGAAGAGTGACAGGAACCAGTAAGACCCCAAGTAACTGGAGAAGCTTTCTTTGAGATGACAGCAACAAGACTGAGCTGTTTCACTTCCTTGCGGAAAAGATGTGTGAAGCACAGACGACAAGTAGTCATTGTCACAAAAGGAGAAGATGCCATTAGCAACACAAGGAAGTCACTGGATACTGTGTCTCCATGTTGTCATGAAGAAGCTGACACTCAAATATTTGTACACGCCAGGGATGCAACGACGGACGGTAGCAAGTCCATTATCATCAAGGCTAATGACACGGACGTACTAGTCATAGCAATATCTGTACTGCCATCCTTACAGGAACTAGGTCTTGAGAACATATGGATTTCCTTTGGCCAAGGAGCGATGGATTCCAGTCCATGAGGTAGTTTCTGCAATAGGGCCTGAGAAAGCTTGAGGGATCCCATACTTTCATGCGTTCACTGAATGTGACGTCGTGTCTGCCTTCTGCGGTAAAGGGAAGAAAACTGCATGGCAGACAAGGAACGTCTTTGATGATGTTTCTGAAACATTCACCAATCTCAGCCAGCATCCAACATTGATTCGTGATCTTGACTTTTTTAAAGTTTTTTTTTTTTCAAATTTTTCAAAATTTGGATTTTCAAATGGCCAATCAGGCAGATTTGATTAGAATCCCCTGGAGAACACATGTGGAAAATTTGATGCTTGTATCAACATTTGCACGATTCCTCTCAAAAATTGCTGTTATCTGCCCCACTAAGAATAACACTGCTTTTAGTCTATAAATTAAGGGGAGCTGATGCAATCATTCTCAGGTCAGTGTCAGCATGGCGAAGAAGAAAGAAGTCAGTGAGGACCTTTGGTTGTGCATTGTGAATACTCACAAGGAGGGGAAAGGCTACACAGCTATTTCGAAGCAGTTCCGAGTGCCAGTTGCCACCATACAAAGCATAATTAGGAAGTACAAGGAGTTCCACACTGTAAAAAACATTGAAGGGCATGGTCGGAAGCCAAAGGTGTCACCTCGTCTGGCAAGAAAAGTATGACGAGAAGCCAACAACAATCCACGGATCACTATTAAGGCTCTCCTGAACAACCTTGGCGAGTCTGGGACCCAAGAAAAGTATGACGAGAGGCCAACAACAATCCATGGATCACTATTAAGGCTCTCCTGAACAACCTTGGCGAGTCTGGGACCCAAGAAAAGTATGACGAGAGGCCAACAACAATCCACGGATCACTATTAAGGCTCTCCTGAACAACCTTGGCGAGTCTGGGACCAAGATATCAAGGCAGACACTCCAGCGGACATTGCACAAGGGGGGTCTCCATGGACGCCGACCAAGAAAGACTCCACTCCTCCATTCCAGGCACAGAAAGGCTCGTCTAGCCTTTGCAAAAGCTCACCTGGACAAAGATCCAAGCTTTTGGTCCTCAGTTCTGTGGTCGGATGAGAGGAAGATGGAGCTTTTCGGGCACAGAGATGTTGCTTTCGTTTGGCGAAAGAAAGGTGAAGCATACAACCCTAAGAACACAGTCTAGACTGTCAAGCATGGAGGCAGGAGCATAATGCTTTGGGGATGTTTCATAGCCAGTGGGCCTGGCAATCTCGTCAAAGTGGATGGCATCATGAAAAAGGAGCAGTACATCAAGATTATTGAGGAAAACATCAAACAGTCTGCAGAGAAACTTCACCTCGGGGAGCATCGGACGTATCAGCAGGACAACGATCCAAAACACACTGCCAAGTCAGTCAAGAAATGGTTCCGGGATAATGATGTAGACGTTCGAGAGTGGCCAAGCCAAAGTCCGGACCTCAACCCAATCGAGAATCTGTGGAGGGAGCTCAAGACCGGAGTGATGGCAAGGAAGCCTTCTAACCCAAAGACCTGGAGACCTTCGCGAAGGAGGAGTGGGTCAAAATCCCTGTAGAGACATGCAAAAACCTTGTGAGCAAGTAGAAAAACCGTTTGGAGGCTGTAATCACAAACAGAGGCTTTTCCATTGATTACTGAATGTAACTTTGAACTGATCTCAGCAAGGGTATGAATAATTCTGGACATGACATTTTTTTGTAAATCTATCAATAAAACACCCCCGAAGCAATGGATTTCTTGAAATGTCTCTTGCAGTGATTCTTTCAGTTACATTCTTATGTAACTGAAGCCAGAAGAAACTCATTCCTCAAATAACACGATTCAAAATACTCCAAATTCAGTAAAGGTATGAATAATTTTGGGCTTAACTGTATATATAGGGGGCTGCAAAAGTAGGTATACAGTAATAAATTATTAAATGAATCCTAACACCACTATTATAATCCTTACTGTTTTCTTATTTTTGCAGTCATATATATATATATATATATATATATATATATATATATATATATATATATATATATATATATATATATATATATATATATATGTTGTTGTTCGTCTTTCGGCTGCTCCCATTAGGGGTCGCCACAGCGGATCATCCATTATGATCCGCATACTGATTTGGCTTAGGTTTTATGCCGGATGCCCTTCCTGACGCAACCCCTGGTCGCCTCTTACGACACAGGGATAAGGATTGGGTTTTGACATGATTCCAGGCTGCTCTACACCCTCTCAGAGCGTGGCCCAGCGTAGAGCTCCCGTCCTCGAGCGATCCTCCAACCCAAGCCTCCGAGTCGCCGCATTACAGGCGCACGCCACTACGCCGGCTTAGAAATATATATATATATATATATATATATATATATATATATATATATATATATATATATATATATATATATATATATATATATATATATATATATATATATATATATATATATATATATATATATATATATATATATATATATATATATATATATATATATATATATATATATATATATATATATATATATATATATATATATATATATATATATATATATATATATATATATATATATATATATATATATATATATATATATATATATATATAACCAGGCACCGTAAATTCTCACAGCAGGCACGATGGGCAACTCTTGCGTCCAAGTTCCTTGTATTTTAGACGACACAGCCGCCTCAGCATTTCCACAGAAGACTCCAGCGTGGCGTCTCCAATGCTGCAACATCCGGAAGGGATGCGCGGGAGCCGCGCAGCGAGTTCTCTCGCGCCGGTCTCTGTGGCGATGGCCACGCCAAGACCTTTACACCTCGACCACGTCAGAGGCAAGTGCCGTCCGTAAGAACAAACTGACGATATAACGAAAAATCAAAAACTCGTGTTTATCGAATTAAAGGTGAAAGCCCCGATGGGTAATAATAATAATGACGACATGAATTATTAAATTAATACAGCAATAATAACATGAAGGTTAAAGAGGATAGTTTTTTTTCTGAGGAAAGTAGTTCCGGATGTATGCGGAGGAAGTGAGTGCTTTGCCGCCGTCTGGCTCGAGCGTCGTGTGTAACACACAGACGAGAGATAGAGCGGTTCATTTCGGGATTTTAAAAACATTTTGTTGAGGACACGCATCAAATACGGAAGGATGTACGCGTGTTCCGGGCGGAGCAGCCATGTGGAAGAGCCAGGACGAATGCAGGTAGCCTGAGCTGTACTTCAGAGCTGAGGCCGAGGCACGCTGAGGTAAAGCTGCTGAGGGAATGGACCGTGATGGATGTGCTTTTCCTGTTGGTAATTTTTTTTTTTGCTTGTTTGTTACACTCAATCGAAGTGATGAGCCTGAGACTCGGGATCCAAAGGTCTTGGTTTCTATCCGACCTCACAGCACATCACCTGTTTGGTGGATTACTGTCGTGGCCACCCTGCTCGTCTAATCTCTTCATTTGGGATTGTTTGTGTTGTTTGGAAGGAAAGGCTGCCCTCGGACGTATAGACGGGATGAGTAGGAGGGTTTACACGCAATGGCGTCACCGTTACCTGACTGACAACTGAAGTAATGAGGCTCGGGAAATGATCCGGTCCTGCTTGTGTTCTTGGTGATGAGCACGTTGTTTAACTTACCTTCTTTGTACGTATGCATCGTATCGTCCGTCTTCATCTGTGCGGCAGGGGAATTAACATAAGCGGAGGGAGTAGGTTTCGAGGAAGAGGAGGAGGAGGAGGAGGAGGATGTTGGTTAGGGGTGGAGGTTGCTAGAAGGACAACGTATGGGACGTTGAATTTGGGATGCAGAAGTTAAAATAAACAAAAATAATTCTCCATTGCATATGTGTTATGTAGATGGCTTTAACGGTGTGAACAGCTATTGTGCATGGAAGAAACAAAGCATGGAGGGTAGTTTATATAAATGGAGGAAAGTGGGGAGGGTGAGGTGAAGATCTCAGGTAGGTGTATCATGGGTTTATCCTGGTGTGGTGGTCGTATGGCAGCTTAGCTGCCAGGGTAGCTATCATTTCTTGAAGCGCGACTGTGTCGGTGATGCAGTGCCCCTCTACCAGTACACACACACTGGAACTGGTACTCATTTCGCCGACCTCGGAAGCATGACAGGCTGAGTCAACCCCCTGGTGTATTAATTCAGTGGCTGATGGGGCTTGAACTCGGGACCCGAGGATCCCAAGCCACCACCCTAACCACTGAGCCAACACCAGGCTATGGGTTTATCCTAAAAGTTGGTCTTTAATAATTTAAACCTAAAAAAAGACCAAATCTTATCAACTGAGATGATCGACGTGTTCAGATTGTTAGCCGATCATATGGAAATGGTGGAGAGTTTCATCTTCCTGGGTTCTTTAATTGAAGTGAGTGGAGAATGTGGAGGAGAAATTAATAGACTGTTGCTGTTGAGGAGAACATCAACGTCAAGATTTACAAAGATCTCCAAAGGAAAATATGTTACAATTCAAATCAACTGCTCTAGTAAACCTCCAGTGGCAATGCATGGATGTGAGTCATGGATGGTGAAAAACGAAGAAGATTGACAGTTTTTGAACGTGGTGATGGAGACGAATGCAAAACATTCCATGGATTGCTAGAAGAGCAAACAAATCGGTGCTTGAAGAAATTAGACCACCATGTACAGTAGAAGCACTGATGCTGAAATGGAAACTGTCATGCTTTTGGACACAACGCAAACAGAAATTGAAAGTCTGGAGAAATCAACCATGCTGGCTATGGTTGAAGGAACAAGAATAAGAGGAAGAGGCAGAACTTGTATGTGCTGGATGGATGAGGGTGAAGGCTGCAACCTAGCTTTGTTAGAACTTTGGAAAGTGGTGCAGCATAGGGATGTTTGGAGAAATCTGATCATGATTGTTACCAAAGGTCGGACACGACTTGATGGAACTCGATGATTATATGCTTGGTTAGGGTTAGGGTTAGTCGAATACACTATTGCAGTCGACCTTCCATTGTGAAAGACAGCTGGTAAGAGCATTATGAAATAGAGAGGTGATCCTTGAGGTGGAATTAAAGAGAACTGAAGAAGCTTGGACATGTGATCTTGATGAGAGTTAAAGTTATCATGACAGGACACCCAATCAGAAAGTGCCCCTGTTAACCACTTTATTTGTATGGTTGATCCAAGAAGAACTGGCTTTTAAAAAAAAAAAATTGAATTTCCAAGTAAGAAAAGGTTATGACCCATTGTCATTCAGAATGACTTATGGCAAGGTGATGGAATTATAGTCGACCACAATGGGTGGACTAGTATCACATGTTTACCAGACCAGGTGTGGTAGGCAGTGTTCCCACCCAGAAGGTTAATGAAGCAGGTAATTTTTATTTATTTATTCATTTTGTGACAACAATGTAGTTGTGACTGCAGTTCTGAAACTAATGACTTCCTGAAGCTTGGAATTTATATCCTTTATGAGCCTTTCCACAGTAATGGGTAACCATTGTGTTGCATACATAGTCCACATTAAGTATGTCCAGTTTATCTTGCAAATGAGGGGAAATAAAAGACTGACCCCTCCACTACTGGAATCCAACAGTAAGAAGATAATCTAACCCAACACAATTTATTGATGTGGTGTTCTGTCTTCATTAACAGAAATAGCTCAAAGCCTTCTGTAACAAACGTGACTTTGGTCCGCAATCGGAAAGCCAGATTTTTGTACAGCTTTTACGGCGATATGGACTTACCACTAATGTTATCCTTTGTTACACATTTGTCATTTAGGTTAAGTTATGTTATCACAAAAATAACGATACCATATTTTTAAAGGTTGTGCAGCTTGAGCATTTTGTTTCTTTCATGACGAATTGACCGATAGCATAACGATTGTTACTCTGTTTTCAACCCCCCAGCATTCACATTAAAGTATATTTTTGGCAAATTCAGGGTGTGGGATATCATAAGTAAAGTCTTTTTACACATATAATCTAAACCAGTCTCAATCAAAAACGTATGTGTTCATATAAAACTCTTGGTAAATCTATTTAGTTTTTAATATAACACTTAAGACAGATTTATTCCCATCACAGTGAATAAAATTTTATCTGCACGCTTTAATTTTAGGACAATAGCGGTTTTGCTATAAATAGTATATATCTACATTTATATACACCTAAAATCATGTTGGTGGTATTCTACGGATACTTTAGGAATTCTGTGATAGCTCCTGAAGATAAGACCCTTAAATGTAGTATATTACTGTGGAACAGCTCTTATGAGGAATGAGGATGTCAACCAAAAACCTCTGGGAGGAAAATCCAGTGTCCTCAACAATATAATAAATCACTGCCCTTACTAGGGTGGTTCACAATATAATGGTATAAGTAAAAGTTTTCCAAATTTTGCCAGATCGCATTTTGCCTTGTTCCTATTGACATTTTGAACATCTGTACCAAAAATTGAGCCAATAGGACACCAATAAAGTGTGGCACACTTTTTCACAATTTTTATTGCTCAACCTAAGCTCTATGGACAGTTGCGGAACTTACTGAGTAATTGCTAACATCATGTCCCAAGCTCTTTGCTGTCACTATGAAGGATGCAGCAGCCTGACGATTGGATAGACTCTCTCTGTCCCATGTTGTTGTCAATGAAGCAACAAGTACTTCAGATGAGCCTCGCTTCTTTAATCCTGCATGTGAGATATGGCTGGGCTTGGCAGGCGTTGCCCTGTAAGCGAACTCTTCGTCTGAACCATCTTCAGAGGCTGTTGATGAATCTTGTCCAACTTCTTCCCTCAATCGAGATAGCGTGTGAGTACCTCGGATACACTTCTGTTTTGCCATTGTTTTTGCACTGTGTTCAGCTCTTGCGTTTCTCTCAGCTTCTCTTGCCCTCTTTCTCTTATCCTTCCCTTGCTGAACCTTGTCTACACATCCAAAAGAGCATGACATCCGGTCTTCTCTTTGGTGCCTTAGAAATTCTTTGTCTTCTTCGGGGATCTTCAGGTCGAATATGTTTGCTGCAGCAATATCGAAGAGATCCTGAAGATCCCCTAGCCAAGTTTCACGACGTGAAAGAGCTCCATCCGTCTCTCTGTTTTTCTCTTTTATTCGTTTCTTGTACTCCGCATACAGCTTCTTGATCTTTTTTCAAAGATTGGCATCCGTCATTGTCGGTAAACTGGCTCTCTCCCATATCTTCTTTACTTCATCCATTGTTGCTGTTGTGGCCTTTGATAATGCCTTCCCCTCTTCAATATGATAGAGGAGGTGGAGTAGCACTTGCTCCTTTGAGGGAAGGCGAGCTCCTAAAATGGAAGGTAGAGGGGGCTTCTCGAGGAAGTTGCATTTCTTTCTTGATGCCATTATTCCTGAAAATAGAAAAAAACGTCAACATTGTGAAAAAGTGTGCCACCCCTAAATGTGCAGCAATTGACTCCATTTTTGGTACAGATGCTTACAATGCCAATTGGAACAAGACAAAAAGCGATCTGGCAAAATTTTGTGAAAATAAATTTTGTGAAACACCCTAGCCCTTACTGTACCCAATTTGCACAAGGGATGTATGTGGCTGTCAGTGACATTAAGTTTATGAACGACATCTGCAAGCAAGCAAAGATTATTGGTATCATCTGCTCTGGTATGTTGATTTAGTATTGGGGAAGCTTTTCTTTTGAGGCTAGCGATGAGAGTAATTCAGCACGTGTGCCATAAACATGCTCCTCTTTACTTCTTCTTCATCTTCTTTCTCTTCTTCCTCTTCTTTCTCGTCTTCCTCCTCTTCCTCATCTTCTTCCTCCTCCGCAATACAGGACTTTTCAAAATGACGTGTTAATATTAAATGAACCTTTCACGCATGCGCTGTGTGTGCGTTTTCAGTGATGCGGGCACTTTTAACCTGCAATTGCGAATGCAAAATCTAAGTGAAATAGTCTTTTAAACACAATTTTCAACATTTAAGTGAAAGAGTGGCATAAAAATGGTTAAACATTACTGCTGTGTTCCTGGACATAAATCTGACTCCCAAAAATCACACTAAAATATGCAATTTGGTGTCTGTCTGCCTGTCTGTGATACATGAGGTCGTTACTTATCCATTCTCAACCAAACGTGACAGGAGTACTGAGGGTCACACAATGGAGGTTGTAGCGACTTCATTTGTCCCCCTCCCCCTTCCAAAGGGGGTTTTCCTTCTTGGGTGAAATACCCCGTATTAAGGTGCATGTGTGTGATTGTTTTGTCATCGCAACAAAGTTTCCAATGAGAAAATGATTCCAATGCTGATCGTTTCATGATAAAATTACTTTATTTACCAGAATACAATTATATAAAACCTGAACAACAATTATCAGAACTTTTAAATGCTTTCTAACCCCACATTTATATTCTAAATGGCTGTGAAAATATACTTTGTATTGTTCACAAAGTTGCAAAGCTATTTCAGGCATTCAACTGTCTTCATATACATGCATTCAATGGAGTCTTTAATTCTGGATGCAGAATTTGTAAAAATGATACAACATAATTTTTGAGAACAATCCCTCCCATTTTTCATTGGAAACTTTGTTGTGACGACAAAACCCAAGAACTTGAGTACTGTATATTATTGCGACTCCAACAAAGGTTTAATGCATTAATCTCAGTTATATATGAACTCGACCTACTGTACACCCAACTCCACCCACCCCATTAAAATAACCTCCCCCAACTCGCACACCCCATGTGTATGTGTAAAATATCACTCATCTTTAACACTGAATCTTGCGCAAGTCAGAATCTGTTTAACATTTATAGATGTATAGTCTTCCATAATGTTCTGACACTGGCTGTTGCTGCTCCAACACTTGTAGCCTTCCTCTTCTTATCCTCCTCTTCCCTTTTATAAGGGGTGAGGACCAATGGCATCAAGCTTCTGCCCTGCCTTGACCACGATACTCCTCCACTTCCCTCTGTCCTCAGGCAACACTCTCCACTCTTCAACTGAGCCCCCACCTTACTGATATCCCTCCTCACACAATCCTCCCATATCAGCCACAGTCCACCTCTTTTTCCTCCTACCTTCCTCCCTCATCCTATCCACTCTCTTTGCCATTCTCTCTTCCCCCATCTGCATTAAGTGTCCAGCCCATCTCAGTCGGAATTTCACCAATCTCCCCTTCAAGCTCATTTGCCATCCAATCTCCTCCCTCAGGTCATCCATCCTCCTATCCACCCTCTTCATTTATGCAATCCTCCTGACCCAGTTGTTCTCGCAAATCTGCAGCCTCTATTGTTGTGTCTGTTAGTGCCACCATCTTCAGACCAGAAAAGGTAGGCTGGCATTACACATGAACATCAGAACCTTCTTTTTCAATTTCCTTCACATCTTTGTCTGCCATTACTCCCTGCACACTCTTCCACACATTCACACCCACCTGAAAACCTTTTCCTTGGTCACTGTTTCCCACAAACACTCAAACCTATTTCCCTGTCTGATCTTCTTCCCATCTCACCTGATATTCGTTTCTTTTCTCTGCTGCCTGACCCACATCACCTCAGTCTTCTCTGTACTCATCATCAGTCCATGCTTCCAAAATGCCTCATTCCACTCCCCCAGTAATTCCTGCATCTCCCGCCCACTGTCCACCACAACAGCCAGATTGTCCGCATACAGCATCCTCGCCATACTACCCCTCATGTTCACCTTCCTGCTTAGGCCTAAGTCACATTTGCCACGGCGGCCATGGGGTCTCCAAAATCTACGGCCACGAGCAATTATACGGCGGCCGCAGTATTTCCACGATCACACAATGTAGCAGTCACATATGTTTTTATTTTCCGGGGAGCCGCACGGCGTATTTAGAAATTGTGGAGACCGAAAACGTGGGGTTGCCGTACGGTCTTTGATTTGATGTCGCACGGTGACCTTCGGGCGTTCCTGCGGCGGCCATAGAATTTTCAAGGCAGACGCAAGGTAGCCTCAAGGTGCCCGCAAGGCGACCGCAGGGGGGCCCTAAGGCGAACGTGCGGCCAGACGGACGGTAACGAGTGGGTTCATTTTTTTATTATTATTTTTTTTTACCAGTTTTTTTTTTCGGCTTGTCGAATTGCTACGGCGAACGTAGAAATGAAAAAGTTATAACTCCGCGTTATTCCACGGCGACCCCTATGGCCTGTAAAAGATAGCCAAATGGCATAGGGCCACTCTGAGGCCACCGCACGTTTCTGTCAATTCAGAGGGCGTACGGCCGCCGTATCCTCGCCGTAGAGCAAATGTGACTTAGGCCTTACCAGCTCCATTTCCACGATAAGCATGAGTGGGCTGAGAGCGCTTCCCTGCCTCAAACCGATGTTCACACTGAACTCGACAAACATCCTAAGACCAACCAAAACTCTTCTCTTTGTTCCCTTATGCATCCTTTCCACCATCCTAATTTCTGCTTCCAGCACTCCTATCCATCTCAGTGTCGCCATCACCATATCGCTCGGGACAGTGTCATAGACATTCTCCAGGTGTACAAATCCCAATACCATCTCACCTTGTGCCTTCAACCTCTTCTCCACCAGCTGTCTTGGTGTGAGCATCCGTCGTCTCACTACCCTTTCTAAACCCTGCTGCTCTTCTCCGATCTCCATCTCCACACTTGTCCTTATCCTCCCGTCCAGAATCATCTCCAGCACTTTCATGACGTGACTAAGGAGCATCTCACTTCACCTTCCATATCGGCACAATTAACCCTGTCCTCCAATACTCTGGAATTGAACCCTCACTCATACATTCATTCAACAGCCTCTTCGTCCAACTGATTCCGACTTCTCCCGCTGCAATTAATATCTCTGTACACACTTCATAAATGTCTGGCGTATTCTTTTCTTCATCCTCTTCGATGCCGTCCGCACTTCCTCTTCCGTGACCTCCACCAACTCCACTTTTCCTTCCCCATAACAGGTATCTCCAGCTCACTGTTGCTTCCTTCAACAGCTCTTTGAAACATCCTTCCCACACCTTCAATACTACCCCCTCTATGTCACTAGATTCTCGCCACCATCCTTAATCACTGCCCCCCCCCCCCCCATTCATGTCCTTGTAATCCTCATCCCTGTCACGAGCTAATTTATAGATGATCATCTTCCCACCATCCTCTTCCAAATTTTTGTACACCACCTCTCCCATATCATTTCTTGCCTTATCCATAGCTCCCATTGCTGCTTTCTTCGTGTTCTGCACATACAGGTGCAGAAACCCCACATCTGGCTGCCTTTTCCATCCTTGATCTTCTCTATCCTCTTCCAAACCTCCTCCTTTTCACCAACTGCCTTAGCTACCTCCTCTGTGCCCCATACCTGGTTGCTATCCCTCAATGATCCATCCTTTCCTGATATCCTTCCACACAAAACTTCTGTAATTCCCTTAAACACCTCTCTACTTCGTCCACTCCCCCAAACCTTCTGTTGCTTCGCGAAGTTGCTCATACCTGCCTTCATCCTTTCCTTGTTCTCTGCGATGACATTTCCCCGACACTTCCCCCACCTAATAATCTTCCGACTTCTGCTCTTAACATCCCTCTTTTTCTTAATCCATCCCACAAACACCACGGGCTTGTGCTGAGTGGTAACATGCTCTTCCGCCACTGCCTTACAATCCTTCACCCTCCACAACTGTCGCTTCCTCACCACCACCAAATCAAGTTCTGTTATTTGCTGTTCACTCATCTATGTAATCTTGTGGTTTTCTTACTTTTGAAAGAATGAACCAGCTTTGGCCATCCCATTCCTTGCCACGAGCTCCACCAGCTTTCGACCCTCTCTTTCTCATCCCCAACCAAATTTACCAAAACGTTCCTCTTCACCCAGCTGTGCTATGCCCACATGGACGTTGAGAGTCCCCCACAATGCACAGCATCACCTCCAGCTCAACCATTCCCATAATCCTCTCCAGTGCGTCTCTGAATTCCTGATTCTCTACCCCCAGTCTTTCCCGTTTGTGGCCCATATGCTGACATAACACACACCATTTGCCTCTGTATCACCACCCATGCCATAACTATCAGTCCCTTAAATATTTCCACTCTGACCACCTGCTTGCTGATCTCTTCCGATACTATTATTCCCATGTCATTATTCCTTCCATCTCCACCTGTGTGCAACAACTTGTATTCTCCTACCAACCTCTCCCTGCCTCCTTTCCATCTGGTCTCCTGCACAAACAACACCTACAACCTTCTCTGCCTCAACACCTACAACCTTCTCTGCCTCATCTCCACTCCCTCGACTCCTCTCCTCCCCATTGATCCCACATTCAAACTACCTAGCCGAACCATGCTTCTGAACTGCTGCCCACCTGGCAGAGCCAGTACCATCTTGATCAGTTCAGCCTTCCATACAAGGTAATCTTAACTTTCTGCAGGTGCAACTCATACTCGGGCAGCCCTTTGTGCACCCACAGGACACAATCTCTGTGCATGCTTTGGGAATGGGATAGAGTGATCGTAACTCTGTCACCAACTTCTCCTTATGAGTCCATCCCATATATGTTACACATGGGAGATACGGGTGAAGGGAATGGGGTTGGTTCAAAATACTCGTTTGGTCGTGGGCAGGGCATGCTTAATGTGGAACCGTGCTGCAACGAATGCGGGAGGGATTTTTTTTTGAGCTTGCCACATGCAAAACAGCTTGACTTGGGTCTGATCACAACTGTCGACATCAGACAATCCATACAACTTGCAAATGAAGATCTCTGATCACTTGATTATTTCATCAGTTATGTCACCTTTACCCAGACTGTACAACACCAAATGGTGTTCCTTGAACATGGGCCAAGCAGTTAACTTGGAGTGACCATATAGCTGCGACACACTGTCGCATCCAGTAATGGAGTGAAATCAAATTATTGTTTCTACTTATGGAATAGTGAGCTTGCTACGGATGTCATGTACTGGAATTAATTTTGGCGATTTGGCAGTACCAGCCTTCATCCAGATATAAACATGGCAATTTTGTCAAAATATTCCAGCAACAGCACCAGGGCATCATTGTCATGCACTGACACAACAGTTGATTCTACATTAGCATGCAATGGAGAATGAGTCGAGTGTCAATCTGACCAAGAGGAAGCTGTCGTGACGTTAGATCTAATGCTGGATGAGGATTAAATGACTTCACAGTTGTGGGTTCTGCAAATCCTCCAGATGCAACAATGGATTTGGTTTTGGGACTCTTCCTGATGAGATGGTGAGATAGAAACAAAGCCAGATCTGTTTTGTTTTCATCCAATGCTATAAAGTTGGACCAGTTTGCTGGTAGTGGCACCTGGCCTTTTACATGACGACGTATTGGTTTTATGCCATGCTTACGTTTGATACATGTCCCGGACTAGATGGATTTTTATTTTTACAATACCTGTCAAATGCTACATTGATCCAGTCATACATTGATCCAGAACAAATACATGTGCATATTTGCTGAATGTAATTGTGTCTCTTGGTTTTCCCAGTTCCATAATTAATGCCTGGCCATCAATAACAAGGCAGCTTGTTCTACTAACTGGCACATCATCTGGTGTAGCTTGGTCATTTGTTAGCACTTTTGCTAATACAGATTTGTTAGCTGCCAATACAGCTGCATGTAATGTCCCTTCAATTTTCATGAGTGCACAGATGCCAACCCTCCCGATTTCATCGGGAGGCTTCCGAAAATTCACCCAAACTCCCGCCCTTACGATCACTATCCTTATCCTCCCGAAATTTTGATATTTTTGCACTGTTCACTAATCAGAATGTACTAGTATGAGAATTGAATGAAAAGCATCGTCTGCTACGTATAGCATGTGGTAACTCCATAACGTTCGCTGCTACCAAATTGTACGTAAAAAATTGCAAATTAAAATGAGGAGCAGCGAAACATTGGGTCTGGATCTCGCTTATGCGATCATGCACTGAGATTTAGTGCATGCGGTATGTATGCACAGTGTATATGCATGCGATACGCTCACTGCTTGCAGCTGGGCCCCGTACCAGCCCGGCGGTCGCGACCACCGTGCGGTGTTTAACAGCCGCTAGAGTTCTACGAGTCGCGCTGCAGCTGTGGAACATCGACTTCGAAGTTACAGATGCTTCAAGCCCTCGATGTTGATAACCAAAATGGCAGAAAAGAAGCTTACGAAGACCAAGAAATGGTCTCAGAAGTACAAGACCGAATACAGTCTCCAATACCCGTGTATTCGAAAGTCTGAAAGAGGAATTCATCATGCGTATTGTACAGTATGCAGCGTTGATATTTCAGTTGAGCACGGAGGTCGCGATGATATTCGGAAGCACGTTGGAAGCAAACGGCACACAGACATTGCAAAGGAGAGATCTTCGAGCACGAGTACCAGTACACTTCTGAATTATTTCACCAAACAAGGGACAAGCGAGGAAGAGGATGTTACCCGAGCGGAACTTCTCTTTAGTGGATTTATTGTGGAACATAACTTGCCCATATCAGTCTCAGATCATGCTGGACCTCTATTTCAAAAGATGTTTCCAGATTCAAAAGTTGCTTCAAAGTATGGATGTGCAAGAACAAAAACTTCAGCAATAATTGGTGAGTTGTCAAATGTTACTGCTTCATCTATTGCCGATATTGCTAGACTAGCTCAATTTAGCCTAGCTACAGACGGTAGCAATGACAGTGGTGAGGCCCAGCTATATCCTGTCGTGATTTCGTACTATGACAACAGTGCTGGGATTGTGAAGCAAGGTTTGCTAAGTTTGCCTGCGTGCAAACAAGATTCCACTGGAGAAAACATTTTCAAACTGCTTGATCATGAGTTCAGTGACAGGAAAATTCCGTGGGGAAATTGTGTTTCCTTTTGTGCTGATAATGCCTCTGTCATGGTGGGCAAGCACAAAGGAGTCGCTGCTTATATCCACAAACAAAATCCAGAGTGCTACATCATGGGATGCCCTTGCCATATGATGCACAATACGGCCAAGAAGGCGGCTCAGGCCTTACCCATTGAATTAGATGACTTTCTCATCGATATTTACTACTACTTGGACAAAAGTAGTAAACGCGTCAAAGGAGTGAAAGCACTGCAAGAACTCTGTGATGCCCCGACACACAAGATTCTCAAGCATGTCGCAACAAGGTGGCTGTCCCTTGGTCAGTGCCTAGACAGGCTGATTGAACAGTGGGAGCCACTTCGCCTCTTCTTCAAAGAAGAGGTACGAAGAAAAATGCAACCAACTGTAGCCAAGACTCTAACAACGAGCAAGAAGGACGGCACTGTATCTACTGCCAGTACTGGCACTGCAGGATCAAGCACTAGTGGAGCAGCATTCACCACTACCACTGCAGTATCTGCTGCGAAGAAGACAGCAGGGACAGCACCAAAACCAATGCTGAGAGCAGGTAGCATCACCGGCCCTTCATCACGTTCATCTACAAAGCAGATCCCTTCAGAGTCGAGAAAGACTGTGATAGTCCCATCTACAGGCAAAGAAGGACCCAAGTTAAGTTCTGCTTTTGCCAAATCACTTGATAGAAGCTCAGCAAAACCTTCGAATCAGAGGTCTTCTTCCTTGGCTGCACCTACCTCAAGCTCTCTCCTCAAACGTAAAATTGGATCTGGTACTACGAGTCTGACCTCTTCTGCTGGCAGTAAACGCAAGTGTGATCGCCCTGCGGCTAAGTGTACTACGAGTTCTACAACTAAAAGCGCATCTTCATCAAACACTGTGCAGGAATCTAGAGAAAAACGTGTCAACAGGATGTTCTTGTCTCCACAAACAAAACTCTATTGTTTCTTCCTTCGATATGCTAACAAGCTTTTTGAGAAGGAGAATCTTCTGCTCCAAAGAGACGAACCCTGTATTCATCTCCTGCACGGAGAATTGAATGGTCTTCTGAAAGATATCTTCGTACGGTTTTTGAAACCATCGGTGTCATCGGTTGCTCTGGTAAATGTACCCTTCTCTGACAGATATCATCAGAAGAATGATGAGGACCTCATGATTGGGAACGATGCCAAACTGTATATAAGGGAACAAAGGAGTCTCAAGAAATCCACCTTCACTCTGAGTGAGTCAGACATCCAAGGTTTCTTCAGTGCAGTTCGCTCATATTATGTGAAAGCCTGCAATTACATCTTCAAAACCTGGCCGCTAGATGATGAATTAGCCAAGCATGCTCAGGTGCTGGATGTTAAGCTACACCAAGAAGTGGGGTTTGACTGTGTGGAGTTTTTCATCAAGAAATTCCCCTGTCTGTTCAGTGGCGGTGATAGTGACATAGACAGTCTTGAGAGTGAATTCGCTCACTACCAGGCAGACGCCTCCATAGCTACAATTGCTACTGAGACAGTGAGAGTGGATGAGCAGTGGCATCGGATTTCACAGCTCACAGATCCCTGCACTGGTGCCAAGAAGTATCCTAATTTGAGCAAAGTGATGAAGGGAATCTTGGTCATTCCTCATTCGAACGCATCATGTGAGCGGGCACTCAGTCTTGTACGGAAGAATCAGACTGAATTTCGTCCCAATTTGAGTGTCAAAACCCTGGAAGCTCTCTTAATTGAAAAACTAGCTCATAGCACCCCTTGCTACCAGAGAGAATACAGCAAAGACATAATCAGAAGGGCTAAAAGAGCCACACAGCTGTCACTCAGCAAAGCTGCCATGGAAAAAGCAAGCAGCAGTAGTACCAGCCAGTAAGGTAAGAAAAATATTGCTTCTTTTGTGCTTTTTGTTAATCTTTGATTGTCCCCTAACTTACTAATATTAACATACATGTAACATTAAAAAGTGCACAATTTTCCCCTTTTTTTTGTTCAAAAAGTGGGAATTCTTAACATGTTAAATGCTCCAAAATAGGGCTCCGAGGGCACTAGAGAGCGTCTAGAACCCCAGAGCTTCCAGGGCCCTAAGGCGGGCCCTGGACCCCGCCGCAAGGGTCGAGCGCTCCGCGCTCGAGATGTGCGCTTCGCGCACATTATTTGGTGTCGGTTGCAAATCCTCCCTAATTCTGATTTCCAAAAGTTGGCATCTCTGCGAGTGATAGTAGAACAGGTATTAGTTCATGCTGTTAAATTCGGTCGAAGTTCACACTGAATCCTGCCCTGGAAGCTGGAACTAATCTTTGTCAAGATGTTTCCATCAACATTTATTGAGTTTTGTTTGCCTTTACTTTCTTCTACTGCAGTATACAACTTTGAAAATGGCAGTGTCTTGGTCTTGTGTACAGGTGCTTTGAAGTCAATTTGGTCGGCATCGTCTTGCACTTTGCAGAATCGTCTTTCTACAAAGACATTAAGCTGTTTTTGACCCAGTTCCACAGCACAAATAAGTGACTGACTCCTGAATGACAGACATAGCCATAGATCCTTGTTCATTAAATTTTACTGTGTAAGAAGCACCTTCAGTGTTAAATACCTTGTTCTTCAAGAAAGATTTTACCATCTTGCCTTTGTCATCATTATCTCTAATTCTCCCTGTATTATGGCCATTGTAAGAATACTCTTTCTTGCTGACTGACAGCATTGCCTTGGTCTTGACAATATTATCGTCCTTTGATTATACAGTAAAGGTGCATCCACTTGGTGCCGAGCCAGTCCTTGTAATACCAATTAACCCCCCCGCTTCTCTTAACGGTTGCATTGAACCACTCTGTGTATGGTCTGCATTTACCTGGTTGAAACGTTGATCCGATGCCTTGACCACAAGGTTGCTATCTTTTGAATTCCTTCTCGACCTCAAAAGGGAGCCCATTAATTTCTGCAAGATAGACCTTGCCCCACCGAGCATAATTGAAATGGTCATATCAATAAAAGTATGGTAACATATGTTCATATGTGCACAAGTGAAGATCCCATTCTCCATCAAGTTGTGCTCTTCAGTTTCATCAGTAACAATAAACATGTCGTCCATAGCACAATACTTGTGAAATCCAAATAAACAGGTTACCAGAGAAAGAGCAATTTGCCAATTTCGAAAATTTCATCTATCAAGTGTTTTACTCGGTTGATCATCACACAGAGCAAATTTGGCTGACACATTCTCTAATAGGTGTTTTGCATGTTTCGACCATCAAGAGTATCCTCATTTATGTCACACATTATCTGTTGAAAAGTGGACAAACTTGCCTTTGACCAGATTACAGGGCACAACAGCGCCATTGGCATCCATTGTGTTTGACTGTCTTTTTGGCTAATGTTGTGTCAAGACTAAATCTATCTCGATAGCTGATTGTGTGCCCAGACTGATGGGATAACTCTACTAAGTGCTTTGAACAAGTGGCCTGGTGAAGTGTGCTACCATGACCAACTTGTTTGGGTGTCAGATTTCTATCTTCACTAACTGTGTACACAAGATCTTGTGCGATACTGTGAAGCCGTATTTGTTTACGTTTCTCTTCCTTTTGTGTGGTATTTGTATCTGAGCCATCCTCAATCGCTTCTCAGAGTTGCTGCCCATCTGAAATTTGATTGATTAACATGTATAGGGTATACAGGCTGCTGAGTATACATTGTATGGCCCTTTCCTCGTTTATTTTAATCTGGGACAGTATGTTGCTTCTTAGGCACAGTGCAACATGAACCATAGACAGAAATGAATCCTCTTTGTCATGCTGATATTCTGGAATAATCAGCTATTCTTGGTTATTTCTTTTCATAGCAGATATGGGGACATGCAGAAATTATGTGGGTACAAGGACAGTACCACTCCACCACACACCACCACAATCTGACCCAGGAAGTGTACCCGCTGCGGATCGATTTAATAGTTAGGAGCGAACAATGGAGACGTCCCTCCCCCTCTTCTACGAAGAGGAAGAAGAACCCTGCGTTGACGTCAACTCCCTCCCGCCCGTGGTTGAGCGGGGGCTGGATCACGAGGGCATGAGTCACGCCGGGTGCGGGGGAGGGGATGCAAAGGATAAAGGGGAGATCCTTTCTTTGTTCGTGTGGGAGTCCCGTGGCAGAGTTCGTGAAGAGTCCCGTTCTGAGTCCCGTGTGCGGAGTTCGTGTGCTGAGTCCCGTGGGAGGAGTGAGCTTTTTTGCTTCGGAGAGAGCAGTCGTTCAGCAGGCCATCGGGTCCTGCTTGGCTTGCTTGGCTTGAGGCCTTCGGAATATTTTTGCTTCGGCTGGCTCAGTGAGCTTCGGTTGCTGCTTTGTTTTGGAAGGAACTTTAGCTGGTTATTCGGCTCGAGCTGCGAGTGGAGGCTTCTTCCTCTTCTTCCTCTTCCTCTTGGTTCGTGGAGCTTTTCGTTCTCCATTTTGTTTCCCAGCTTGGTGCGACGCATCGGCCTCTTCTTGGAGTTGGATCCTCGGGGAAGCGATGATCGGCGCCTCGTCTCACCGGCACGTGTTGAGAAGCGTGGGAGGATTCGCGGGAGCTCGGGAAGGATCGCGGCGATTGGATCCAGCTCGCTCTCGCTGGAGCCCGGGTCCGGACAAGGTGAATACCACACGAGGTGGAAAGGTTCGAGTCAAGCTCTGAGTTTCAGCACACCTGTCCTCCGAGCTGGAGCTCGTGATTAAAGGCCTCAGCCACCATTGTGTGTGTGCGCGCGTGTGCGCGCGTGTGCGTGCGTGTGTGTGTGCGTGTGTGTGTGTGTGTGTGCGTGCGTGTGCGTGTGCGTGTGCGTGTGCGTGTGCGTGTGCGTGTGCGTGTGCGTGTGCGTGTGCGTGTGCGTGTGTGCGCGTGCGCGTGCGCGCGCGCGTGTGCGCGTGCGCGTGTGCATCCTTGGGCCCGTCTAATAAGTAGGAACTGCTGTTAAGTGTAAATGACTGTACATAAAAGTAGACGGTTGTAGTTCTTTTGTCGTGCTTTTGTTGCTTGTATAATTGCATACGTGCTTTGCCTTATTTAATTGCATACGTGTTTTATTATAATAAATGTCCTTGTGTGAATGTAAACCTGCTCGTTGCGTCCATTCTCTCATTGACTGAACATTTTGTGTGTTGGGAGTTAGAAAGCTGTTGGTTTGCCATAATAGGGGGACATTTGGACCAAAGGTTCTCGGCGATTACGCCGCTCGGAATCGTGCATGGACAAGCTCGCCTCGGCGGTTTGTTCCGTACGAGTTCCGTCGAGGCTGGAATACCCCGGGGGTTGGATCACGTGGGTATTTCGGTAAATTGAAGATTGGCAATCGACCCTACCCCTCGTGATCTGCCGATTGGCGTATTTCGGTTCTTGTACAAGGACCCGTCACTCGGAGTTATCCGGGCGGCGATCAAAATTCCGGGCGATCGGTCGGGCCGACTCGGCTTGCGGCTCCTTTCAGAGCGGTTGGTTGGCGGCTGACCCCTCCGGCCTGTAACAATATATCTATATCTATATCTATATGTATGTATGTATGTATGTTGTTTCCGATCTGGAAACCATTTGTATTCAACATACAGGTCCCAAAAGTCAGTTATCCCGTTAAGTACATATGTTGTCAGATTCCCTTCCTTTTGTCTAATGGGAGAATCAAAAACTTGCGTTTCGACTTATTTTTAGTTATGTGATTAAATCTTTCCATCCAACGAACCCTCCACCGAACAACCAACAACAATTTCATTCCCATCACGACCCACCATCAACCTGCTCCTAAACAAGCGCTTCGCTCACCCAACCCGAAAGCCTATTGAGGTACATCCCTCTGAGGCGGAATCTTGAGGAGGTTCGAGGCAGTTTCATCACCACCACCTTTCTCGAACACGTGTGGAGTGGGCGGGTTTCCCGATATGGCCGAAACCCTGCTCAGAAAGGGTGGACCCATGGAAGCCCCGTCCAATCGGGGCGAACAGTGACGTCAGTTTCACCAAGGCCCCTCCCTGCTGAGGGAGGTCCATAAAAGTTACGACGCCATCCTCAGCGGAGAGTTCTGTCGAGAGGAGTGTCGAGAGTTCTGAGGGGGTTCGGTCGTGTGTTTTTTTTTGGGTTGCGCTGGATTTCTTGAGTGGTTACCAGCAGTGGATGCAAGGGGCTGTTACAAGTTCTTCGTTGGTTTTTTTGCTGTCACGAGGGTTGAGCAGAGGGTCATCGAGTTGGCGAACGCGTCTCTGCTCGGCCTCCACAAGGAAGGGCAGAGCGAACCCCACCTCCCTCCGTGGACCCCGACTATTCACCACCCGAGCTACGCCACGAACCATGAGTCCCCCACGTGCGACTGGGACCAAGATGACGACCATTGACAGGTGCCACAGCACGGAGTACCCCGTTTCTCTGACGGCCAGGTACCCATCCGGACTCTGACCCCCATCTCGTCTCTCTCTCATCGGCTGGAGGGTCCAATGAAGAACTCTGGGTTTCTTTTATTTTTGTGTGTGTGTCTGCGTGTGGGCCTGTCTTGAAAGTAGAACTGAGTAAGTGTTTTTGCTGATTGTAAATATTTCCCTGATTGCATATTCGCGTCAAGTCTTGCCTTTGTCTTTATTTTATTTTTCAATAAATTTATTAGAAATGTTCCCAGTCCGTTTCTGTCCCTTCTTACATTGGTCCAGCATGATCCGGGTCTGAGTATAAGCGGGGTTTCATCCCCGGTAATCGGTCTATCATAGCCGGCACGGCTTTGGCAGTTTTCGCTCGGCTGCACCCAAAGCGGATTTGGTAGTCGGTAGTTGGAACTCGACCGCAGTCGGGAGAGTGACCCGGTTCGAGCAAGACGTGCCGAGGGCATGGTTTCCCCGGTAGTCAAAATCGCGGAGTTACTGAGGTAAATTGGTTTTAGACAAACATTCCCTACGCTACGCGGTTGAGATATTGGCATCCACGGTCGGTTCAGCGACCCGCCAGCTCACGGAATTATCCGGAGCGACTACGCGTACACACGGCAACACTTACACAGTTTTACTTTACAGACGGCGCCAACAACACATTTACTCAAAAGCAAAAGAAAAGAGCCACCCTCAAAGACAAGGGGGCAGACGGGGCCTGTGGGCCAATATTTGCGCGGGACCTGAAAGAGCGGTCAGGTCCGCGAGACCGGGTGGATCCTACCCGTGTCTTTGTGATGAGCCGCAAATGTGGCGGCGCGGCGGTGCCCCGACTTCGTGCTCCTTCGCGGGTTTCGTTGGCATTGCTTGGAGTGGGGTGGGAACGGGGCCCCCTTTTCGCACTATTTCAGCGCGGGGGGAAAAAGGGGGGAATTGTTGATGCTCTGGAGAAAGAGTATAGCTGGCTTGCTTGGGTCCCGCGACGAGCGATTCCACCGCGACCTCGTTGCCGACCGCCGTCTTCCTTGCCTCGGACCCGAGCTCTTCGGTCTCTTCCCCAATTCTCCTCAGCCGACTGCAGCAAACCACCTGTACGCCCTCGCCTCCCGATTCCACTCCGCGCTTCAACCCGACTCTGCCCCAAAACTCTCTTCGCCCTTCCAAGGCCGACTCACCGCTCCTCCAAGTCCGACTCCGCTCAAACCGACCCTGCCCAAACCGACTCGACCGAGACGGACTCGACCCAAACCGACTCTGCCGCTGCCACACTCTGCCGCTGCCACACTCTTCTCTCCAAAACTGACTCTCTTGACTCGTATTCGCCCCACACTCGGCGCTTTATTAGCCGGCAGGAGAACCCATATGCAAATTTCTGGATCAGAACGAGCTCGGGGGTGGAGCCACGCTCGCCCATCGGACGGAGAAAAAGGGGCGTGAACCTCCCCTGATCCTAGAATTTGCATATCTCGATTCTACACTGACGCGCCTGGAGGCGGGGCCAAACCGCCCCGCGCTTGCTGATTGGACGGATCAGAAGTGGGCGTGTGGCATTCCTGATCCGAATTCTCCTCGGAAAGGCCGCATTTTGCACTTGCGGTTCGGCGCACACCTTGTACGAGCCCAGGACAGCCCGATGCTTAGTGTTCACAGGTGGTGCGGGAATGGCGGTAGAAGGAGGAGAGGTGAAGGTGGTGGAGGGTTTATGGTGGTGGTTTATGGCCATGGTGCCGTTTGGAATGGCGGTGATGCGATGTTTGCGGGAGCGAGTTGTGAAGGTAAAGGTCGTGGCTGTTGGCCTTGTTGTTGTTGTGAAGCGGCGTTGCGGTTGGTGGTTGTTGTGTGATGGCGGTTGAGACGTGGTTGGTTCAAAATAAAGATAGAACAGAAAAACGGCTATCTCAAAGGGTCGCAGCCCGAATGAATCACATTTATTCCCACTAAACAACGGGTTTGGGCAAACTACACATGTACTTACAGAGATATCTCACCTACGGGACCTGAATGGTGGTTTGCAAATTTCCTCAACCGCAACAATATATTCACGACGTCCATCTAAAAAGTAACGGGACTGAGCCTGCTGTGTGCTCCACTTACACAACTTGAATAAAGGGGTTGCGTCACATTCTTTCACAACATTCCAGCAATATTTATGATTGGTGATGGTTGACTGCGCTCATTGTGTGATTTTTTTTTTTTTTTTTTACAGGTCGTGCTTTACACGTTGTCGAGTATGAGTCGAGTATGAGTGAGCAGAGAGCCATTGTGAAGTTTCTTGCCAAGCTTGGCAAAACACCTTCCAAATCCTTCGCAATGCTGAAACAAGTCTACGAGGAAAAAAACGATGTCACGTACACGTGCTTTTGAATGGCGCAAGAGGTTCAAAGAGGGATTGAAGAGGTTGAAGACTATTCACGGTCTGGAAGACCTTCAACGAGCAGAACAGCGGACAACATCGAGCGTGTGTAGCAGATGGTGCGTGCAGATCGTCAACTCACGGTGCGGATGATTGCTGAGGAACTTTCCATCAACAAGGACACTGTCTGGAGCATCATCACTGAAAATCTCGAAATGCACAAGGTTTGTGCAAAGGTGGTCCCCAAGCTTTTGGCCGAGCACCAGAAACAGCGACGAGTCATTGTCTGTCAAGACATTATCGAGCGCCTCGAGGACGATCCAAACCTGCTCGGGAGAGTCATTACTGGCGATGAATCATGGATATTCAAATACAATCCCGAGGCCAAACGACAGAGTCGTCAGTGGAAAAGTCCGGCATCACCAAGACCAAAGAAAGCGAGGATGTCGAAGTCAAAGGTCAAGGTGATGCTCATCACATTTTTTGACATCAAGACATCGTCCACTACGAGTTCCTTCCGCAAGGTCAAACAGTGAATCAATACGTGTACAAGGAGATCCTCCGGCGCATCATGAGATCAGTCCGGGCCAAGAGGAGGGATCTGTGGGAGAACAACGCCTGGGTGCTCCACCATGACAACGCCCCTGCTCACAGTGCCCTGAGCATTTGACAGTTTCTGGCAGAGAGCAACGTGCCAACTCTGGAGCAACCCCTGTATTCGCCAGACTTGGCCCCTTGTGATTTTTTTCTTATTCCCCAAGCTCAAGGAAGTGATCAAGGGGACTCGATATCCTGATGTGGAGGCCATCAAAAGGGCCGTGACGACGGAGCTCCAGAGGATTCCAGAAGAAGCCTTCTGGGGGTGCATCGAAGTGTGGCATAAGAGGATGGACAAGTGTGTGAGACCGGAGGGAAACTATTTTGAAGGGGACAAGCTGTGATTTAAATATATTTTTTGGAATACAATTTCTGTGAAGTCAGTCCCGTCAATTTTTAGGCAGACCTCATGTGTATATGTGTGTGTGTGTGTGTGTGTATATATATATATATATATATATATATATGTATATATATATATATATGTATGTATATATATATATATATGCCTGATGTTGGTGCAGTGGTTCGGGCAGCGGCTTGGGATCCAAAAGGTCCTGAGTTCAAGCCCCGTTGGGCCACTGAATTAATACACCAAGGGGTTGACTCAGCCTGTCATCCTTCCGAGGTCGGCGACGTGAGTACCAGTGTACTGGGCCGGTGTATACCCCGGTTAGAATAGGTGTACCATATCCCTGTGTCGTAAGAGGTGACCAGGGTTGCGTCAGGAAGGCCATCCGGCGTAAAACCTGTGCCAAATCATTATGCGGATCATGGATAATCCGCTGTGGCAACCCCTAACGGGAGTAGCCAAAAGAAGAAGAAGAGTATATACATGTGTATATATATATATATATATATATATATATATATATATATATATATATATATATATTTATATTTATATGTGTATAATGTATATACAGGGCGAGTCAAAAGTAGCACCCGATTTCTGTTTTTTCGGCTGTCCGATTCTTTCTGGGAAGTCATGTTGTAAATAATTGTCTTGCAGATTATTCATTTTTGATTTTGTTTTGCAGGTTATTGCTGCAAGTTTGGAAAGTTACTGCATTTGCATCAAATTGAGCTTAATGGCACAATTAACAGACACAATTGTGACTACTGGGCTGCGAATAACCCAAGAGTGACAGTTGAGAAGCAGGTAAATTTACCTGGAGTGACAGTTTGGGCAGCCATATCTCCATTACGGTTAATTGGACCCTTTTTCTTTGAGGGATCTGTCACCGCAGAAATTTACCTGGATATGCTGCAAACCTTCTTTTGGCCCAGGGTACAATATCACGACTTTTATTTCCAGCATGATGGAGCTCCACCTCATTACGGACGTTATGTTCGTCAGTGACTTGATGAAAACTTTTCCAGAAAGTTGATCGAGTGGCCGGCACGCTCCCCAGACCTTCACACCTCCAGATTTCTTTCTTTGGGGGCTCATGAAAGACCTTGTTTATCGTGAAAAGCCTCGTACCATTCAGGAATGGAAGGCTCAAATCACTGCAAAGTTTGAGGAAATTGATATCGAACTCTGCAGACGTGTGTGCCGCTCTGTGCCTGTTTGCCTGCAATTGTGCATGGATCACGAGGGAGGGCACTTTGAAAATTGCAAGTGAAACAGCTTGGTACAGTTCCGTAATAATTTTCTCTTGAATAAATGATTAGATAAACATGTCATTCATTTATTTCTACCTTCTTGTACACTGTAATACAAATGGCAAACAAACAACCAACTGACAGAAATCGGGCGCTACTTCTGACTCACCGTGTGTGTGTGTGTGTGTGTGTGTGTGTGTGTGTGTGTGTGTGTGTGTGTGTGTGTGTGTGTGTGTGTGTGTGTGTGTGTGTGTGTGTGTGTGTGTGTGTGTGTGTGTGTGTGTATATTGTTGCGGGTCGGGGTCCGGTAGAGAGAACGACCACGAGGTGGGGGAAGTTGCATCGACTCCCACCAGACTCCCGGAATTGTGGGCTGTCACTCCGATTCATTCCGTGACTCAGCGGGTCGCTGAACCGACCGTGGACGCCAATACCTCCACCGTGTGGCGTAGGGTTTTTTTGTCTGGAATAAATTTACCTAATTAACTATAAGATTTTGACTACCGGGGAACCACGCCCTCGGTACGCCTTTCCCGAACCGGATCACTCCACCAACTACGGTAGAGTACCAACTACCAACTCTGGGTCGGATGCAGCCGAGCGGACCTGCCAAAAACGTACCAGCTGGAATCAACAGATTATCGGGGATTAAGACCTGGCTAAACTTAGATCCGAACCATGCTGGACCAATGAAGGAAAAGACAAAAACGAACTGGGAACATTTCTACAATTATTTATTTACAATCAACTTATAAAAGAAGGACACAGAGCAGACTTATCGTGAGAATAAAACAGGCAAGATTTACAATGATCAAATAAAAACACTTCTGCAATTCTACTTAAAGACGGCGCCACACACTCAGACGCACACTCAGACGAAAATACACCTAGATGTATGGGAAAGGACCCCCGCAGGCAAAGAGGGAGGTGAGCTGAGGTCGCAGTTCTTTCGGGTACCTGAACGTTGGAGGGAAGGGATGCTCCATGGTGTGGCACTTGTCAATGGTCGTGCGGCTCGGTCCACAGCCGCATGCGTGGAGACAGTGTCTGCGAAGGAGCCCGCGTCGAGTTGAGCGGAGTCCGAGGCGGGGATCAGGGCTGCAGACAGGACCCAACGAGAGACCCGGTCAAGGTCGTGTAGAGGTCTTCCCAGCTCTCTCACACTCAAAACGAATGAACTCCAAAGAGCGCAACCACTCTCCGACCTTCCTCCTTTCTTTCGCTACCAGCTGACGAACTGTCTCACTCCAACACTCCTCGCTCTCAGGGTTGCTTCGTAATTTATCGATCTCCCTCAGCGGGGAGGGGCCTTGGTGAAGCTGACGTCACTGTCCGCCTTGATTAGACGGGGCTTCCATCTAAAAGCCCATCGCAACACACCCCAGTGTCTTCCCACTCCACACAAGGTAGGGATCTATCTACACATATACTTAATGGAATAACTGACTTCAGGACAACTGTATGTTTGTTTGCATACGGTTCCGAGAACCGTACGCCAAGTGACGTAGCCGACGCCAAGTGACGTAGCCGACGTAGCCGACGTAGCGCTGCCAGTCGTATAAAAGTAGCACAAACAATTATGTACACTGTACAGTACATAATATTTGATAATGATAATAAACAACGATGTAATTGGTATATGTATTTATTGTACTGTACTTTTTATCGTTATTTTAGAGTGTACTCTTTGTACTTATAAAAAAAAACGTTTACTGTAAAACAGCATGCAGTGTCATGCAGCGTTGTTCTACTGTACATCTCGTGTTTACCGCGTCTCTTGATTGCATCATTTTTCCGTGTGCTTGATTTAATCTCGTGTTGTTTTGTTCATCATGGACCTTAAGCGTACAAAATCCACTGCTGAGATTGCCAGTAAGAGGTCACGTCGAGTGATTGACCTGGAAACCATATAGCTATACCATATAGCCAAGGTGTCTCGGTTTGTGTAAGTACGATGTTCGAAAACGAAAAAATTTTTTTAAAATGATGTTCGCACAACGACGACGTCTCTTAGGCCTAAGTCACATTTGCTCTACGGCGAGGATACGGCGGCCATACGCCCTCTGAATTGACAGAAACGTGCAGCAGCCGCAGAGTTTCTGCGGTGGCCCTATGCCGTTTGGCTATCTTTTACAGGCCGTAGGGGTCGCCGTGGAATGATAACGCGGAGTTATAACTTTTTTCATGTTTACGTTCACCGTAGCAATTCGACAAGCCAAAAAAAAAACTGGTAAAAAAGAAATAAAAAAATGAACCCACTCGTTACCGTCCGTCTGGCGGCACGTTCGCCTTAGGGTCCCCCTACGGTCGCCTTGCGGGCACCTTGAGGCTACCGTGCGTCTGCCTTGAAAATTCTATGGCCGCCGCAGGGCCCCCTTAAGGTCACCGTGCAACATCAAATCAAAGACCGTACGGCAACCCCACGTTTTCGGTCTCCACAATTTCTAAATACGCCGTGCGGTTCCCCGAAAAATAAAAACATATGTGACTGCTACATTGTGTGACCGTGGAAATACTGCGGCCGCCGTATAATTGCTAGTGGCCATAGATTTTGGAGACCCCATGGCCGCCGTGGCAAATGTGACTTAGGCCTTAACGACGCGTTTCTCAGTATACGTATATATATATATATATATATATATATATATATATATATATATATATATATATATATGTATATGTATATATATATGTATATGTATATATATATATATATGTATGTATATATATGTATGTATATATATATATATATATGTATATATATATATATATGTATGTATATATGTATATATATATATATGTATGTATGTATGTATGTATGTATATATATATATATATGTATATATATGTATGTATGTATGTATGTATATATATGTATGTATGTATGTATGTAAGTAGGGTAAGAATACTGATTCTGGCTCACTTTTCCCCATGTAAATGAATGGGGGATTTTCAGCGATTCATATTTTTTTCCCTAAAAATAAATCCCCTTTTTATCCCAAGGTATATTTATTTGTCTCCCCTTTTAACCTGGAGGTTGAACCTCATTGAATTGAACACCTGGGGTTGAACAGCTCACTCATTGAACCTATAAAGATTTGTTCATTCTCAAATTCCTTCAATAGTTTAATTTTCTTTGCACAATAATCCCCATCTAAAATATTGACAAACAAAACATTTGAATCTTTATATTTTTTAAGATACCCCATTTGTGCCATTACGAAATGATAAACTTCTCTTAATGCTCTCATCTGACCACCTCCTGAGCCACATATCATTTTGAGATTATAGTAAATTGTTTTTTCATTGTTCAATTGATAACCATCAAAGTTTTCAGTCCATTCAAGGATATTCATTTTTTCTTTACATCCTCTAACTTACTAGTTTTTAAATTAATTCGCTTATTTGTTTTATTTACCTTTGTTTTAGTTATTTTTTCCATAAGACTTATTTGATATTTTTCACATTCATTATGTTTTCCATTTATATACCAAGACTGAGATTTTCTCCACTCTTTAGTTTGATTAATACTTGGTTTAACCATTTATATATTGTGAAAAAACGCGGCGGTAGCCCTTAAAAACCCTAACCCATCTTCCCATCGTTAAAACATAATCTATTTTATACACTCTATCATACAATATCCATATGGAACACAATCTATTCCATTATCTAAAATAAATCTCTTATCATCAAAGGCTCCTAATGCCTTTTTATTTACTTCTTCACTATATATGTTATGTTTATAACTTCTTATTGTATTCATTTTCCTATATTCTTCTTTCTTATTCATCAAACAATTATAATAATTTCTAAAAGTTATTGATTTCTTTATTACATATTTCTTTATTCCCTTTAACCTCTTATCAATCTGTTCACCATACTTATAAGCATATGCCTTTGCTCTCAATCCAATAAACTCACTCATTACTTTTCCACCCAACTCATCCTTAAACTTACCAATAACCTTTTCATTCTTTTTGGAAAATAACTCACTCTTCTTGCTGAAATTACTTGTATCATATACTCCAATATTTTTCTTCATATCTTCATAGACATCATCAGTTTTTATATCTAGGATAAAACTATCAGTGTCCATATACAACAATGAAACATTTTCGCCATACTCTTTCTTTAAGTCATTATACAAATAATCATACATCAATATCTTTGATAAATCAAGAACTGCTGTTCCAATATAAATTGGTTTATCCATTACAATACTTTCCTTTTTCATATGAATTGCAGAAAAGTTCTCTGAAAAAACCTCTTCTCTCTCAAAACTTGGTTTATTTATCAATCTCGAAGCTTCTTTCCAAGATGTTGCGAATCTAATGTTTTGCCTGTTTCTAACATTTTCCATAGTCTTTCCAAATACAGCATTATTCATTAATTTATAAAAGTCCCCTTCAAATTTTACTTTTGTATTTGCTCTCATATCTGTATTAAATTGAATATACTTTTTCACCCAAGGACTTTGTTTAAATTTTAAAACTCTATGAATTTTAGCTACTCTCAATCCTTCTCTCAAAAACTGTTTTAAGCTTCTCTGATGCAAAACATATCCCTCTTTATCATAGAATGTTGTTAATAACTTTTCTGTTGATTTACCTTTAATATTAAAACTTTTATGATAATCACTTAACCATTCTTTCTTTGGAGTTTCTTTCTCACATGCAAAAGGAAGATCTTTATGCTTATTATGAAGATCACTCGGGTACCTCAAATCAACTTCAAAATAATAACCTTCTTCTTCGTCATTCAATTCCTCTTGAGAAGAAATAACAATATTCATCAAAGCCTTTTCATAATCCTTTTCTTCCACCCACTCTAATTTACCATAAGGCAGAGATTGAGACATTGCCCATCCATACAAATTATTAGCATCAAAATACATCAAATAATTACTATCTTTTTCACTATCATAATTTGGAAGATATTTATTATTTGCTTTAGCATATCTTTTTGAACATACTTGTGATATTCCACCTCTCTTGGACTTCTCAATCATCAAAAGCATATCCACATCACTGATTAAATCTATATCTTGTTTTGTCATTTTCAACATTGCACTCCAAGCTAAACCAGGAGCTGTGAAATAGTGGGCAGGATCTAATCCATAACAATTTTTATTATGACAGAGTGATCTAAAAGCTTCAAACACATCAGCTAACAATAAAACATCTGTTTTTAGATATAAATCGTGATATTCTCCAAGGTTCTTTATCTTAAATATTTTCCATATTTCTTGTGCGTGTTTATATTCCTTATCACTTATCTCTTCTTCATAAAGGTTATTATAGAAACTTTCTTTTGAAGGAAGTTGTGTTTCTTTAAATCTCATAAATGAATCCATATAATCATAAGGATAAATTCCCTTACTTGTAAGAATTTTCTCTTTACTTTGAATTTCATTCCTTGTTTGAATTTCCTCTCTCGTAAGAATTCCTTCTTTAATCAGAATTTCATCTTTAATCTGAATTTCCTCTTTAGTTCGAATTTTCTTTATAATTAGAATTTCATCTTCAGTTAGAATTTCTTCATTAATTAGAGTTTCCTCTTTACTTTGAATTCTCTCTTTAATCTGAATTTCCTCTTTAGTGAGAATTTCCTCTTTTGGAAAGAATGAATTAAGATTTGGAAAAGAGTCCGTGGAGCTTAGATTTGATGCGAGGTAGGCTAGTGGTGTTCCCATAAACTTGTAAGAATCTAGAAACCTAATACGAGTTAAAGGTTTTGTGAATATCATTTTTGAAAATGAAATATACTTTTGACTTGTGTTTGTTATGGCAGAAATATTCCCTGGTGTTTTTGAAAGTTCATTTATAAATAGATGTGTATCATAGTTGGCGCTGTTGTGAAGAAAGACTGGAATAAAAGAAGGTAATTTATAATTAAGATTACAACAGGAATGAGCGGGACCTCTATATTTACCAGTAAGATGACAATGGTCTCTAACTTTAGAGTCCTTAATTTCCCCCTCACAAATATGGCAGATATTGTTCATTCTAAATTCTAATTTTTCTTCTTTGGTTAATTTCATCGGTTCATTTGTTTCTTTCATTAATTTAGTGAGTCTTATACAATCCTTTTCTAATCGTTTTACAAACTCTTGTGAAGCATTTTTTCCACGATAATGTTCAAGTTTGTTATACTTTTCTCCAACAGATGATTTGATATAATAACAGAAACCACAAGGAATATGTTTTTGATATTTATTTGTATATGGTTCTTTTGGATTAGGAGAAGCAGTATTTATCTTTTTAAGGATACATTCAAAATCAGCGTATATCACAAATGGGTGCATGATAGATTTATTATAATCTTCAAAATAAATCTTTTCACCAGGTTTAGGCATTGTAATTACAGCTGATTTATGATTACTACAATATTTTGAATGTTGTTCTAATCGTTCTTTTGTATGAAATGAATTAAGACATCGCTTACAAGGATATATTTTGTTTGCTGTTCTGAATACCTGAGAAGAGATTAATCTTGATAAATTATTGATGTATGTGTAATGTGAATTCTTTCCAACACTAAAATATAAAAGGTCAATGTGTGTTTCTTCATTTTTATAGTTGTTTGAAATTTTTAATATTTGAACTTTGTTTGTATCCGTTAATCCATATACATTAATAGAAAGATTATTCTTTTTCTCAAATTTAGGAATATCTGTTAATGGCATTGGGAATTTAAAATCTTTAATGTCCAAGGTATTCTCATATTTCATATATTGTTTTACTCTTTCTGAATTACATTTTGGTGGATGTAAGTGAGCAAGAACAGACCAGAGAAAACATTTATTATCATTGTTCTTAATATTAACAACTGCCTTCTTTAGTTTTATTTCTTTTGGTAATTCAATATAAGAAGAAGCTTTAAGAGGGTTTGATTTTTAGAATGTGTATATCTAAAAAGATGATTTTTTAATATTGAATCCACTTCCTACCACTGTATTATCAACATCCTCCTCTTGTCTTGATAGTTCTTCATAAACCCCACTATTCAAAAAATCTTGAAATGATGTTATAAAATGAAGATCTGTTCTCATATAAGGAGTTTGTTCTTCATCTTGTCTTTTCATATTCATTTTCACTCCCATATAAAACTTTAAAGTTTTCATTTCTTTTAATGTCTTTTTAATAAATTTTTCAACATCGGGTTTCACTATTTCAATTGATTCAGCTATTGATGATGGACCGGGTTCTCCAAATTGAAAAATCCTTATTTTTATATGCCCTTTAAATGCCTCATCAGTGTTTTTAATATAATAGTCTCCCTTTACTTTAAACTCATTTTTCTTGTGTTTTTGTGATTGAAGATGTTGATTATAACTACTCTTCAAAACATCCTTTGAACAGATATCACAATGTTTTCTTTCCAACTCAAGAGGAGATATTTGATGAAATAGATTAAATGTGTGTTTGTTGGTTCGGAGGTGTTTTCTATAATGTTTATATTCGTGATTACAAACATCGCAGTACGTTGTATTCACCATATTTATAGAATAAAACTTTGCTTAAACTAAAATTTTCTTGATGAAAATTTCGTTTAATTTATAGGTGAATCTGTGCTTAAAAACATTTTATCCTCCAACTTTTTCACTTAATAAATACAATGTTTCAAGACACAAAAGACAAGTTTCAATCAATCTCTTCATCTGTTAAAGATACTGAGAAATATGTCAAGGATGTAAAATTGAACAAAGATAAATATAACAACTATTGGATAAAAACTATTATGGTAAATAATATGAGTTCTTCAATTTCCTTCAGTGGAAGGGCTTTTAGTATACCTGGTAGAACATCAATTAAAGTATCTCTAACAAAAGTTTCTCCTCTCCTTCTAGTAATATATTCAAAACTAGAAAAAGCAATGAAACAAGAAAAAGTATCAAAGAACAAAAACCTTATGGATGAAGCTTTAGAAAGAAAAGATAAGACCATCTGTAATATGCAAGGAGAAATTTGTATTTTTTTCAACAACCCTAAAGATGTAAATCTTGATGAAATAAAGGATGTTAATATATCAGGTGAAATGACATTTCGTTCAATAGTAGTTAACGATAATTTTAAAATTACCTTTAATATAAAAAATGTTGTCGTTGAATCTGATAATGAAAAAAAGTATATCGATATCGATGGTAATATACAACTGAAAGTATAGATGAATTTCAGTTTAAGTAAAGTTTTACTTTATAAATATGCTAGACTTTCCTGATTCTCCATATGACAAATTTGAGAATTGTCCTGCGTGTGAAAGACGGGGATTAAACACAGAGTCAAAAGCCTATAAACAATGTATATTCTGTGATTATCTTCTAATTAATGATGATAATAAAAAATATAAAAAGGAAAATAATTCTTTTAGATTTACACCAAAAATGAATTACTTTACAAGATTGATTAGAGAAATGAATGTAAAGTATGAGGATGATAACACACCTTTCCTTACAAGGGAAGAAACTGAACGTATAAGAGAAATGTTCAAAGGATTGTTGTTGTATATTATTCATGGATGTAATTTTCAGGGAAATATCAACACAAGATATTGTATAAATAAAATAATGGATTATCTTGAAATTAAACCTGAACTTAGGATAAAATATAGAGTTTCTAAAAAAGCCAATAATAAATTAAATAACCTGTTTTTCAAATATATAAATGAATGATTTTTTACCTATTTGGGAAAATAAGATAAAATTTAACAACCATAAAAATCTCCCAAATTCATTAAGATGTCTCATAGTTGGTTCAAGTGGATGTGGAAAAACCTGCTTACTTTTAAAAATGCTCCTCACTCCCAACTTTTTAGATTATGATAATTTAATAATTTTCACAAAGTTGAGTTTTCAACCAGAGTATCAACTACTCTCACAAGGTTTTAATGCTGGTCTTCAAAAAGAAGATATAATAGGTTTATTTAAACGTCAAAAAAACCTAAATGATTATAACATTGAAGATATAATTCAACTATTTTGTGATACACAGAGATGTAAAAAGAAATCAAATCTTATAACTTGTATTCTTAGTGATAATACGGATGATATACCGTCTCCCCAAGATTTGGATAAATCAAAAAAGAACCTCGTTATCTTTGATGATTGTGTTAATGAGAGAAACCAAACGGTAATGGACAGCTACTACACAAGAGGGAGACATTCTTCTTGTAATTGTATTTATCTTAGTCAATCGTACTTTCAACTTCCTCGTCGTTCCATCAGAAACAATGCTAATACTTTTATTTTATTCAAGTTAAATTCAATAGATATCAATAATTTTTGGAGAGATAATTGTTCTACATTATGTAGTAAAAAGAAATTTGAGGATTATATGAAGCACACGACTGAAAAATATAAATATATTGTTGTGAAACAAGATGAGATATTAAGGGATATATTTTTTGTTTTATAAACAATTACATATATAAATGACAACTATTATTATAAATCTTGTGGGTAAATCTGCTTCTGGAAAAAACTTTCATAAATCAAGGTTCTTGTGTAGTACAAATGAGAATATTGTAAATTTACTTAAAAAACACCCCGTGATACGCATTGTATCAACAACAACTAGAGCAATAAGACCTGGAGAAGTAAAAGGTGAAGATTATCACTATATTTCAGTGGAGGAACATATGCGATTGAGGAATGAAGGACAAATATTTGAGGAGGTTTCTCTTGGTACAACAAAATATTCACATTGTAAGAGTGAGTTAAAGAAACTAAAATCTGGTGGTGTTGGGATATTAGAAACTAATCCAGAAGGAACGAGACAAATTATTAAATATCTGAGCGGAGTGAAGATTTTATCATTCGGTTTTGATGTTGATGAAGAAACTCAACACAAACGTATGAAAAGCAGAGATGCAAGGATTAGTGAAGAAGAAATTACAACTCGCATTAATGTTAATAAAGAATTTGATGAAATATTTAAAGAAAAGGATTTATTTGAACACATCTACTTGAATGATGAAGAAAAGGAAAATTTCCCTGTTGATCTTTACAATTCATTAAATGATATTTTACAATAAATAAATGGATACAAAAGAAAGAGCAAGAAGATTTAAGGAACATCAAGAGTTGGTTTCAAAAGTTGTAAAACAACAGGAAGACATAAAGAAGAAACGCAGACAGAAACTAACGGGCGAAGAAGCATTTGAAAAAAAACAAGAGAAATTTTTTAAACCACTTTTAAAAACTTCCCAAGAAAAAATGAAAGATGTTTCCACAGTTCCCACAGTAGAATATACTCCTAGAAAGCTTCAAATGTTAAAAGATTTCAGTCAAATGACGGAGGAAGAATTAGAGCATATTGGAGAATTAGAACATGATGAAGGTTTATTTCAACAACTGGAAGAGATTAATCAACCCCTGATTATATTGTGAATGCTGTTCAAAACAATGAATATTCAGCGGATTCAAAAACCAAAGCAGGACTCATTCCAACAGAACAACCAGCAATATTTCATCTTGTTCAAGAAAAGGTATTGATATTTAATGATGAATTAAGGTTCTTAAGTTCTGCTCAACCCCTGTTAAACTAACTCCGAGATTAATGTTTCTTCTCACAAAAGATGGAAGACAAGGTTCAACTGTGAGGGATGAATCAAAGTATATTGATAAACCATTGGATATGGAAAATAATGATGATAGAGTATATATTGATTTGCTGAACACTCTAAATTATAAGGTTATTCTTTCTGGTAAAAGTAGGAAGAATGAGAAGGAGAAACACATTATTCAGGCTTTAAGTATCCTTGGTTCAGGTATTAGTTTTCTTCCAAATGACCCATCGCAATTAGTTAATAGACTTATTGTTGTTCGGCAGTAAGAAGGCTGGAAATAACAATTGTTTTAATGAAGCATCAGCCATTTTAGACCAGTTGATGAACATGAAAATAATTAATAAATCTCAATATAAAGACATTTTATCTCATATTAAATAAGATGAGAAGCACAATCCTGAGTTTTAATTTCACAACAAGCGACCACACATCTTCATTCCCATACCCACTACAACTTGACACAACAAAAGAATATGAGGCATCTTTATTGTCCATGGAGACTTATAATACCTTATTTAATATAACCGAGAAAAATGACAAGTTTAGTTATAATCCGGGAAGTGGATACAAAACGATAACAGTCTCACCCGGAGCATACGAGATTTCTCAAATATCTTCCGAAATTGCTCGTCTTATGAAAGAACAGGGTGATGAACCAAAAAATATTGTTATAAACATTCAAAAACATACTTCAAAATCAACGATTAAAGTTAAAAATAACTACAAGGTTGATTTCACAATTGATAATTCATTTAGAGAGTTATTAGGTTTCTCCTCAAAAAAGATTGAAACTAATGGGACGTTTTACAGTGATAATGTCATTCAAATATCCTCAGGAATAAATTCGGTGTTAATTCACTGTGATTTGATTGATGGTGCTTATAATGATGGATTAAAAACAAATACAATATATTCATTCAGCGCATACTCAACCCCAATTGGTTATAAATTCAATATGGAGCCTAAAAATTTGGTTTATCTACCTGTGTCAGGAAAAACCATACACAGAGTAAATTTTAGGATAACCGACCAAGATAATCGTGTGATCTCTTTTAATGGAGAAGTTATATCCATCAGAATTCACCTACGTGAAGTTTTTCAATAAATAAATACGATGGTTATTGTGAGGAAGCACGAGTTGGGAAAATATAAAATAATTACAGGGGATGGGATGTTCCTTTCCCGTACTACAAGGGTGAAGGTATGTATCTTGGTAGAGGATACTATAAACCTAAGAGACAAAGGGGTGTCGGACATCAATTTAGAGGAGATGGGATAATTGATACTCTCATGGGTATTGGTTCAACTATTCTTAAACATAAAGACCTAATTGGTTCAACTGCTTCTGCTGTGGGAAATGTAGCAGGTGCTGTAAAGAGTATAAAAGATGCTCAGAAAGAATCTCATAAATTACAAGCAATAAAAGAAATTAAGAAAGGTAAAACTCAGTTGTCCCCGCAAGAATGACAGAAAATAATTCAAATACTTGGATCAGGGTTTCAAAAGTTTTAACATCTTTTTTCCTAAATAAATACAAGTATGGAAGCAATTGATAGTATCTATGATTTGGATGATACTATTATTATCTCAAACTCCACTAAAAAGAAGATTACTTCAAGGTAAATGCAATAACTGGAACAGACTGGAATACAAATGGTACAAAAAGTTTTGAAATAAATAATCAACAAACCTATTTGAATCTCTCCGAAAGTTTCTTGTTGTGTAAATTTAAATTCACTAAGGCTGGGAATAACACAAACGCTACACTTGTAAATGATTTCTTCTGGAAAATGTTTGATAGTGTGCGATTGTATATTGGAACACAAGAAGTTGAAGCGGTTGATTATGTCTCTGCTGTATCTGAAATGATGAAATTTACACTCTATACATTCAGTGATAGAATGGGAAAGGGGTCTGTCGAAGGTTTTATTCCTGATATGTCAACGGGAACAAACACAGACCCTGGATATATTCAAAGGAAAGGAATGTTTAATGATGATACAAAAGCAGAAAATAGTTTTACTGTGGCAGTTCCTCTTAAAGGTATATTTGGATTTTGTGATTATGATAAAGTTCTGTATGGTCTTAAAATTAGATTTCAACTACAAAGGAATGATAATGAAAATAGATTGCTTTTTGGTGTTGGTAATGCTTTTGGTGATCAGAATAAATTTGTAATTGAGGAGATGAGTTGGTATATCAGTGAATATACTCCTAATCTTAAAACAGAAGAGATGTTGAATCGAAGACTTAACTCAAAGAAACCACTCAGTGTATCATACCTCAAAAGAAGATGTCAACACGTTAAACTCAATCAAACTACTTACACGTGGAATTTGGGTGTTCTGGAAGGAAAGCCACGATATCTGTGGATGATTTTTAAAAAGCCAGATGGTGATACTGCGACTGATAAGAATAATGCATTGAGTGATAATGCTAAGGTGAAACAACTTCGCGTTTCTCTAGATGGAACATTTTATCCACGAGATAGATTGGAAATTAATTGGGAAAAAAATGATTTTGCTGAAGCATACAAGTCTTACCAAAAGGTGTGTGAAAGTAATGGAAATAAAGAACCTATTTTAGATATGACAGCATTTAAAAGTTTGTATACAATCTATACGTTTGACCTGAGCGCTCAAAAAGAAACTATAAAGTCTAATCGAGTGGATACTTCCCTATACATTGAAAGAGGAGAGAGTGAAGAAGTTGATACATATTGTTTGCTTTTGGAAGAAACAGAATTGCAGATTAATACAGATAATGGTGTGATGATTAGTCTCACATTTTTTGTTAAATAAATGAGTGGCAAAGTACCAACTGGGGTATATGTTAATCAAATCAATCTTCATAAACTATCATCTTGTGTTCAAAATCAAAAGCCTTGTACAATTAACGTTAATACAATTCAGAGAAAAGGAGCAGTAAGAATTGATGTTTTGCTCACAAGAGAACAGGTTAAAATCTTGAATGACACTGGCTCACTTAAAATTAAAATGACAAAACCAATGTTGAAAAAATATTCAATAAGAGAGACGAGTGGAGGATTTCTCCCATTTCTAATTCCTTTATTTGCTGGTTTAAGTGCGGTTGGAGCATTGACGGGTGGTATTTCAACAGCGGTCAAAACTGCCAACGAAAGGAAAGCTCAACTCCAGGCTCAAAAAGAATTGGAAAGACATAACAAAGAGTTGGAGAAACAAATTAGTGGAAGTGGTGTAATTGTAGATTTTGCTGAAAAACTTGAAGGTCTGCCTGATAAAGCGAGATTGTTAGTTGGAGATATGCTTTCTTCTATAGCACAAGCAGGTGTAAAATTAACGAAAAGAGGTAATGGATTATATCTTTCTAATAAATAAATGAGCATTGATGAGTGGTTGAAAGAATTTGGAAAGAATACAACATCAAATTTACAACTTGCCAAATATTGTAAGAAATTAAAAATTCATAATGTGGTTATTTGTATGAGAGATGAATTAACAAATGTGTCGAAACATACAAAGAATATTATTATGAACTTAGAAGATAATGATGGGAACGGTTCTCATTGGGTTTGTATTTTTAATAGTCAAGACAAATATTATTTTGATAGTTTTGGTCTTCCACCACCTGTTGAAGTCATAAAATTCTTACAGAATGGTGTTTATCAAACATTTCAAGTCCAAGAATTAAATTCCAAGTGTTGTGGTCAATTATGTCTATATGTGTTATTTCAACTCAACAAAAATAAAAAATTTTATGATATTATTTTTAATCTAATATAAATGACTTATGTTGGTAAAGATGGTTCTATCTTTGGTGTATCTCAAGAACTGGATATTGATTTATCAAATTATTATACAAAGGCACAGGCTGAACGACATAAATATAATATAAACAAAAATATTAACATGAAAAATGCTTATAAATTAAAAAATTATCCAAGCCCGACTGACGCGAATGACTTGGTGAGATTAAGCGATTTATCACAATATATATATATACTTAAATAAAACGGCTGTGTATTCTAAAGATACAGAAGTGTTGATATTATCTCCAGGTCATACAGAATTCACAGTTCGAATTAAAATAATTTTTTATAAAGAAGGGCGTATCGTTTGTATGAGAATAGAACAATGGGGGTATGATATGAATGATTTAGGGTATAATTGGTCATTTAAAATTAACCTCGAAGACCTGGAACAATTAAATCAGTCTCGTAAGGAAGAATATTATCCACTTGGTATCGAGAATGAGTTTTGTGGAGCCACGATTAGTAAACAACAAATAAAAGAATTTAATAAGGGTAAATATAATAATGGTTTTGCCCTTGTTTATCTCATGAAAACAGAAAAAAACAGGATTATATATAATAAGTAAGGAAATACAAAATGATTTAACTATGGGAAGATGGGGAGGTGTTTCATGCCATAATATTATTCTAACATATATTTCTAATACATAAATGACAGCAAGAAGGCTTCAAGAAAATTATCATTTCTGTGTCCAAGCATACCTTCAAGAAAAGGGTATTCGGTATTTTAATAAATATGTTCTACAACATAAGAATGAGGTATTTTCAATAAAAGATTGGCATTATGCTGATGTTGATAAACCAACAACTTTAGATTTAATTAGAATGTTAAATAATGAAAAAATTATAAGGTTAAGAAAAGGTAAGGCTCTTTTAGAAATTCAAAAGAAATTTTATTGGTTTCCTGTTGTAAAAAAAATTATTTTGGATACAGGAATAACAAGAAATCCTGATGAATATATGTATAATATTCTATGGGGTGTAAACGATTCAAGTATAGCAAGGGATGAGGAAGGAGTTGAAGAAGAGAGGGAAGAGGAGGAAAAGGAGAATGAGGAGAGAGAGAGAAGGAGGAAAGAGAGAATAGAGAGAGGGAGGAAAGAGAGAAGAGAGAGAGGGAGGAGAGGGAGAAGAGAGAGAGGGAGGAAAGAGAGAGAATAAATAAATATCAAAATATGGAAACCAGTGAGATTCAAAAAAGAATAGAGGTATTAAAGAAAATAACTTATCCCACCAGGAAGGAATACAAAGAATTAACAAGTCTATTTGCAATACTTTCAACAAAACTATTAGCATCGTCAAGCTATTCATTTTAATTCAAGTTTTTTCTTAAATAAATGGAGGAGAGAGTGAAGGCATTTCTAAGGATTCTTTATGTTTTAAAAATTAAGATTCAAATGTGCATGTTGGAAACTAAAAAGGTTTTTGCACTCTGCAGGAATTTTTCTCATAAATAAATGAGTTATTGTCTCAAATGTAAAAAGAAAACTAATACTAAAAATATTTCATATATTAAAAGTAAAAATAACAGGGTTATACAAAAAGGTATATGTTCGGTGTGTGGTTCAAAAAAAAACCAATTTATCTCCAAACACAAACTCGGAGGAGATATACAAAAGTTGTTATCAGGAAGTAAATTTACAACTACTGGAATACCAGGGGAATTACATCTTCCAGGGTATTCTTTCTGTGGTCCAGGCACAAACTTAGATAAAAGATTAGATGAGGCAGACAATCCTAAATCCTGGAGTAAACCAATCAATAGAGTTGATGAAGTGTGCATGAGACACGATATTGATTATGGGAATACCACAACGTTGGAAGAAAAGCATGAAGCCGATAGAGAAATGTTGTATAATTTGTCTCTGATACAAAATCCAACCTTGAGAGAAAAAGTTGATAGGTTCATCGTGAAGAAGATGATTAGTGCTAAATTGAAACTTGGACTTGGAAATTCAAAAAACTTATAGGCTCTAATGATGCCATTAAGACTGAAGAGCAATTAGCTGATGAATTACATAAACCAATATTCACAAAGTTTCAGAGAAGGAAAGTTTATTCCAAGGAAGTTGATTATATCTGGTCTGCTGATTTGATTGAACTCAATAATGATAAGGGGTACAAGTATGCTTTAACCGTTATTGATTTGAGGAGTAGATATGCGTGGGTTGTCCCTTTAAAAAACAAAACAGGTAATACTCTTATGTTAGCTTTTCAACAGATATTTAATAAAAGTAAGAGAAAACCTAAGAAATTGTGGACTGATGAGGGTAGAGAGTTTTATAACAAGACATTTATGAATTTTCTAAAAAATAACAGTATTACATTATACAGTACCTTTAATGAAGGGAAGGCAGTTGTTGTTGAACGTTTTAATCGTACCTTAAAAGAGAGACTATATAAAAAATTCACACAACTCGGTTCACAACAATGGTTATCTTTTATTCAGGATATTGTGGATAAGTATAATGACACGATTCACACGTCAACGAATATGAAGCCATCAGAAACATTTACAAAATTAAAATATGAAAAAGAGATTAATGTCAGAAAACCTAAGTTCAAAGTTGGTGATATCGTAAGAATATATAGGTGGAAATCTCATTTTGAAAAGGGTTTTACTGAACGATGGACGAAAGAACTTTTTAAAATTGTTGATGTAATAGATACAGTTCCTTGGACTTATAAAATATATGATTTGGAAGGGGAAGAGATTTTAGGTTCATTTTATTCACAGGAATTACAAAAGACAAAACTAAGCAGATAATACACCTTTGTGGACACTAGAGGGACAAGTCCGAGGTGTATTACAGTATATAATGTGTGTCAAGGGGTGGACGTTCTTAGATCTGTGAACCCCAAACACAGAATCCTCAACTGAATAGTCAAGGCTTAACTTTTGTTTGTGTGTGTGTGTGTGTGTGTGCAATGGGAGCAATAGGTTGGTGCTTCACTCCCTCCTACTATACACCGTTGTGGACACTCGAGGGCCAAGTCCGAGGTGTATAACAGTATATAATGTGTGTCAAGGGGGACGTTCTTAGATCTGTGAACCCCAAACACAGAATCCTCAACTGAATAGTCAAGGCTTAACTTTTGTTTGTTGATGTGTATGTGTGTGTGTCCCAACCCTCACATTCAAAATCTCAACCCCAACCCTCACATTCAAAATCTCAACCCCAACTCAATCCTCGCCCAACACAATGTCTTTTTCAAAATGAGATTTCCACCTATATATATATATATTTTTACGTTTTTTTTTCTTCTTCCAATTCTGTCTTTTAAGGCTTTCAGGTTTGATGACGTAGAAAGGGGGAGTAAGCCTGCACTTTCTTCCCAGAACGAACAATGTATATTTTTTGTTTTTTTCTCTTCTTCCAATTCTGTCTTTTAAGGCTTTCAGGTTTGATGACGTAAAAAGGGGGAGTAAGCCTGCACTTTCTTCCCAGAACTTTCTTGATCTTGCTCTCATCAAGCACCATCCGACAAAGAACTACATCGATAGGTTTAGATCCCAAAGAGTGATAGCAACTCCAAAAGTCTCCAAAATATAAATAAATAATAATAATAATAATAATAATAATAAATAAATAAATAAATAAATAAATAAAAGCCCCCAAAAAAGTTTCAAGTGTCCAACATAAACCCAACTTTCCAAGTCTTCAAGGTATAACCACATTCCCGTTGAGTTTCCAAGATATGTATCACATTGTGAGTTATCAATCCAGAACCCACATTTCAAGTATTCAAAGTAAAACCAACTTACAAAGTCTCTTAAGGATAACTCATTTACTGATTTTTTTCAAAATTTGTGAGTCTCCAAGGTAGGACCCATATTTAGAACCATCTTGGCAGAACCCTTTTCCTGAGTCTCCAAGGTAGTTATTTAAACCATCAAGGCAGAACTCATTTACTGATTTTTTCAAAATTTGTGAGTCTCCAAGGTAAAACTTGTATTCTGGCTCATCAAGGTATAACTTATTCAGTGGGTATTGTCTTGATAACTCACAATGAGTACTATTGCTGTAAAACTCTTTTTCAGGATTTTGTTGGTCTCCAAGGTATAACTCTTTGGTTGGGTCATCAAGGACGAACTCGTTCTGTGGGTCTTGGTCGCTCATAAGGTCTTCAACCATGCCAACAATTTCGCCCCAAGTTGTAGCAAAAGCAGTATTTTCATTTCGTATTTCAGACACAATTTCCTGTGAGAGAAAATAATAATGTATTAATTAAGTTATTTAATTATTAAATGAGTATGCTTCAATCAAAGTTTGAAAATAGGAAAATAAAAAATCTTACCTCAATAGATAAGAGGTTTGAATCCAGTTCATCAACTTGAAGGTTTAGTTCCATAGAAGACAGACAGTTCGAGACAAGCACACAGAACACCATTGCCAGCAAAAACAAATGTTTAAAATGGAGCCTGGGTTTGAAGCTTTTATAGAGAAAGACTGGTGGGTGTGGTTTCCTTTGGAAATTCCCTGGGCAAGCCTAGGCAAGCCTTCATTGGGAAATTTTTCAAAACCATAACATCCTGTAATTTTCTAGTGATTTCTTTGTGAGTCAGAGATGAACTGGAAATGATGTAAGAGTGGGCGGGGCTTAGCAAAAGTAGGCGGAGCTTAGGAAAAGTGGGCGTGGCTTAGAAAAAATACCTTATGAAAAGTGGGCGGAGCTTAGCAAAAGTGGGCGGGGCTTAGGAAAAGTGGGCGTGGCTTAGAAAAATACCTCATGAAAAGTGGGCGGAGCTTAGCAAAAGTGGGCGGGGCTTAAAGAAAAGTGGGCGGGGCTTAAAAAACCTTATGAAAAGTGGGCGGAGCTTAGTAAAAGTGGGCGGGGCTTAGGAAAAGTGGGCGTGGCTTAGGAAAATACCTCATGAAAAGTGGGCGGGGCTTAGCAAAAGTGGGCGGGGCTTAGGAAAAGTGGGCGTGGCTTAGAACAATACCTTATGAAAAGTGGGCGGAGCTTAGCAAAAGTGGGCGGGGCTTAGGAAAAGTGGGCGGGGCTTAGAAAAAATAACCTGTGGCTCAGGAGGTGGTCAAACAAGAGCATTAAGAGAAGTTTATCATTTCGTAATGGCACAAATGGGGTATCTTAAAAAATATAAAGATTCAAATGTTTTGTTTATCAATATTTTAGATGGGGATTATTGTGCAAAGAAAATTAAACTATTGAAGGAATTTGAGAATGAACAAATCTTTATAGGTTCAATGAGTGAGCTGTTCAACCCCCAGGTGTTCAATTCAATGAGGTTCAACCTCCAAGTTAAAAGGGGAGACAAATAAATATACCTTGGGATAAAAAGGGGATTTATTTTTAGGGAAAAAAAATATGAATCGCTGAAAATCCCCCATTCATTTACATGGGGAAAAGTGAGCCAGAATCAGTATTCTTACCCTACTTATGTATATGTATGTATGTATATATATATATATATGTATGTATGTATGTATGTATGTATGTATATATATATATATATATGTATGTATGTATGTATATATATATATGTATGTATGTATGTATGTATGTATGTATGTATGTATATATATATATATAGACTGTGAGATTATTGGGTGGTCGTGAGAGTACCCTTATTGTCGGGGTGTGTGTGTGTGTGTGTGTGTGTGTGTGTGTGTGTGTGTGTGTGTGTGTGTGTGTGTGTGTGTGTGTGTCTGTGTGTCTGCAACGCGAGGCTCCACAGCACAAACCAGCAAACCGATTTTGATGAAACTTGGCGAACAGGTGCCATATGGGCTGGGAGTGTGCGCGTTTGAGTTTCGTTGCTAAGCAACCACCTGTTGCTATGCAGCGGCCGAAAAACCGTGTACGGTATTTTCAATACTTGTCCTACAGTTTTGAATGTGGAGAAATGAGACTTCGGAATTAAACACTTCGAGATATTTAGAAAATTTTACTCGAGCCGATTTTTGATTTAGGTTTTATTTTTTCAAATGGTAGTCCTTCAAAAATAGGGTGTCTATTTACCGTCATTTTTTGTTTGTTTGTTTGTATGTAATGGACAGCTCTGGAGGCCAGAGGAGTCAACCGATTTTGATGAAACCTGACAGGTAGGTTCATACCAGGATCCAGTTCTTTGCTTTTGAGCACCGTTGCTATGGACACCACCGTTGCCTTGCAACGGGACTTTGAAATTTTAGAAAAATCCTAAAAAATTAATTTTTTCGAAAATCAAAAATGGGCTTCCAGGCTTTTATGCGCACTATAATCAACCTCTTTGTCAAAAATTTTCAGCCCGATCCATCAAAAACTGTATGACTAGTATGCAATTATGTCACGACCACCCATGTCGCCTACCGGCTTGTCCTGTAACTAGTCTCATAACAATAGCCCAAGGCAAAAATAAATGAAATAGGCATGAGATAAAAAGCTATTCTTTGACATGATCTTATGCATCACTTGGCAATAAAAAAATGCTTAATGGCGAATAGTGTATGTGCAGACACTCTTTGAATTTTTTTTTTTTTTTTTAATGTTTGAATGGTCTTTGTCGGTTTCTATTCTGACGGAAGTCTCCTACCAGTTTCACTGGAAGGGATTATCGGTTTGCTGTACGTCCATCCGTCCCACCTGTGATTTTTTTTTTTTTGTGACTTCTTTCCCCATTCCCTTTATCATGTTGTTGCGGATCCGGGGTGGCTGGATTCTCACCCGACTTGGCGCCACCCCCACCACCGCCGTCTCCCGGGTTTATAATGCCGGCCGGCTCGGCACAACCTCGTCTTCAATCGCGATACCAACGTAATGCTTATACCTTACCAGTTGGGGAAATAGAACCCCGGTTACAGACTGGTTTTGTCAGATGCCGAGCGTTTTCTGCGAGTCTGTAACCATTTTGGTTTTATATGCCAATCGAACGGATCGTTCCTCGACGCGACACAAATTAATCCATAGCAGCAACTTCATACGAATCAACCAGATTTATTGGGGAATTTCGGGGAACACGACACAAGCAAAACATTCACGACAATGCTTTTATTAACAATCTTTAACCCGTTCTTAACGAGGAAACTACGGACTTCAGGTTTCGAGGGGGTCCCTATCGAGATATGCCTTTATACAACATGTGCAGACAAAGACAGACAGACAGACAGCATGCATGCAAGACAAGACAGAGTACTTGGTGATGTTTCATGGACGAGAGGACAGTGTCAAAAGCACGAATGTCGCTCGCAACAGGCGTATGTCCACGGATTCGAGCCCCAGCTGGAACGCGCCACGTGGCAAGATGGCGGCGCCGCACTCTTTCCTTTCTGCACCGCACGCGGTCTCCATGCGCTCTGACCCCGTGTAAGGTCGATGATGGGCCTCAGCTGATTTCTCTCACGGTCCAGCATACAAATCCAGGCCTGGCCTGTTCACCAGACAAGGCCCAAATCGAGGTGCCGGGCTCCGGCAAACGTGTCGAGCCGTTGGTGTGAGCAGGGACCGTCAGAGGCTCCGTCGTCTCCTCTCTTGCCTTCCCGCCTCGAAGCCCGACTTCTCAACTCCGTCCTCTCAGTTTCTTTCTTTGTCGAATCACCTTTTCTTTCCTTTTCCACGCTCGCCTCTCAAAGCTGGCTGCCGTCTCTCACGGCAGAATCGCCTCCTCATAAGAGTCGATCGCCGACTCGACGTGCAGGCAGCCTCTCTTACTGCCAAAAATGCAGACTCGACGTGCAGGCAGGTTCAGCGTCTCTCCCGGCAGATCCAACACTGTGCCTCCTTTGTTCACTTGCTTCGAAAAATACGAGCGCGCCTCAAGAGCGACTGTTTCCACACACTGAACCTTTTTACGAAGCCTTTGTTCGCTCGCTTCGAAGCCACGCCAAGCACGCCTCGAAAACCCGACTGTTTTCCACAAACTCAATCTTTATACGAAGCCTTCGTTTCTCTCTAATTCGCTCCTTCGACACACGAGCACCCTCTCTCAGCGAAGCCGACAAACTCCTCCCCTTAGCTTCACTTTCTCTTTTTGGCCACACCCTCTCAGCCGACTGGGCAGGGCCTATCGTCCGGAGAGGAGAGGAACAAGAGGGAGCCCTTGGCGCACCACCACTGTACGAACAATAAAAACATGCATCCTTCACCTCCCGACACACATGTAACGTCCATTTTACCATACAACCTAGCTAAACATGCATTTAATGGGGGATCTGAGCTCATCCTATATTTAGTAGTCCAATAAAGGCCATTTCCGTAACAATATATTCAACTTGGTACGTGGCTTTATTATAAGTTGCAGAACAAGTTTGAGTTTCAGGGTGTTTCGTCAATTTTTCACAGGATCCACTGTATACTTAAGGCTTGTCATATGCTGTAAAATGGGTAATAAAGTAAGAGTCCTGCAAATGTATGTGGTATAACTTGTGGAACCCTTCAGTGCTGTCAGCTAAGATGATAAAAGTCAAAATCGCAATTTTTACAAGGGGTGACAAGACATTGTGGCCACCCTGTACTTTAATATAATAATTTCATTTCAATTTTCACTGTCAAAATGTTTGAATGAGTGTTTAAATTATCTCGTTTCAGCCAAAAAGGTCATATCGTTGCTGAAAATGACGACGCCTCCCCCACCCAGCCCTATTCAACTACTGTATTTCTGATGGGAAAAATTGATTCGATTTAAGTCGTTTCAATTTGTCGCACTTTTCAAGAATGCATCCGAGGCATACATCGAGGTACGGGTCAGTGTTCAGCTGCCCCTACTCGACACCACTGCTTTACACCCATTGGCTGGACAGCTGGCCTGACTCCACCCCAATACAATCATGCGCTGCCATTGCATGAAGCAGCACAGATCAGCAGGCCTCAGGACTTCTGCCTGGGTGTTAGTCCATGGCTCAGTGCAATTGGAATGATCCCATGCATATAGCCATGATGTATTGTTACGTATTTGGAAGCCTTGTGCACACACACAGTCAGCAGCCCCCGCAGTTGAGTTATTTCGATAAGTATGTGTTTATAGTTAGGGTCCCGTCCCCTATGTCTAATGGGTTGATTTCATGTGTGCGCTGCGGGTTTCTTTTATAGTCAGATTTTTTTACATCTGCAATCAATCCTTCGTTCTTGCACCCTCGCCCACTTGCAACATGTCACATACAGGGGTGAGGTTCCCTCCTCCCACCAGACCTCGTCCAATCAGGAGACTCATCGCCTCAGGTCCGACTCCGCCCTCCGTCCAATCAGGAGGCGAGTGGCCAGGGAAAGAGATCCCTCGGACCTCGCGAAAGAGAGGAGTAGAGTGGTCGTCAAGAAGAGAGTAGAGCAGTCATCATCGCCATTGCTCTTGGTGTGCGTCGTGAGAGTCGTCGTCTTCAGCGGTCGTGGTCTGCGGTCTTTTGCGGGGCTCCTCGTGGTGGTGGTAGTGGTCGAGCAGCCAGGATCGTGGGCTCGGTGGATTCCGGGTCGTGGGTTTAAGTCCCACCGTGGTGGGTTGGAGTCCGGTGTGACTGCACGAGGCGGACAGGTACCCAGCCAGACCTTGACTCCCCAGCTGACCTATTCTCCTCGGCTGGAGGGTCCATTTCGTGTGTGTGTGTGTGTGTGTGTGTGTGTGTGTGTGTGTGTGTGTGTGTGTGTGTGTGTGTGTATGTGTGTGTGTGTATGTGTGTGTGTGTGTGTGTGTGTGTGTCCGTGGGCCCCGTCCTTAAGTAGAAATTGCTAAGTGTTTGTATATAAATTTCATTTCTCGTATTCGGTTTTAACTCTGCTCTTTGTGCTCCCCTGCCCCATTATAAATAAATCCCGATTGTTCAATGTACCAGCTCATTGTTGTGCTTTCTATTATTGACCCAGCACGGTTAGTGCTTGAGAACCAGTAAGCCGATTGGGCTGTAAGTTGTCGTTTGGACTGACGGACTTCAGTAATTCCGCTCGGTTACACCGGACCGAGATCGCTGGAGCAGCGCGGTTCGACAGAGTCTGTTGAGGGTGTGACCTCCCCGGTAATTTGACAACGTGGGTACTTAGGTATATTGAAATTTGGCTATGAACCTTATCCCATGCTGTTAGAGAATTGGCGGTCACGGTCCTTAAGTGACCCGTGACCTTTGGAGTTGTCTGAAGGTTACGACCTGCAATTCTGGGTGTTTGGTGAGAGACGACTCTACTGCTCCACCTGGTGGCCGTTCCTCGCCACCGACTCCCGGCCCACAACAGTATTGTATGTGCACAGAAGCCGTATGCGTCTTTTTGCTTCATGTATGTACATCGGATTATTTTTAATCTGAAATAGGCAATGCCTATAAACGAATGAAACACAGTGGGTTATCGTGTTTCTTCTTCATTTTGTTTCCGGTATCTGCTCAAGTTTGCATTAAAGCAAACTAATTTTTTATCTCCGGTATATTCTCCTCGTTCTCTTTTATTGGTTTCCAGTCTAAAAAAGATATAGGGAAATGAAAATGGCTTTTCCTTTTATTGTCAGGAAATGAAAAACACCGTGGGTTATAGAGTTTATTCGTCTTCATGGGTGTTTGACAAAAACAAAAACATTATGGTTTTGGATGGGGTGTCATTTGTATATTGACCTTTTTCAAGTCCATTAAGACTTCAGATGGTGGGGAACAGCTGTCTTAAAGACCTGGAGCGAAGAATACGATTGAAGAATGTGTGGAAGGTGGTTCAACAGGCAGGAAAAAAAGAAGAATAAATGAGTGGAGGGGTGCAGTAATTCTGGATTTTGTCAGTTTCACTTGGAGGGGGTTGCTGGTGGACTGCCTGTGTCCTGCAGTTACCTAAGGGGCTGGGGGCGGGGGGGGTGACAAAGCACAGAGAGTACAAGACCAGAAGCGAGGTGGAAGAAGACAGAGACTACCGACCTGTCGGCGATGGTGAAGTGATCGGCCCATAAACTCAGCTTCTTTGCGAGAGATGCTGATGATCTTGAAAGCAGTGGTTTCCACGGCATCAAGCTGAGCAAGATGCGAGGCAGGGGAGCCTGCCTGTAGGGGAGGGCGGTACTCCATCAAGCTGCAGATGAAAGCCTTGTAGGTGGATAAGAGCTCAACTGAGCCAAGGAAGGACTTTGCACGACGGAGGATGCCCAATCAGCGACTGGCTTTGGAGGCCAACTTTGAAATGTAGCTTGCCCAAGAGAGATCATGGCTGAGTGAAACCCAAGATCTTGAGTGACTGAAGTTCTTCCAGAGAGTTGTTGAAAAAGTGGATGGGAGGGTTTGTGGTACAGTCTTTTCAGACAGAGACAAAGTGTGGGAATTCTCAGGATTGACAGATATATTCCAAGTATTTGACCAGTTTGTGTCCCCCTCCCCTCTCCACAATGCCAGAGGAGAGGGAAGACGCTGCTGCCTGTCTGTCAGAAGGGTGAGGAATGTCACGCCAGAGTGTGAAGTCATCAACAAAGAGACAGACGATTTTCCAGTCAGTCATATTATTGATGAAGATTAGGAATAAGATGGGGCCGAGAATACTGCCCTATGGTACTCCAGCCTTGACAGGGAAAAGAGAAGAAAGGGTTCTGTTGAGAGCCACACATTTGCTGCGAGAGTGGACGAAGTCAGCAATCCATGAGTGAAGATGCCTTGGATTCCATAGGCAGCCAGTTTGGAGAGTAATGCGGGATGTCAGATTGTATCAAAAGCTCGAGATATGTAAAAAGAGATGCCCTGATCTCATGTATGATATTGAGGACCTTCATCAATTTGTGGGAGAGTAGAAGCAGCATGTCCAGAGTGGAGTGACCAAGTGTGAATGTGAATTGATGATCTGAGATGAGGCTGTTGGAGAAATGGAATTATTTTATGTCAACTATGTTGATGGATTCCATAACCTTGCTGATGTTTGGAAGTAAGCTAATTGGTCTGTAATGAAGGGGGTCTGTGTTTTGCACCTTTTTTTCTGAAATGCAGTGATGTTGGCTGATTTCCAAGCAGATGGAGGAGTACCTTTGGTAAATGACAGAAAATGGCAGAGAGAGGAAGTGCAAGAGCAGCAGAGTAGAATTTTAGCACACATGAGCTGATGCCGTTTGGTCTAGTTGCAGAGACAGAGTCGAGGGTTGCAATAAACTTTTCCACCTTCCCAGATGCAAAAGACACCAAATTCAGGAGCAGATGGGTACAGAGAGGGAAGGATTGAGAACACAATGTTCTGAAGCAAACACAGAATTGAGGCATTCGACCTTCTCACGAGCAGTCAGCTGTGGTGACATTTGAAGAATTTACCTTTTTCAAGTTCATGAAATCTACATATACAGGGTGTCAATAAAAGGTTAACCACTTCAAAACTTTATTTACCAAAACATTGAGTAATAAAACAAAAAATTAACTCAGAAAATGAAAACCAGATCATGGAGAAATGAAATTCCTTCTGCGTTAATGCGCTTATAGTTGAGGTGTTTAATGTGAGGACCTGCACACACACAACATTCATTTACACGAATTGCCAAGTTTTCATTGACATTTCTGCAAGTTTTAATGGTTACTGTCTGCACATAAGCCTCAACTGCTGCCTTCAGATGAAGTTCAGATCTGGAGTGTTCCTTGTAGACGTTATCCTTACAAGCTCGTTATCCAAGTAGACGTTATCCTTATCCAGAGGAAAAAAATCCAGTGGATTGAGGTCGCGACCATTCATTTTCCATACACAAACTGAGAACTCGTCATCCGAATTCTTGACACAGAAAGGCAATTGTTTCATTGGCTGTAGTGCATGCGGGGTAGCACCATCTTGCATGAACCACTGTCGCCCAGTTCAGCCGATCTTTGTCGATGCGATTACTTCGGACTTTGCGTGATTGACTCACAAACTCGTTCCATGTTTCCTTCACACCGTACACTTCTTCGGCGACCTGACCTCCCCTTGTTAATGTTGAGAATCGTCCCTTCACTTTTGAACTTTTTCACAATTTTCCAAATGGCTGGCTTGCTTGGCTTGTTTCTGGGATGCACTACATTTTCAGGACACAACCTCATCTGGACGGAAGCAATTGATTTCCTCTCAAAATATCACTTGACAATGTTTACTCTTTGCTCCGTGGAAAACGTTATTTTTTTCCGTGGAATACTTTGGTTATGCTTGAATGACTTCTCCAAAGATCATTGATCACTCCTGCAAAACAAAAATAATAAGGTAATGACGAAAAGTACAAAGGTCATTTGAAGTGATGAACCTTTCATTGGCACACCCTGTATATAAGATGAGGATGGCTGTCCGTTCATCTGTTCACTGTTCCACTGATTCGCCATTATGTTGTTCTGTCCTCCGTGTCTGTGTGGGCACGGGGTTACCGTGCAGGGGCCATTCCGGGCAAGCATGGTTTTGACCCAGTCGGGCACGTTGTGTGATGAGTGATATTAAAGTTGATTTCAACCTCATCAAGATTGGTGTTTTGGCCGTGGTGCTCTGCTGGGCAATCTCGTTAACCTTTGTGGTGATTGGCTGTATGAGGACGCGAGGTGCAATATGATTGGCTCCTGTAAAGATTATTTATGGTATATGCTTATTAAATGGTGATATTCGAAATATGATTCAATATTTTTACAATCGGAACTCATGGCCGAAATAATTTTGTCAATCTTGAGTTAAATTGGAAAAAAAACAATTTATTAACACCCCATATAATTAAATAAAACGCTCAGCGGAACATGAGGTAAAATTGTTCCAAACAGAAATGCTATATTCACAATCGCCATGAGTTCCCTGTACCTTTTATCTTTAGTGTGAAAAACACCAAAAGCGACGATTAAAAGTATCATCAAATGTCAGAAGGTTACAGCCTATCGGCGTCACAGGCGTTCTGAGGCATATGGTTTGTGTCGGCCCCAGGCGTCAAGCCTTCTGGTCTATCAGATAATTCCTTTCTAGCCTAGTAGAATTGGAATGGATCCAGCTAGATAAACACGATGTATTATATATGCACATAAGCAACAGTAATGTTTTGGCTTCATTACATAACCTGAGTTTTTTTTGTTTTTTTTCGAGGCATTCAGCAATCAAACCAGTGTTCTGTGCCGATGCACCACCCTCATTATTTTTTTATTTTATTTAGGGAACAATCGAGGCTGTGTTTACTTCTTATACACCTTATGTTTATGCAATTCGCATTTATACCCGAAGCGCACTAAATACATCCTGCCTAACATTTTGATCAATTCCCACTTCCCATTCCCATTAGGCCACATTAAAAAAAAATTACTTGTTTAGTGTCCACCTCTTCCAATTTTTCCAGGTAGGGAGGGAGGTTTTTTTTATTTATTTTATTTTATGAATGGAGTGGCGGCGTGTCTGGAGGACGAAGACATCTATAGCATTCATGGTCAGAAGGTATTCATGGTCAATATACCACATGGCATCAGCTATGGTATTCACAAATGTCAGTCCCAAGGAACCCACACTATCAAGTGACCAGCCAATACAACTTGTTTCCAACCACTTCAGAATAGCATTCTTCAACTTGGATTTCTGGGGATGGTGCTGTTCAGGGAATGTTGGTGGCAATGATAGGGACTTTGAACGTGCATTGGCGTTGGTCATCAACACACTGACTACACTTGGCTTTGCACTGCCATTGTCATCAGAGTCTGTGTCATCATGCCCACGGCGGTGCACTTCAGCAGGGATCAGAAACATGACGAATGAGCCAAGATTTTTCATCACATCAGTCACAGATGAACTCGAGGAGACCTTTGTCAAGTCCTTGATGGACTTGCTTGTCCCTACCTTTACACATGAGAATGCACATCACATGCCATCAATAGGATCGCCTTTATACATGCCATTGCAAAATTCACAAAAATTCCAAAAACGTGATATCCACGGCCGGCGTACAACGAAACCAATCTTTACGTCATTGTCTTTGTTGCTGCTGTGAACGTCATTGTCTGTTCTGTGTTTTTGCTTTTCCACAAGCCTTGAAAAATAAAAAAATCCAGTATTTTTTTTACTATGTATCTCTATTAATATTAATTATTCATTAATAAAGTAGCCACAAGTGTGTAAGATCGCCGTTCATGTTGCAACTGTTCTTGATACGGGTCTGTCCCAGTGGAGTGTTTCTTTGTACGCCCACACACTACGTCATCTTCTTCTTTCACTGGAAACGTATTTCAGTCCCAAAAAAAAGTCTTTGCAGTTTTTGACTCCAACCCCTGCCCTCTACCTTAACTCAATTATTTACTTTTGGAAAGGTAATCATATATTTACTTTGTTGAAAAAACCGTTGGCATGGTTACGTATTCTGTTCCAACACAGGTGAATAAACTATGAGCCATGGAAAATTTTGTTGTGCCAACAGCTTTATGACTTTATAATACTTCACAGTACTTTAACCACTCTTCCATCTTCTTCCTCCTCAGTCCTCTTCCTCTTCTCTATCCAATAATGCCACTGAAAGGGATGAAAACTGATGATGAAAAGAGAGAGTATGTATGTGCCAGCCAGAAGAGCAAATGCAGCTGACCAGAACATAACATGAGAGAGATAGAAAACAAACACGCCGAGAAGATAATGATTACAGTTCACGAGACAGTTCTGCTGCTAAAGAACGAATGCAGGCACGTCGACATTCCATTACAATGCAAAAACAGGCCCAAAACACTTTACGTAGACAAATGGCTTGCTCCGATGCTTCCATTTCAGCTTGTGAACAGGCTCGAGATAATGCCCCGAAGACTATCCCATCGGGCCAATACAAAAGAGACAGTCAGAACAAGCCTTTCAATCTCGTGAGCAGGTCCAGAACAAGCCTTGAAAGTCAGTGGGAAAGAAGGATGTTGGTAGTGATGGGACTTGAAATGCCCAATCACATTTCTCGCCACTGGGGACGGGTACTTTTGCTTGCTTTTCACTTCACTGGGGACAGGTACTTTTGATTGCAGCATATAAAACGATATGTTCACTTTCTGATAGATGCCCTGCATTTTCCTTTAAATTGTAAAACAAACCTTTTATCAAATGTATCGTATTGTTACAGCTTAGTTGATTCTTCCTGTCTCGCCAAAAGGGGAAAACTCTGTATAAAGAGTAAAAACTTGTTTAACCCAACAGCATGTGCTGCATCGTAGTGTTCTGAATAAGTATTTGTCGCAACAGTGATCATTTTGACGTCAACTAAGGCTGTCAGTTTTACCAAGCCGATAGAAGCTTCTATTGTTCGGTAAAAGTATTCTGAATTTCGCATGACTGAATGGGTGTCACATGGTACTACACATACATATCGAAGGTAAACAAAACGAGTTAAAAAAAAAATTAGACATAAAATGTCATGGCCCCCGTTGTTTTAGTAATTTTTCTGTATGGAGTTAAAGGGCTTGCCATAGTTCTGTTCAACTAAAATGGCCACCAGTCAGCCATCTTGGACCTGATCTCAAAAAATATGACGTGCTTATGTAAGCCATCATTCATTATCTGTCTGCCAAGTTTTAACAAGATTGGTAGATGCATGTCCGGGAAATGGTTGAGGACGTGTTTGCTTTTTTTTTTGTTTGTTTGTTTGTTTTTTTTAACAACTAAAATGTCTGCCAGTTGCCCGTCTTGGATCTGATGTCGAAAAAAAATAATGTGCATTATATGTGTATCATCATGTGTTGTTTCTGTGCCAAGTTCGAATAAAATCGGTCCATACATGTCCGAGATATGGTTGTGGACGCGCACACGCACGTACGGACCCGAAAATCGAGACCAAATCCATAAGCCCCCGTTTTGGGCCAAGTCCATCGGGGGTTAGAAAGGGCAGAAACATGCATTGTACACCAAAATAGAATATTTGTTAAGAAAATAGGAGCACTCAAGTAGGAAGTTGTGGGACGAAGCAGATTTACATGGTGATTACAAATGGAGTTTACAGATGGAGAAGGGTGATTACAAACCATTATATGCGAAAGAAAACTGAACAAAACGTGATTTTACTCAGATAGGATGGATCTCCCCAATGTATCATCTGTAAAAAGATTTCTGAGGTGTAATTCTGACAAGGAAACAGGAATAATTCCACCAGTTTTCATACACATAGGACATCACTCCTTACTGATGCTGTCAGCCCTGTAGTCCATGCTTAATAACTTATTGTACACTGTACAGGACCTTTTGCTGTGACCATCCATCAGAAGAATAATTAGAACAGCACTCTGTAGAGTGCATACCTCCACCACGTAATGCCTGATCCATGAGAACATATCAGGCCCTATACATTTTTGAAATATCGTTTTTGGCCCAATCTCTCAATGGTGAAGAATCATTTTAAAAATTAAATGATTCTCGTATTCAGATCCTCACTAAAATCGAATCGATTTGTCGTGGTCACACACCCAACCTGTCCACCAAGTTTCATCCGAATCCGTCCACAACTTTTTGAGATATCGTGCTATATATTAGTTTAGCCCTATCTCTCAATGGTGAAGAATCATTTAAAATATTTTCGTAGTCTGATCCGGATCCAGATCTTCACCAAAATCTAATCAGTCGTCCTTGTCACACACCCAACTTGCCCACCAAATTTCATCCAGATCTGTCCACAACTTTTTGAGATATTCTACACACACACACACACACACACACACACACACACACACACACACACACACACACACACACACACACACACACACACACACACACACACACACACACACACACACACACACACACACACACACACACACAAACACACACACAGAAGGGTGAAAACACAACCTCCTTCATCTTCGGTGGCAGAGGTAATAAATGCAGCCTTGTTGTGCTCACTACAGGTGGGCGACCCGAGACAATGAGGACAATGGGAGTCATGCTGGAACTGCTATTTATTATGTAATTACGTTCGTTAGCACAGTTCGTTATTGCTTACAATGTGTAAGTATATATTGTATATAACCCCACTAGTATATATTGTTCTGGTTTTGGAAACTTACCCAAGGGGGAGAGCATACATGAACATGTATGAGACCTGTGGATTAGTTATTTCTTTAGTCTATGTGTACATTGTCCTTGGCCACTTGTCTTAAGGTTGTTGGGTGGCATGCATTGAGGTTGGTTCGTATTTTCCCGGTGTTATGTCTTTCCCTCCATTCTCCTTACAGCAATCCCTCCTTTACCCCATCAGTCCGTTTTCCCCAACCCCTCATTTCAACAATCCCTCCTTTACCCCATCGGCCATTCTTCCCTCTGCCTTTCTCAATCCACCAATAACCCCCTTTCCAAAACCTCGTGCGACAATCCCTCATTCACACCATCGGTCCGTTTCAACAATCCCCCAATAACGCCCTTCACCAAACCTCATTTTGACAATCCCTCCTTCATCCTATCAGTCTCAACTTCAACCCCGCACCCATTCGGTCGTCCCTCGGTCTGTCTGCATCCTTCTCCCTTGCAGCGCCATCCATGCATTCTCTTGTTTTGTATGTTCATGCCACAGAGTACGACGCTTTATATCTGTGGCCTTGGGGACGGCGTTTCTCGTGTTATGCAGTGCAGGACTGTACAGAGAAAGTTTGCACGTGAGGGAGGGACTGGGGGTGCTTTCTGCGTCCTTCCTGTGTGAGGGGAGGGGCTGGGCGCGCTCGTGTTGGTCCCCACGTAATGACAGTGGCATTTCCCACAAGCTGCATCTTGGACCCCACCCCCCCCCCCCACATCGAATGTGGACCAATGAAGAAGAGGATTGCATGAACCGAGACGGAAAAAGCTCATGTGTATGTTCATGGGATAGTCTTGTCGGACTGTGTACTTTGGCCGTGGGGTCAAGGTACGTGTTCTGAGCTGTTTAACCGCTTTGATTGTTTTTAATGCCTCCACTGACGAAGTCGCCATAGGCATTATGTTTTCGGGTTGTCATTCCATCCGTGATAGGTTTTCGTTTCCGCGATAACTTAAGAATGGCTGAAGGGATCCAAGTTAAACCTGGTTCAAGTATGTGCAATGATGTATTAATGTGGGTGGAGGCATATCGGTTGACGCCGTGACGTTGAAGTGCCGTTCTTGTTTTGCCCTTTTTTTGTTGTATAAGAAAGGCCTCTCTCAATAAGGTGAGGACCAACAAGCCCTAAACGTGTGTATGTGGATGTTTGCTCTCCAGGGTGGAATGGTCTATTAAATTAAAAATTACATTCTCTTCCTGGTATTGGCTGTATTCCAATCCTATGAAGAAGTTGAGGACTGTAGCTCTGCTGAGCTCATGTTTACCAGGCAAAGCTGATGCAACTGTTTAGCTGGAAGAGCCTTTTTAAAATTTATACAATTCATCCAACTGCCCTTGGCTTTGTAATCTTGTATGAATAAGTACTGCAACAGTATTACCAAGAAAGCATTTTAAAATCGACACATCTCGGTGTTCTCTGAGATAAACTTGACAATTCATTGGAGCTTATTAGTGGAGACACTTTATGTTTTTTTTTTAACAAGCATGAGGCATAAGCATTGATTACAGAGAGTTTAAAAACAGAGCAGACAGGCTGGATGAAGACATACATTGGCCCAAGGCTGTTTTTAAATTGCATTGCTTGGAAGAAAGTGTGTGTCAGGGTGGAATTGTGTAAAGTGCTGATATGGGTTGTTTAGCCACAGTGCCTGCATGGAGATTTCACCAGCATGATAGCTTAGCTTGGGAGGGAAGTGGTGACGAGATTGTGGTAATGTTCGTTATGGAGCTGAACAAGATTATGCTTCGATCTTTTTGCATTCCTTTGTTTCCTGTCTTTTCACTGACTTGTATGATATTATCAAGAGTGTGTCGATGTCTTCAGACAGTGAGGAAATCTAATATTGGTTGGTCATTATTTCATCCTTCATTTGATATATATTAGGGTGTCACTGTTGCCCCTATTCTCTCCCAAAGATTTTGTAGATATGAGACTTAATATTGCAGTTCTTCTGAAGGAGGAATGGTGTAACTTCATTGGGGCATTGTTTTCTGTTGACTTGTCTCATATGTTCTTCCAAGACATCCCTGAGTGGTTTGATTGGATTTAACTTGGGGCTTTGTACTGGCCCCTGTCGTTTATTTTTCAGTGTTGTTTTTAAAAATTATTCAATCAATATACATCGTGACCCCTGTATACCCAGGTGTAGAGCATCTTTTGGTTTGTATTTTATTTTGATATGCCATAGATATAATCATCTATACAAATTTTATATTTATCCAATCAAAGCATATTCAATTTTGTCTTATGGATAAATTAACCTCAGTTTCTCCTCAGCATGGTTCTAATTTTGTACATCATTTCAACTTGTTCATGTGTTCAGGCAACTGACAACACGAAGCAACTGACATGCATTCAGACAACTGGCACCGAATGGAGAAAAGTTGTCGATTGCCTGAAAACTTTTTTTTACTCGCCATTCTGAAATGGTCAACCAATCGATCAGGTTATTGGATTGCACTTTTCATTTAGAAGTCCAATCAGTGTTAAAAAAGAAGAGGTTGGAAATTATGGAAGGATTATTATTATTATTTTAATGCAGTCGAGGCTCATGGAAGAGTTACAACACAATGGATCAGGGCGCAATAGAACAAAAGGAACAGTAGAGGGAGAAGGGAGGAATGCCAGAAGCATGGCCGAGGGAGGAAATAGACGAAGATGGAAATACAAGTGATGTGTGTAACGATGAGGGAGGGGTGTACAAGATGGATGCAGAAGCAGAATTTGGTGGGGCGGTGGGGGTGGTTTAACGGGTCTAGAAAAGTTCATGGTTGTGAATGGGGGACGATTTGAGATGATGGTGAACAGCTGTTTTGAAGTCCTGGAGGGAATAATTATATTGAAGAGAATGTGGAAGTTGATTCCACAGGGAATGGAAAAAAATGGAATGAGTGAGTGGAGGTGAGCAGTGCTCCTGGACGTTGGGAGCTTCACCAGAAGGGGGTTTATGGTGGACCACGTGCACTCTTCAGATACGTATGGGGAAGGGAAGAGAGAGCACGGAGAGAGCAACGGGTGCAATGATGCGATTTTTTTTTTTTTTTTTTAAACAGATTTGAAATAGTAATTGGTGGTGATGTGCAAATTTTAAAAGGCAACAAGTTTATTGGTGTATGAGATGCCAGTGAAGTATTTTGAGGATTAGGGAATTTGATCAAACAATTGAACTTGAGCTCTAACTACAAGTTGGCTCTAATATTCTTAGTTGTAAGGACTTGAGAGAAGATGGAAGTAAGCTTGCTAATAGTGTGTGGTAGTTCATCAAAGTGTGGAAATATAAAATGTCATGAGACCACAAACCAAAGTTTCATTAGTCATGTGATTTTGGCATCAATTTATTTGGCAATGTGCAGAGGGAAGGAATATCTGCACATGGCAAATTCAACAGAAACCTGTTGCATGTGCACCAGAAACGCACAGCCCCCAGACCTACCGCTCCCTAACCCCTTGCCAGCTTATCTTAAATTGTTTTCTTGAGTTCCCAATTGCAGACATATATCTTGCATGTTTAGTATGCAAAACTTTGTGCGATCATAGTTCAATCCATGAAAATTTCACACTGATGGTTGTAGTAAAATATAACATGTTTCAGGAGTTCTCGGCAAGAGTAAGAAGCAGTGTGGGAGAGAATGAGAGTTTTGAAGTTGAAGAAAAGTGCTGGAAGATAGGGATATGAAGATCATTAGACCAAAGACTTAATATATGGATTGTCAGTTTGAGCCGAAGGAAGAGGATCTGCCAAAAGTGTAATGATTATGGGTGAAGATCTTGAGAAAGTGAGTAGTTAAATATTTGGGGTCAGTGGCAGAAGATGGAAATTAAGCAACTGATTAGTTCTGGTGTGAATAATGCAGGAAGTGCAGTGAAGTGTTGTGTCATAGAAAAGTGCCGCTGAAACCGAAAGGAAGAATTTACAAGACATTTGTGAGACCGGCCTTGTTATATCCTGCAAGAACTTTGGGCAACATCAAGGAAAGAGGAACAGAAACTGGATACAAATGAGACAAGGATGGAGATGGATGCGTGGAGTGACAAGAAAAGACAACATCAGGAAACAGTGCATCAGCACATTGGGGAATATTGTGGAAGCATCGAAGAAAGTAGCCAAGAAGAGATAAATTGGTTTGTTCATCTGATGGAGAGAAAAAGAGAAAGACAAAGGGAGAAAAATGTGAATGTGTTAAGGCGAGTGATGGAGATGGGCACGCCTGCAAGAAAGAGAAGAGCAAGGCATAAAACCAGATGGAAGGTTGCCTTGGTGAGTGGTATACAAGAAGAATGGGAAACTTGACAGGAAGAGATAGAGAAGGGTGATCAACCAGCGTTGTGGTTACCGAGTAAAATGGGAGAAGCCGAACCCCCCCCCCCCCAAAAAAAAAACAAAAAAAACAAGGTGCTTGCAGTAAAATAAAAATTTGTTTTGAATAATTTTCCTTTTTATGTGTCCGAATGTTGTTTTTTTTAATTTTTTACAAGGAACCATATCACTTAATGTTGTTGCCATCCTCGTTAGACATGCCCAGCCTCAAAACTGCAGGAGAAAATGTTCCAAAATGGTACTGAAGTGAAAGGATTGTGACTCGTGTAATCCAACAAAGCCAATATGTATAATAGGTCCCGTGAATAAATGATTAGGAATGGGCATCCACAACCATCCTTGATCATGTTATGGAACCATCCTTGATCAGGCTGAGGCAATCACTCTCTTTTTCCGCCCTCATTTTTGTCCCCCGCCCCTCCGATAAGGTCAGAGATGGGGCACATTAAAATGAGCTCCATCCATGTACTTTTGTGTGCACGATATTTCAAAAGCCGTTGAACATTTAGCTTTCATGTTGTAGATATATATTACTCAAGACATTATCTCAACCTGATTAGTTAAATCACTGCTGTGATTCGCTGAAATATGTTGCAATGGCAACTGTCTCAGTACCAAGCTTGAGTATGTGATATTCCCAAAAAAAAATGTTCAAGATTTCGTTTTTTCAATACACAGATCTATTCCTTATAACGCCCAAAACGTGGGGGACCTATAAAATCGGCTTGCTTTTTTTTGTTTTCTTTTTTCTCCTGCTGTCACTTTTTCACCTTTTTCACCTTTTTCACTTTTAGATTTGTTTTCTCCGCAACCGCTTGAGTGATAGCAATGAAACTTTCAAAATAGGAGCTCCTACCCATGGAAAACTTTTCAACAAAGTTACATGATGATTGGATGTAAAATGCAGCCGGCATTCCAGAAAATCCGTTTTCTGTAGGCAAGGTTGTATAGCGTTTCATGTATCAGGAATAAATGGCCTTGGCTTTGATTCGCCCGGCCTCGGCCAAATCATTTTTTCAAAACGACTACAGACGGTGACAAAAAGCAAGTTTGAATTCTCACCTGTGATGAGCATGTTATCATGGTTTGACAAGTGTTTACCTTGTTACCTCCACCACCAAAGGAGGATTGAGGTGTTTTCACTCGTTTGTCTGTCTCAGCAGGATATCTCAAAAAGTTATGGATGGACGAAACTTGGTGGATAGGTTGGGTGTGTGACAAGGACAAATTGATTAGATTTTGGTGAAGATCCAGATACTTTGATTTTCAAGGTGATTCTTCACAATTGGGAAATCGGGCCAAAACGACACACTGTATAGCATGATTTTTCAAAACATTGTGGACAGATTCAGACAAAACTTGGTGGATGAGTTGGTAAGGTGACAAAAACTGGCTATTCGATTTTGTTTTAGGTTCGGATCCAGATCTGGCCTATCAGTGGGATACAAAACATAAACTGTTCAGCCTAGCGGTGGTTTGCGTTCTACCAAGTGCCATGCTAGTTATCTGTGTGTTTAAACTCCTGTACGTGTGCATATAGTATTTGTACTGATAAAAATAATTATTGTAAAGATTCTGTGAAATAAATTTTACACAGAAATGTTGAATCTAACATAAAATGAAAAGGAATTACAATATACACAAATATTCACCTCCTGATGAACTGCACTGTACCGCTCTGTGCCTGAGGGAAGCACCATCCGGCCCTCACGACACATCGACAGATCCAGAAACATTGGGAGGGGGGACAGGGAACCTGTGTGACACGTGGCCTTCCACACTTTGGTTTGACACAAAAAATGCCCACGAGGGCGATACATAAAAGATTTATGCAGTATAGCAATCATGATTATGCAGAATGGAGTGTATATGTGTCATATATATATATATATATATATATATATATATATATATATATATATATATATATATATATATATATATATATATATATATATAGATATATATATATATATATATATATATATATATATATATATATATATATATATATATATATATAGCCTGGTGTTGGTGCAGTGGTTAGGGCAGCGGCTTGGGATCCAAAAGGTCCTGAGTTCAAGCCCCGTTGGGCCACTGAATTAATACACCAGGGGGTTGAATCAGCCTGTCATCCTTCCGAGGTCGGTGAAATGAGTACCAGTATACTGGGCCGGTGTATACCCCGGTTAAAATAGGTGTACCATATCCCTGTGTCGTAAGAGGCAACGAGGGTTGCGTCAGGAAGGGCGTGTATCGGGTATCGGCGGCGAGCGCGACCGCTAGATGGAGCAGCAGAGTCGGCTCCACCTAACACCCGGAATTTAGATCGTACCTTTTCGGAAAACTCCGAAAAGTAGGGGTCCTTTATCGGACCGTGAATCGTCAATAATTCTTCCACGTGGTACAGGGTTATTTGCCAATCTTCAAAATACCAAGAGATCCACGTGGCGAGTTACCGAGTATTCACACCCTCGATGGCACCCGTACGGAACGAGCCGCTAGCGTGCTTGAAATTTGTGCGACCCGAGCGGATGATCACCGAGGTCCGTCGGTCCAAATGTCCCCTTACGGTGGCAACAAACTTTATAATTCACCAACACGCGTCATGCTAAGCCAATAACAGAAACACAAAAACGAGCTGATACATTTAACACATGGGTTTATTTATAAGGGGGCAGGGGGGCACATAAGAAGCAGAGTTATCCGAATATAGAGATGCACGTATGTACAGCAAGGCACGTAACAATGGCTACTTAATGGACTGGTGCCACACACACACACACACACACACACACACACACACACACACACACACACACACACACACACACACACACACACACACACACACACACACACACACACACACACACACACACACACACACACACACACACACACACACACACACACACAATAAACGGTCCCAAAGTGGTCTTTATTGAGGCCTCCAACTCAGAGGCAAAGGGCGAGCTGAAGACCAGACTCTGCCTCGGACCTGTCCACCTCGTGTGGTCTTCGAGCTGATTCGAACCGGGCACCAGCGAGAGGTGAGCCGTATCCAGACGAGGTGAGGGATCGCTACGACGTGCCCAGAGCCAGTGCTGAGATGAGAGCCAGGAGCCTGTCTGTGACACGAGTCCAGGAGCGGCGACACGGGTCCAAAATGACCAGGCGACCACAAGAAGAAGAAGAAGAAAAAGAAGACGAAGACTACGACCAAGACCCTTTTCACACCGCCTGTCCCGTCTATTTCGACTCGCCCCTCGTCGGGGTGGGGGGAACGCGTCTCACCCCTCCGCGCACCTCATTCGCCGGGGAACTCCATTGCCTTTCCATGATTGGTCTGGGGGGTGGGGGCATGTCGGGCGTCTTGATTCCCCGCCCCCCGAAGAGGCTGTGCTTCTCTTGGAGCTCGCTCTGCCCTTTGACCGACTTACAGCCACCTCGTCTCCTATCTGCCAAGGATTTGCGAGAGAGACGTCAGGCCTTCGTGAACTCCACCCACGTACATGCTGACATGCACGTGCTTGCTGTCGAGCTCTGGGAGAATGCCGCGAGCAGAGCATTGCCGCTGAAGATGGCGTTGACGTTAAAATCCCAACTATAAAAATAACTCGGCGCATGAACATTTAATTCTCATTAGACTTGGGACGGGGAGCTATCTATCCACATTTACTTATCGAAATAACTGAGCTATAGGAACCTGAATGTCTGTGCTCATGGCTTCCAGATTCGCAACAATATATTATATATTAAGCACCACAATTTACCCCTTTCTTATTCCTATTTTTCCCCGGGCAATGCTGGGTACTCCAGCATGTGTGTGTGTGTATATATATATATATATGTATATATATATATATATATATATATATATATATATATATATATATATATATATATATATTCATGTATTTACATTAATATTTTGTCATGAAAACATCGCACAAAATGGGGAAAAAGCAAATTGTGTACGTCATTGCTCAAAAAGAAGGACCACTATTGACTATCGTCAATGATTGCAAAAGCAGGTTGGAGAGCATGGTGTTGCGCCAAATGAAGTTCCACTTTCTTCACATTCCTTAAGCTTTTCTTCACTAAATATTGTTGTCCAAACAGTCGAAAAAAATTAGCTTAATGCTTTGCTTAAATAAATACACTTCGGTACAAAAAATAGCTAATTTGTTTAATTTTTAGATTCACTCCAGATGTTGACACATTTCGTGTCAGATATAATATTTTGATGACAGACTTTAATTGGAAGGGTACTCGGTGGAGCGCATACCCTTGCCACGCATTGCAATCCTTCAGAACATATCAGGCACAATACATTTTTGAAATATCGTGCTATATATCGTTTTTGGCCCGACCTCTCAATGGTGATGAATCGCTTTAAAAATCAAATAATTCTCGTATTCAGATCCGGCTTCAGATCTTCACCAAAATGGAATTGATTCATCCTTGTCACATATCCAACCTGTCCACCACGTTTCATCAGAATATGTCCACAACTTTTTGAGATATCATGCGCTATAACGATATATATATATATATATATATATATATATATATATATATATATATATATATATATATATATATATATATATATATATATGCATGGCTCACAAAGTGGGTATGCTGTGGTATGTTTGTGGGAAATTCCACATAAAACTATTATGAGGTACTTAGACAAACCATCAATGGTCAGAAATGAAAGTGGACATCTTGGGGAACCTGTAGAAACCAGCAATATCATACTCTACATTTCCCCGTTTTATTAAAGATGAATTAAAGCAACAGAATATGGGTATTGTAACCGTAGAAATGTTGCAGTTTGGTAAAATTTTTATTTTACTGTACGTTTCTTATGTGACAGTTATTTTGAGTGTGGTGACTCAGAATGTGAACTTTGGTGTCTCTTTTATGTTTTGATGAAGTGCTGTCTCCCTATTCGGGTTTTCTGGCATCTGCCCTATCTGATGAAATAATGAATTCGTACATAACGCTTCGTGTCCACTGCATCGAGAAAAATAAGGAGTCCAGTGTTGATAATGTTTCGTACGATTTTTATTCCAAATCTCCCTTAATTTTTTGGAACTATGACAGTCTAACGGCAGAAAAATATAGATCAAAATTGTGATCAGAAAAATAAAATTCGGACCGCAAATAATCCCGTCTTCATTTTCGTGTCAGTCTCGTTATGTACGAATCATCATCTCTCGTCTGATGCAAATAACGCTGGCATTATAAAATCTTGCCTTCTTGCAAACTTCCCCGATTGATGGATATAATAGGCACTTGCAAGCATGTCAGCACATTTCCATTCACCGTCAATCGCAGCGTTTGTCTTCGTGTCCGTGTCTTTGCGAGAGCCGTAACGTACGAATCCAGCGTGAGGACGCCGAGCCGAACGAGGTGACTCGCATTTGTCTGATAATTCTTCATTTTAACCAATGCTAGAATTTTTTTGGTGCTTCGTGAGGATCCGAGAGGTAAGAATTATGTTTTTCTTTTCATGTTTAAAGTGATTATTTTCAAAAGTTCGGAAGAAATAGATTCGATTTTAACGTTATTTTTCGCTTACAAGTGCGGCTTTCTTTGCGACTGAACTCGTCTGTGTTTTCTTCGTAATTTATAACATCGGACTCCCTCAAAATGTGTTGTTGTTTTTCTTTTTCCTGTTACATATTGAGCCTGTTTAAAAAGGCAGAGTAAAAATTATCTGTTTCTTATCCCAAAATATAATATTTACATTGTTTTTTTTCATCTGATTCCGTACATAACGCTGACGCCAAGCTCGAAATTTGAACGTGTATTTACAGTGTTGTATATATTCAGTGGTAACTTTAAAACCGGATGTGCTGCAGGTCTAAAAAATTAGATTTAGCTATTTGAATACATTCAAATTAACATCATGGGTTGCATTTCATGTTTCCCTAAACTTTTTTTTTTGGTTTTTCCCCTTTGTGTAACAGTATGTGTACCCACTTTGTGAGCCATGCACATATGTGTATGTTTGTGTATGTATGTATATATATATATATATATATATATATATATATATATATATATATATATATATATATATATATATATATATATATATATATATATATATACACCACCGGTCAAAAGTTTTAGAACACCCCCATTTTTCCAGTTTTTACTGAAATTTAAGCAGTTCAAGTCCAGTGACTAACCTGAAATGGTACAAAGCTAACGGGTAAACTGCCAGAGGTTAAAAAAAGTTTTAGGGTACCAAAAACTGAAAAATAATGTAAATTTCAGAGTTGTTAAAAAAGGCCCTTTTCAGGGAACAAGTAATGGGTTAGCAACTGCAGCTGTTCTGCAGCAATGGAAGTAAATGAAGCCTTGAAAGTTGATGCAAACAATTCCTACTGGTGTCCCAACTTTTGTTGATTAGTTACAAACCCTCTGTCTGTATAAAAGCAGTGTTGGAACAGACTGTGTTGCTGCACCCTCTGAAGCATTATTTGGACAATATTGTACTGCAGGAATTTGTATATTACAATCATAATGGTGAGAAAAAGTTAATCAACAAAGGAAGACAGACAGACCATGAAACCCTGAAAAGTGTAGGTCTTTCCTTAGGAGAAATTACAAAGCATGCCAAGGTGTCGGTGAGTACAGTTTCCTTCACCATCAAAAGGCACTTGGAAATTGGAGGAAACTCTGACAGGAGGAGGTCTGGCAGACCCAAAGCCACCACACAACCAGAAGACAAGTTTCTGAGAGTCAACAGCTTGCATGATAGGTGGCTCACAGGACAGCAGCTTCAAGCACAGCTTAATACTGGTCAAAGTAAGGAAGTCTCAGTTTCAACTGTGAAGAGAAGACTTCGAGATGCAGGTTTGACAGGTCGAGTGGCAGTAAGAAAGCCATTGCTCAGATGGCAAAATAAGAAAAAGAGGCTTGCCTGGGCCATGAAACGCCACCAGTGGACTACTGAAAACTGGAAGAAGGTCTTCTGGACCGATGAATCAAAATTTGAAATCTTCGGTTTATCACGCAGGGTTTTTGTACGCCGTCGAGTAGCGAAAGGATGGTTCCTCAGTGTGTGACACCAACCGTCAAGCATGGAGGAGGAAGCGTGATGATCTGGGGCTCTTTTGCTGGATCTAGAGTCATATTGCAAATGGAGCTCACGTTGAAGTGTATTGATGATGTGCACAAAACTTTATGAGTTTCTGTATCATACAATCCAAAGAATATTGTTGTTTCATTTGTGGTTCTAAATATATTAACAGCCAACGTTGTCCTGGTATTTTTGGAACACACTGATATATGCTTAATTTTATTCTATTTTCTCGTCATTTCTAAACTTGTTTCGATTGCCTTCCCATTGTGTTGTTTATGTGAACTCTCTCTTTATCATTGATTCAGAATGACATTTGACACTAACTTGAATTTATGGCTTTGTTTAGGTTTACTTGTCCACCAGAACTGAGCTGGGTCCCAGACAGATGGCTGCAGAAGAGCCATCCGTGGTGGCCAAGTATGATTATGTGGCCCAGCAAGAACAAGAGTTGAACATCCGAAAGCATGAGCGGCTTTGGTTGATTGATGATTCCCGCTCTTGGTGGCAGGTTAGTGCTTCATTTTGTGCCATGTTTCTTCTTTTCTTCTATTACATCCAGAGCCAATGATTTGCGAAAAATGGACTGAATTTACGAAATCGGTGAATTGAAATGGAAAACCGAACCCGACAACAGGAAAAAACTGTAGTAAGTTGCAGAAAAAGTCATGCTTGTCAAATTAGACATAGAATACTCACTGTTATGTGATTTAATTTGTGCAATTCTCCACAGATTTGATTCCCTCAATGTAATTACAATTTTTTTTAAAAGAAAAAAATTTGAGTCCTCGATTTACCCTCATTCTGTTTTCGTTTTTTTGACTTAACACCTTAGACAAAGTACTGAACAATTTTCTCTTTACGCCTCGTAATTTTTAAGTTACGTTTTTTTTCACATGGAAAATAAAAATGTATAAATGGTGTGCTGGAATGCAATAGAAGTGGACTACGACGTGCAGTACACCACTTCTATCCCCCCTCAGTCGCACGCTTGGTACTATACACATGGGCATTATTGTCTGATCTTCATTGATAGTATTTCTGTGTCATGTCATCATGAGTGGTAAGCGATCCTCAAGCTCTCCAGCTGAGACTCTCACAAAGAAGGCACATAAAGCTGTTAGTTTGGACATTACACTGGATGTGGTGAAGCAATTCGATCATGGGGATCGCTTGGTGGACATTTCCCGTTTGTTCAGCCTGTCTCCCTCGACTGAGAACAATTATGAGTAACGTTGCCAAAATAAAGTTGAATGCCCCATCGTCTCAGACACCACTCCACCCCCACCAAAGTCTTGACACTAGCTGTGTGCTGCAAATTTTGGTGAGTACCTTGTGCATTTATTTAAAACCGTCAATTTTTTTCATTTGAACATTTATTTTCCTTCTTTATTGATTTAGTTAGTTATTATGTCTTTTTTTGTTTATTTACAGGAACTCAATTTATACATTTAGTCTTTACTTAGGTTAGAGTCGGGTTTGGAGTGGAAATTTTGGCCCAAGAATGCATCTTCAATTTATAACATTATGTCTCCAGAAAAATCGTTTTATATTGTTGTGGATCTGAGGTTCGAGTTTCGCCACAAGGGCAAGCGCTTGAGTTCCTCCCCGAATGCCCGGTCCTGACGCCGCTGGGCACAGATAACTCCACGCGGCGGTGGTTGGTACTGCCAATCCTGGCAGGGATATACTACTTTGCACGTTACCGTTTCTGGTGGATTGACCCCACCAAGTGAGTTTCATGCCCTCGATTCGTGCTTGCGTTAACTTGCCATATTAGGTGTAGCCAAGTGGAGCTGCCAAGTACTCACCGGCGAAAAAGAGCAAATTAGTGGGGCAGAATTTCCTGGCTAACTTGGTACGCACTACACTGGATCAATGGAGGAAAAGACAGAACGAGCTGGGTACATCTATACTAGTGTGTGTGTGTGTGTGTGTGTGTGTGTGTGTGTGTGTGTGTGTGTGTGTGTGTGTGTGTGTGTGTGTGTGTGTGTGTGTGTGTGTGTGTGTGTGTGTGTGTGTGTGTGTGTGTGTGTGTGAAAACCATAAAACCTTGCAGCCTGAAACATTGTATGCAAACAAAGCGAATGCCAAGGAAGTGCATGAGTGAAAATTGGGTGTTTAGGTTAATTTAAACACCCCTTTTGAAGATAATTAACGGCCTTATTTATTTATAGCCTTTATCAGGCGCATCCTCTGCCACCTTGCTCGTTGGGATCTTAAGGCGTCTTCTGGGTAAGCTCACTGGGGTCTGAAGCCGCCTTGTTTTTTGGCCTGCTCAACCATGCCTTGACTTGGAACAGGCCGCCACCATTTCTTCACGATAAAGTTTTTTTTCACTTTCCTCAATCATATTGTTACGGCTGTGGAAATTCGCAAACCACCATTCAGTTCCCGTAGGTGAGATAACTCTAAGTACATGTGTAGTTAGCCCCAAACCCGTTGTTTAGAGGGAATTTATGTGATTCATTCGGGCTGCGACGCTTTGAGATAGGCGTTTTTCTGTTCTATCTTTATTTTGAACCAACCACGTCTCAACCGCCATAACCATCAAACCACCACCGATAAACCCTCCACCACCCTCACCTCTCTCCTTCTACGGCCATTCCCGCACCACCTGTGAACACTGAGCGTCGTGCTGTCTTGGGCTCGTTCAGGATACGCACCGAGCCGTGAGTGCAAATAGCGGCCTTTCCGAGGGAGAATTCGGATCAAGAATGCTACACGCCCACTTCTGATCCGTCCAATCAGCAAGCGCGGAGCGGCTTGCCCCACCTCCAGGCGCGTCCGTCTGTAATCAAAATGTGCAAATTCTAGGATCAGGGGAGGTTCACGCCCACTTTTCCTCCGTCCAATGGGCGAGCGTGGCTCCGCCCCTGAGCTCATCCTGATCCGGAAATTTGCATATTGCTTCTCCTGTCAGCCTATAAAATGCCGAGCGCAATGCGAATCATGGCAGAGAGTGAGAGTTTTGGTAAGAGAGTCATCGAGCAGAGTGTGGCAGCAGCAGAGTGTGGCAGAGAGTGGAGTCGGGTGGCGAAGGCACCGAGTTGGGTTCTGCAGTCGGCTGAGGAGAGTTGGGGGAAGAGGCCAAGGAGCTCGGGTCCGAGGCGAGAAGGACGGCGGTCGGCGACGAGGTCGCGGTGGGAGATCGCTCGTCGTGGGACCCAAGCCAGCCAGCCATTCTCCCTCCCCCAGGGCATCAACAATTCCCCTTTTTCCCCCGCGCTGAGATAGTGCAACAAAGGGGGGCCCGTTCCCACCCCAATCCAAGCGTCGTGCCAACGAAACCCGCGAAGGAGCACGGAGTCGGGGCACAGCCACGCGGCCACGTCTGCGGCTCGTCCGCCAACGAGTCACGAGGACGCGGGTAGGACCCACCCGGTCTCGCGGACCTGGCCGCTCCTTTAGGTCCCACGCGCATATTGGCCTACAGGCCCGTCTGCCCCCTTGTCTATGAGGGTGGCTTCTTTCCTTTGCTTTTGAGTAAATGTGTGTTGGCGCCGTCTGTAAAGTAGAACTGTCTAAGTGTTGCCATGTGTGCATGTATTCGGTAGTAACTCTGCGTCATTGTTTCTCTTGTTGTAACTGCTACATGTGCATTTTGACTGTTTGGCTGTATATTTGTGCTCTTCGTGTGTCGCGTAATAAATGTGCATTGTGGGAACTGTTTTCCCGTTTCGCTTCGTCTTTTCTTTATTGACCCTCCATCCTGCTTCACGTAAAAGGGTTCGTAGTGGGCTTGAAACGCCCGATAATTAATCGGAACCGTCGAGGCCGACGATAACATCGCTCGGTTATCCCGATAGCACGGAACGGACCGCTTAAGCGGTTCGTGTCCGGAGTCGGCCTGCGGCGAGGTACGATCGCCCGGTCGACCATCCGCGCAGGTACTTAGGTAGATCGAATTTGGCGAGCAACCCTATCCTGCGCGGGTGGGCAATTGGCACGGTCATGGTGGGGTTAAACTCCCACCCGTGACTAGCTCCCGGCGTTGTTCCGAGAGGGTCACGACAGAATTGTCCGTTCCGGTGGGCGAAGGCCGCCATTCGAGTCGAGCGGCCGATCGCACGCCGGCGGGCGCGAATTCGCAACAATATTATCAAATGACTGTTCATCATTGCTACAAATTGCTGTATGCATCGCTTTTGTAAGTGCTATACTTTTAAAATTAGGAGCTCAGAGCGATTTCATGCATTACATAATACTATTTTCCACGATCTACTGTCACAGACGAATTGAAGTGTATCATCGAAATATTATTTCGGTTTTGAGGATCAGATATTATCCAGACTAAATAAGTGTCGAAATCTGGAGTGAAATCGAATAATTTAAAGAAAGAACGAGTCTTATTACTAAGCTGATGTTCCTATTTACTTTAAGCAAGGCTATGTTCCCTCTTTCTCCATATATATACACAAGTAAACGTGAAATTTTCAAAGCATTAAACTTTTCTTTTTCTACTGTTTGGAGAATTATATTGAGTGAACAAAACATTTAAGAATGTGCCAAAATTAACCAGTTTTATTGAGCTGCATGACTTGATGCATTTAGTGCTTGACCTCGTGCCCTGTCCCCCAGAGGAACTGCTTTCCATCGCGTCTGCCACATCTGTATCTAAATCTTCAGAGGTTTCGTGAGGTGCTATTCAAGTAATCAAAGCGAATATGGTGAAAAAGGGACGTTTTAAAATAAAGTTATAACGTTTGCGCGGACTGTGAACGATGTAGCACGTGACGCGTGCACAGACGAGCAGGCAACTTGGTGGATTATCTGCAATGTTTATTCATGATTGATTAAACGTTGTGATGTCTCCAAGGTGTTCTACTTAAGCAGCAACTCTTTTGTGGATAAAGTCATTGTTAGAACGAATTCATTTTATATCTTTAACTGCTGCTTTAACTAACTTTTTTAACTTCAACTAAGTTTAAGGGATCCAACATGGCATGCAGCCACATCGCGGCCAGCCCTTCCAGCCTGGCTTGCCCGAGTACTTAAACTGCTTGCCGAGCGCCCTTCAGGTGATAGCAGTACTGTGCTACATTATTCTGAGCAAATCGTTCACTCACTGCGGATGCTTTTTCTGCGCTCCATTGTCCAGGGCGAGTGGCCTGCTCTCTGTCGTCCAGGGCCAGTGGCCCGCTCTCTGTCGTCCAGGGCCAGTGGCCCGCGATCAGTCGTCCAGGGCCAGTGGCCCGCGATCAGTCGTCCAGGGCCAGTGGCCCGCGCTCAGTCGTCCAGGGCCAGTGGCCCGCGCTCCATCGTCCAGGGCCAGTGGCCCGCGCTCCGTCGTCCAGAGCCAGTGGCCCGCGCTCCGTCGTCCAGAGCCAGTGGCCCGCGCTCCGTCGTCCAGAGCCAGTGGCCCGCGCTCCGTCGTCCAGAGCCAGTGGCCCGCGCTCCGTCGTCCAGAGCCAGTGGCCCGCGCTCCGTCGTCCAGAGCCAGTGGCCCGCGCTCCGTCGTCCAGAGCCAGTGGCCCGCGCTCCGTCGTCCAGAGCCAGTGGCCCGCGCTCCGTCGTCCAGAGCCAGTGGCCCGCGCTCCGTCGTCCAGAGCCAGTGGCCCGCGCTCCGTCGTCCAGAGCCAGTGGCCCGCGCTCCGTCGTCCAGAGCCAGTGGCCCGCGCTCCGTCGTCCAGAGCCAGTGGCCCGCGCTCCGTCGTCCAGAGTAGGAAAAACATGCAAGCAATTGACATTTTCTTCCCGCACGAATCATCAGAAAAGGAAAAATGAGAAGAGGTGCGTATCTGTCGGTTGCTCTTTTAGCTTTTGTGCGTCTGCTGCAGATGAGACAGAACGTCTGAAAGGAAAGCTTACAATGGTGTGTGAGAATGTCTGTCTGTAAATGTAAATGCTAATCATCTATGATCGGTCTGGTGTTCCCACCCACTCGTCGACCCAGTACTCTGCTCCGCCTTCTCTGTTCTGCCTTCCTTCTCTTGCCATTGATCAAGCTATAACCGTCCTCTCCTCATTCTGCACCCAGACCTCAGCAACTACCTTGAGCTCTCAATCAACCTCTTTCTGTTCAACCACTTTGTAACTCTTTTCTCAGCGACGTTGCAGGGTGTTTTATAGACGTCTGGCAAAGAAGGGGCCCAAAGTTGGATCGGGACGATTGTTCAGTGTTTCCCAGCACTCCCATTGGTGAACGGACACCTTCCCAAGAAGTAGGCCTCTGCAAGGCTCCGATGCCGAAAATGGCCTCATTCACCCCCAAAATCAGCCATGCGACAGAAGTCCAGAATTAACATGGAGTGCGGGTTTCTGGGAGCGCTTTCCAGTCATGAACGTGTACTGGGTACCAAATTGAGGTCATAATTGAGTGGAGCACTAAGGCTATTCATACGACGTTGAATGGATTCCAGTGCATACTTGCGCTTCAAGCCACATGCCAATATGTTCCAAACACAAGCCTCCGCCATGGTAGGTGGCGTCCATGGTTCCCCAATATCTTCAATGGACAGCGGTAAGCATCTGGGTTGCTGACTGTGGTTGCGATGTTTGCAGCAGTTGTGGTGAGGTAGTTGGAGCTATTGTGGTGAGGAGGCCAAGCATACGTTATTGTTGAGATTTTTAGGAAGGTGTTGTGGTGGTCATATGAAGGTTGTAGTGTTGTTTCAAGTACGGAGAAGGTTGAAACAAAATGTCCATTGGGGAATGGCGCACAGTTTGAACGGGGTTTTGGCACCATTTGCTAATGAGACTGTCTGTTAACGTGCAGTCTGTGGCGTGCATGAAGGAGAGGTCGTGTGTGTGAAGTGTGAAGCCGAGAAAGGTGAGAGGCAGGAGCACCAACCCAGAGGGGAGAACAGTACTCCATCAGCCTGCGGATGAAAGCTTTCTTTGTGGTCAGGAACTTAGGTGGGCTGAGGAAGGACTTTGCACGATGGAGGATTCCCAGTCGGTGACTGGCTTTGGAGGCCAGGTTGAAATGTGACTTTCCAAGGAAAGATCATGGCAGATAGTGAGACCCAGAAGCTTGAAAGAAAGGACTTCTTCCAGAGGATTTTTGAGAAAGTATATGGGGATGGGGGGGGGGGGGGTGCCAAACGTTCCTTTCAGAGAGACAAAGTGAGAGTGTGAGATTTGTCAGTATTGAAAGACATGTTCCACGTGTTAGACCAGTTTGTGATTTTACCCAGATCTGCAGAGAGCGAGGAAGTTGCTGCTTGCCGGTCTGAGGGATGACAGATGGTACGGCAGAGGGTGCAGTCATCAGCAAAGAGATAAAGAGGATTGTCCAGAGATTCGGACAGATCATTGATGAAAACCAGAAAAAGAACAGGGCCCAAAACTCTGCCTTGAGGAACTCCAGCCTGGACAGGAAGAGAGGACGAAAGAACTCCATTTGGGGCCACACATTGGCTCCGACATGAGAGGAAGTCTGCGAGCCATGAGTGCAGATGGCCTTGGATACCATTGGAAGAGAGTTTAGTGAGCAGGGCAGGGTGCCAGACCATATCAAAAGCACATGATATGTCTATGGATATGGCTCTGATTTCATGTCCGGCATTGAGGACCGCCATCTATTGTTGGGAGAGCAGAAGCAGCATATCCAAGGTAGAGTGACCTGGTCTGAAACCAAATTGATGATTGGAAATCAAGCCATTAGAGAAGAGGAAGGATTTCATGTCTGAAGCGATAATGGATTCCATAACCCTGTTGATGATTGGGAGAAGGCTGAATGGTCTGTCGTGGCAGGGCTCTGTTTTTGCACCTTTTTGTGCAGGGCAATAATGTTTGCTAATTTCCAAGCAGATGGCAGATGACCTTGAGCAAATGAGAGCGTGAATAGAACAGAGAGAGTGTGAGCAAGAGCAGAGGAGCAGTTTTTTCGGACACGTGGGCTGATACCGTCTGGACCGGTTGGAGAATCTGCAAACGGTTTTGCCTTGAGAAGTCAGAGTTGAAGGTTGAAATGATCTTCTCCACCCTCTCAGGTACAAAAGACAGAATCCAGGAGCAGTGGGGTTTTGCCTTTGCCTGGACCAGTTTTCCCTTGACAAACAACCATTTTGCAGAACTGCAACAATATTTATGTTTTTTCATTTTTCTGTTTAAGTTTTTTAAGAATGCATCTCGGGCGGAAATTGAGGTGTTCCTGTACACTGCAATTCTGTGCACAATGTATACCGTTTGTAATGTCTGTATCCGGAGCGCAATCGTTGCCATTACTCCATTCACGTCAATCTCAGCTGCTTTGGATGAGCGTCGCTCTGAATTTTGATCTCGATTGCTGACACTAAATACTAAATTATAATTCCATCCAATGATCTGTGAAGAGTCCAGGCAAAGTGATATTCCATTTAAAAGTTTCGCCTTTTTGTTGAAAATTTTCCTTGAAAATACGATCGCAAAATGTCGGTCATCACATGCACATGCATGCAACTTTAGAGAACTTTTTTTTGGAAAATCATCGAAATACAAATGAGATTGCCAAAAATAATTATCAAAAGCGTCAACCCCTGACAGACTTAATTCAACTCATCTGTGAACTTTCTGACCCAGATTTCTCGCAATGGCAAATCCTCCCTTCTGGACTTGGTGATGACTAGCTTTCCCACAAATGTCTTCCTTTGCTCCAATTGGACTGCCAGCAGCCATCTTTCTTCAGTTCTGGTCTCCCATATTCACTGCCCCTGATGTCAACTCAGCCTGGGATTTCTTTCACAGAAACCTGGTCTTTCTCATGCACAGATTAATCTCTTCTCGTCTTCAATTGTCCTACCCTTCTTCCCACCCATGGTACACTGAATCCTTTGATGAGACAGTTGTTCTGAAACGACTTGCCTTCTCTTCCTGGAAGACAAATCCAACCGAAGACAATCTCAGTACATTCCAAAATGTCCACAGCAGGTGTGTGTCCACTCTCGGCAGAGCCAGAAAAGATCATCTGTCCAATGTCAGGAATGAACTTTCAAACTGGTCTCCCCGCTCTAAGACCTGGTGGTACCTAGTTAACTCTGTCTCTGGAGTATGCTCCCCCTCCATCACTTCCCTTACTTCAAATGGCGCCACAGCCAACTCCGCTGCTGAGAAGGATGAATGCCTCAATTCTGTGTTTGCTTCCAAATCTTGTCTCCAACCCTTCACTCTCGGTGCCGATCCTTCCCTGATTTACCCCACTGCTCCTGGATTCTGTGTCTTTTGCACGTGAGAGGGTGGAGAAGATCATTTCAACCCTCAACTCTGACTCTGCAAGTGGACAGGATGGCATCAGTTCATGGGTCCTAAAAACCTACTCAGTTTCTCTTGCACATCCTCTCTCTCTCTATCCTTTTCACCTTGTGATTTGTGCTCGGTCATCTTCCATCTCCTTGGAAACCTACCAACATCACTGCACAACATAACAAAAGGAGCAAAAACTTATCCCTTCAACCACAGCGTTTTAGCTTACCTCCAATCAGAAAGGTTATGGAATCCATCATAGCAGTTGATCTTAAAATCCTTTCTTTTCTTCAACAACCTCATCTCAAATAACCAATTTGTTTTCAGACCAGGTCACTCTACCTTGAACATGCTGCTTCTACTCTCCCAACAATGGATGGAGGCCCTCAATGTCAGACATGAGAACAGGGCCGTCACTGGACATATCTTGTGCTTTTGATACAATCTGACAACCCGCCTTGCCCTCCAAACTGTCTGCCGATGGCATCCAAGGCAAACTCCACACATGGCTGACTGACTTCCTCTACTTTTGTGGCCAACATGTGGCACTCGATGGAATCCTTTCATCTCCTCTCCCTGTCATGGCTGGTGTTTCCCAGGGCAGTCCCAGGCAAAAAATAGAGTTAGAACTATCATATTTGAGAGATGTACTCTCATATACTACATACTACAGCCGTCTGCAGAGAATTACAACAGGAAAGCAATGTCATTTTTGCTTGGGAGTTTTCTGAGCCCAGTCCTTTTCCTGATCTTCATCAGTGATCTCTCTGACTCTCTGGAAAATCCTCTTTCTCTAATTGCTGATGACTCCACCCTCTTCCGAGACATCCATCATTCTTCAGAGGGGCAGGATGCAGCCTCTTCCTTCTCTTCAGAACTTTAAAAAGAATCACAAGCTGGTCAAACACTTGGAATATGTCTTTAAATCTTGACAAATCTCACTATCTTCCTCCAAAAGGACCATCTGGCAAACCTTTCGATCTACTTGCTTAACAATCCTTTTGAATAAGTTCAATCATTGAAACTCCTTAGTCTCACTACCAGCCATGATCTTTCTTGGGCAAATCACATTTCAAAGTTCACCTCAAAAGCCAGCCGCCGACTGGGCATCCTACGTCATACAAAGTCCTTCCTTGACACACCTGAGCTTCTAACCATTGACAAAGCTTTCATCCGCAGTCTGATGAAGTACTGCTCCCCCCTCTGGAGTGGTGCTCCTACCTCACACCTACAGTAGCTCGACTTCATACTGCAGAAACCAAAACATTTAGGATCAATGGTATCTCCACCGATGAGGCTGAGTCTTTGGACCTCTCACTCTCTCTCTCACCGCAGGCAGGTCGGTGGTCTTTCTGTCTTCTACCGTCTCCTCTCCAGTCTCGCCCCCCCCCCCGCTCTGTCTACGATATGTCCCCACCATATTTCTGCAGGGCACTCAAGGTCTGCCAACAACCCCCTTCTGGTAAAACTACCAAAATCACGAATCACTGCTCACCTTCACTCTTTCATTCCTCTTTTTTCCCCGCCTTTGGAATAAACTCCCACACTCTCTTTAAACTATTCTTTCCTCCAGGCCTTCAAAACAGCTGTTCACCACCACCTCTTATCTTCCCCCATCCAAAACCTCGATCTTTTTACCCCCGTTTATCCACCCCAAACCCACCTCCTTCAAATTCCCTGCTTTCCTTCCTGAAAGTCCCTGTAATGTCCATCTTGTATACCCCAGGTTCCCCACCCCATCCCTCTCCCTTCCATAGATCTCCTAACATCTCTGTTCCCCACTGTTTCGTACTTCCCTCTCCCGCCCCTCTCATCTCATGCCCCCCTTGTTGTGCGTTGTGTGTTAGCTCTCATACGAGCCTCGACAATGTATACAAAAAAAAATCAATTTCATCAAAAGTGTGAGTCACAATGGGAGACGCTGAAAATGCACTTGAGGGTTGGTTTTATTTCATTCTTATAACTAGTGAAGAACACAGAATTATGGATGGGATAATTTCAGTGGCATTGGCATATTTTCATATGACTTGCAATACCTTCTCTCACTGGGAACGGCGCTATGCCATACGTATTTCCGGAGAGAGAACTTCACCCAGTTGATGATTCGTACGGGAAGAAAATGTCAATTGCTTGCATGTACAATTGGGAGAGTACACATCACTAAGATTCATTCTTAACTTTAGGTGTACAGCTCTTTTGAGGTTTGCAATGAAAATATAGTTGAGGGTGTTGTAGAATTATTATCAATTATAAATTCTTTAAATGTTACAGTAAGGCATTAAAAATCACCCTTCATTGTGATTTTCATTGTTATGAAGAACACATTTATGAAACTAGGACACTTGGTAGAGCACATACCTCCGCCACGTAATGTCTGATCCACGAGAATATAACGGGCCCAATACATTTTTGAAATATCATGCTATACAGTACTATATCGTGTTTGACCCCATCTCTCAATGGTGAAGAATCATTTCAATAATTCTCATATCCAGATTCGGATCTTCACCAAAACCGAATCAATTCTTCCTTGTCACACACCCAGCGTGTCCCCCAAGTTTCGTTCGAATCTGTCCACAACTTTTTGAGATATCCTGCACACAAACGCAGAGATGGGTGAAAACAGAACCTACTTCACCTTCGGTGGTGGAGGTAAAAAAGGTATGGTGCGTGTATCAACATGCAGACCTTTCATATAGTGCCATTTCATATCGCGCGCTCGGCCGCCTTTCATATATATCAACATTTCATATAGCGCCCCTATGCAGCTTACTTTAATATTTCGGCCTTAAACACAGACAAAGTTGTCTAATTTATCCATAACACTTATCCAGTTTATTTTGTACCTTGAATGTGGATTATATAAAAGTTATCCACTCTTGTTCATGTGTGTGCCCACACCACCAGTGGTGTGAGGTGTGTTGCAAAGATTACGGCCTTGATTAAAGTGATTGGACACGGTTCCACATTGATCTAATTTGACCATTTAACATTTTAAAGTGGTGAAGCCACTTCAATATTTGGCTGTTTCCTTCCGTTCATCCATCAAAAATGAAGAAGAGACCCTCTCTACTCCAACGTGTTTAATTCTAAAGGGTTCTTAAGGGTAATTGTAATGGGTTTCATTCATTTTTAGGCTTTGCCTATTTCATATTAAAAATTCCAAAGTGAACCGCTTCCTATGGACACAGGTGTGTTTTTTTTATTCTTCTTCTTTTTCTTCTTCTTCTTCTTATTATGTGTAATTTAACCACAATTTTATGTTTTCTTTTTTAGTTTGAACATGCATCTGTCTAAGTTAGAGATTATGAATCCTGTGTTTTAAGCATAGTCTAGACTCCAGAGTATAGATATTTGAAAATTTAGTGCCCATTCCCACTTGAATTATTACATGCTTGACTTGATCTGACTCTTCACCTGTTTCAGTCCACTGAATGAATAAGTGATCTCAACATTTTACTTTCTTTTCTAGTTTGTGAAATTCAGGGCTATTGTACCTTGACTTTTTCAATTTAATCTCTCAAGTGAATCTTGGGTCTTCTTTCTTCTTTTTTTGTGTGTATATATATATATATATATATATATATATATATATATATATATATATATAATTTTTTTACGATACAGGTTTTATTGTACAGTACTTGCAATAATTAATTTGTCATTGTATCTGTATGTGCTCCATCATTCTTCTGAGTCAGTGTTTCCGCATAACATAACATAGCCTGGTGTTGGCTTAGTGGTTAGGGTGGCGGCTTGGGATCCCAGGGTCCTGAGTTCAAGCCCCGTTGGCTGCTGAATTAACACCAGGGGGTTGACTCAGCCTGTCATCCTTCTGAGGTCGGTGAAATGAGTACCAGTGTACTGGGCCGGTGTATACCCCGGTTAAAATAGGTGTACCATATCCCTGTGTGTCGTAAGAGGCGACCAGGGTTGGCGTCAGGAAGAGCATCCGGCCATAAAACATTGCCTCAAGAAAAAGCCTAACCCCTGCACAGCAGGGAAAAATGGCTGTAAAAACGGTCATTATATAGCGGGTGAGGGGACAAGAGCAGAGGGGAAGGGACGGAGGGAAGTGCGAGAAATTTATCAGGAGTAAAGTAACTTTCGGGCTACTCTGTATATATGTGTATATATAAATATATATGTATATATGTATGTATATATATATATATATATATATATATATATATATATATATATATATATATATATATATACACACATACATATATACATATATATATATATATTGTTGTGGTTGACGAAATTCACAAACCACCATTCAGGTCCCTTAGGTGAGATATCTCGGTAAGTATATGTGTAGTTAGGCCCAAACCCGTTGTCTAGAGGGAATAAATGTCATTCATGAGGGCTGCGACCCTTCAGGATAGCCGTTTTTCTTTTACTATCTTTATTTTGGACCAGCCGCCATTATTACCACCACCAACCACAATCAACAGCCATCACAACAACAACCACCAACCACAACGCCGCTTCACAATAACAACCACCAACCACAACGCCGCTTCACAACAACAACCACCAACCACAACGCCGCTTCACCACAACCGCCACGACCTTTACCGTCACAACTTGCCACCATCGCATCGCCACCATCTCGCGCCACTCGTGGGCACCAATGCTGGACTCGTGCGGGGCGCGCGCCGAGCAGCGTGTTCAAAAACATCACGGACTTTCCGCAGAAAAACGGATCAAAAACGACTCACGCCCACTTTTGTTCCGTCCAATCGGTGAGCGAGGGGCAATTTGGCCCCGCCTCCAGGGCGTTGGAGGGCGGTCGCTATATGCAAATTCATGGATCAAAAAGCATTCACGCCCACTTTTCCTCGGGCCAATGGGGAGCCAGCAAGAGAGGTGAAGGGTCGGAGGCAGAGGGTCAAGGGTAAAAGAGCGAAGCCACGGGGCTTATAAAAACGACTGCGTTCGTCAGACAAGTTGAGTAAGAGTTCAGTTGGAAGTTGAGTAAGAGTTCAGTTGGAAGTTGAGGAGGAGTTGAGTTGGAAGTAGAGTGGAGTGTGCGGAATTCAAGAGAGTCGTCGGTGGAGCTGGAAAGGAGTGGTACTAGTCGGAGTGAAGAGGACGGAGCTGTGGAGAGGTGACGGCGGCGAAGGCGGACGAGGGGGTGCTCGCGTCGGTGCCGGGAGCGGCACAGGGAGAGGCCAGCAACGCGACCGAGGTGGAGGAGGAGACGCTCGCCGCGGGACCCGAGACAGGGTTATATCCTCCTTCCCCCGAGCATCAGCAACCCCCTCCTGTTTCCCCCCGCGCTGAGATAGTGCGACAAAGGGGGCTCCCTTCCCACCCCCTACCAGACACTGTCCGCGAGGCCCGCGGGGTTGAGGCGCCGCCGCCGCTCCGCGTCTCATCATCAGACGGGTAGGCCCGACACGGTCTCGGCCCCAGGCCCGCCTACCCCCCCTCATCCTGGAGGGTGGTTCTCTTTTCTTTTGCTTAGGGAATATGTGTTGTCGGCGCCGTCTGTGAAGTAAAATTGTATAAGTGTTGCCGTGTGCCCGGTAGTCGGATAGATCTGCATTGTTGCATTTGCTTTTTGTGTAATATTGCATTGTCTTCTTCTTTTACATGTGCTTTTGGTGGAATTGTATATGTGTGCTTTTCGTTCATCGCGAAATAAATGTGCTTATTGTTGAACTGTTTTCCCGCTTCGCTTCGTCATTTCTTTCATTGAATCCCCATCTTGCTTCACGTAAAGGGTTGGTCGTGGGCTAAGACGCCCGATAATTAATCGAACCGTCGAGGCCGACGAATAACACCGCTCGGTTATCCCGATAGTACGGAACGGGTCGCTTAAGTGGCCCGTGTCCGAAGTCGACCTGCGGCGAGGTGCGATCGCCCGGTCTACCCTCCGTGTGGGTACTTAGGTAGGTCGAATTTGGCGAGCAACCCTATCCCACGCGGGGGCCGATTGGCACGATCGCGGTGAGACCGAAAGGTCCACCCGTGACTGGTTCCCGGCGTTAGTCCGAGAGGGTCACGACTGGATTGTTCGTCCGGTGGGCGACGTGCCGCGATTCGAGTTACGTGGCCGTCAGCACGCCGGCGGGCGCGAATCCGCAACAATATATATATATATATATATATATATATATATATATATATATATATATATATATATATATATATATATATATATATATATGTGTATATGTATATACAGGGTGAGTCAAAAGTAGCACCAGATTTCTGTTTTTTTCGCTGTCAGATTCTTTCTGGGAAGTCATGTTGTTAATAATTGTCTTGCAGATTATTAATTTTCATAATTTATTTATTTTTGATTTTGTTTTGCAGGTTATTGCTGCAAGTTTGGAAAGTTACTGAATTTGCACCAAATTGAACCATGAATTACCTTTCAATGAATCAACGCATTGCGGCCGTGAAACATTGCGGTGGTCAGATGAGGCATGTTTTAGCTTAATGGCACAATTAACAGACACAATTGTGTCTACTGGGCTGCGAATAACCCAAGAGTGACAGCTGAGAAGGAGGTAAATTTACCTGGAGTGACAGTTTAGGCAGCCATATCTCCATTAAGGATAATTGGACCCTTTTTCCTGTGAGGGATCTGTCACTGCAGAAATTTACTTAGATATGCTGCAAACCTTATTTTGGCTCAGGGTACAAGATCAGGACTGTTATTTCCAGCATGATTGAGCTCCACCTCATTATGGACGTTATGTTCGTCAGTGACTTGATGAAAACTTTCCCAGAAAGTTGATCGGCCGCCGTGGTCCGATCGAGTGGCCGGCACGCTCCCCAGACCTTACACCTCCAGATTTTTTTCTTTGGGGGCTCATGAAAGACCTTGTTAATCGTGAAAAGCCTCGTACCATTCAGGAATTGAAGGCTCAAATCACTGCAAAGTTTGAGGAAATTTATATCAAACTCTGCAGACGTGTGTGCCGCTCTGTGCCTGCTCGGCTGCAATTGTGCATCGATCACGAGGAGGGCACTTTAAAAATTGCAAGTAAAACAGCTTGGTACAGTTCCGTAATAATTTTTTGTTGAATAAATGGTTAGATAAACATGTCATTCATTTATTTCTACCTTCTTGTACACTGTAATACAAATGACAAACAAACAATCAACTGACAGAAATTGGGCGCGACTTCTGACTCACTATATATATATATATATATATATATATATATATATATATATATATATATATATATATATATATATATATATATATATATATATATATATATATATATATATATTGTTACGTATTTGGAATTCAATCGCAAACAACATACAGGTTCCCTTCGTGAGCTATGTCGATAAGTGCATGTTCCCTAGATAGCTCACCTTTCATCTATCTATAATTCCAGCAGTGTGTGTGTGTGTGTGTGTGTGTGTGTGTGTGTGTGTGTGTGTGTGTGTGACCGCTGTTTCTCGACAACCTCTGGTCCGATCTAATTGAAACTTGCCAGATATATTGCTGGGGACCTGAGGATATGCCTTTTCAAGGTTTGATATTAATCGGACAAGTGCTTCCCAAGTTATGGCCATTTATTTACCAAACCAATGGCAAGATGCGTTGTTGCGTGGGCGTGGCTGATGGGGAAGGTAAGCTCAGCCGCGTTCCCCATTACGGGTAACAACGTACAGGCTTCCGGAAAATGATGACTTCATGTATTCTAATAATTTCTCGATTTCTTATGCGCATTTATAGATAAACACAATTCCCCTAGTTAGGATCGTTTTCATATTAGACGGTGTATAAATTTCGGTAAGATCAGAGTGCTGGTATGCTCCGAACCAGGAAGTAAATTTTTTTCTCTCTCTTCTCTTCTCTTTTTGTTTTTCCTTGCCACGACATTGCGAAAAGGTAAAATACGTTGGCGCTAAATGAATAATTGAGTGTTAAAACTAAATTGCGAATAATCCTAACTGTGAATAATATCGAACTTCCAGGTCACGCACGTTCGGGCACGTGAGAGCGAAGAAACGGCCTGTGTGGTGTATTTATTTATTTATTATTTATATATTTATTTATTTATTTACTTATTTATTTTGGGGGGGGGGCACCTACTGGTTGGTTAAATGTTCAGAGATCGATTAGATGCGCTGCGGATCGATTTAATAGTTAAGGAACGAAACAATAGAGATGTCCCTCCCCCTCTTCTGCAAAGAGGAAGAAGAACCCTGCTGTGACATCAACAACTCCCTCCCACCCATGGTTGAGCGGGGGGTGGATCACGAGGGCATGAGTCGCGCTGGGTGCGGGGGAGGGGGTGCAAAGGATAAAGAGGTCATCTTTTCTTTGTTCAAAAAGAGTTCGTGTGGGAGTTTGTGGGCTGAGTTCGTGAAAGTCCCGTGTAAAGAGTTCGTGGAAGTCCCGTGGTAGGGCTGAGTTTGTGGGCTGAGTTCGTGGGAGTCCCGTGGCAGAGTTCGTGAAGAGTCCCGTGTGCAGAGTTCGTGTGCTAAGTCCCGTGGGAGGAGTAAGCTTTTTTGCTTCGGAGAGCAGTCATTCAGCAGGCCATCGGGTCCTGCTTGGCTTGCTTGGCTTGAGGCCTTCGGAAGCTTTTTGCTTCAGCTGGCTCAGTGAGCTTCGGCTGCTGCTTTGTTTTGGAAGGAACTTGAGCCAGTTGTTCGGCTCGAGCTGCGAGTGGAGGCTTCTTCCTCTTCTTCCTCTCCTTCTTGGTTCGTGGAGCTTGTCGTTCTCCATTTTGTTTCCCGGCTTGGTGCGACGCGTCGGCCTCTTCTTGGAGTTGGTTCCGCGGGGAAGAGACGCATCGACAGGAAGGATCGGTGCCTCATCTCACCGGCACGTGTTGAGAACCGCGGGAGGATATATATGTGTGTGTGTGTGTGTGTGTGTGTGTGTGTGTGTGTGTGTGTGTGTGTGTGTGTGTGTGTGTGTGTGTGTGTGTGTGTGTGTGTGTGTGTGTGTGTGTGTGTGTGTGTATGTATGTATGTATGTATGTATATATATATATATATATATATATATATATATATGTATATATATATATATATATATATATATATATATATATATGTATGTATATATATATATATATATATATATATATATATATATATATATATATATATATATATATATATATATATATATATATATATATATATATATATATATATGTATATATATATATGTATATATATATATATATATATATATATATATATATATATATATATATATATATATATATATATATATATATATATATATATATATATGTGTGTGTATATATATTGTTGTGGTTACCAAATTCGCAAACCACCATTCAGGTCCCTTAGGTGAGGTATCTCGGCAAGTATATGTGTAGTTAGGCCCAAACCCGTTGTCTAGTGGGAATACATGTCATTTATGCGAGCTGCGACTCTTCAGGATAGCTGTTTTTCTTTTACTATCTTTATTTTGGACCAACCGCCATGATTACCACCACAACTACAACATCAACCACCAACCACAACGCCGCTTCACCACAACCGCCACGACCTTCCCGTCACACCTCGCAACCGTAGCATCGCCACCGTTCTTGCCCCGCTGTGGGTACCGGTGTTGGACTCGTGCAGAGCGCGCGTCGAACAGCGTGTACAAAATCACGGATTTTGTGCTTCAGAAACGGATCAAAAACGACACACGCCCACTTTTTGCCGTCCAATCGGTGAGCGAGGGGCGAATTTGGCCCCGCCTCCAGGACGATCGATATATGCAAATTTGTGGATCAAAAAGCCTTCACGCCCACTTTTTCTCGGGCCAATGGGGAGCGAGGTGAAAGGTCAAAGGGAGGGGGTCAAAGACGAAGCTACGGGGGGATAAAAGGACCGTGTTCGTCAGTCCAGGAGAGTCCAGAGTGGAGAAGGGGAGAGTCCAACGAGGAGAGTCCAAAGAAGAGTCCAGAGTCGGAGAGTCCAGAGGCGGCAGCGGCGAAGGCAGACGAGGGGGTGCTCGCGTCGGTGCCGGGAGCTGCACGCCCGAGGGAGGCCGGCAGCGCGACCTGGCCGAGGTGGAGACGCACACCAGGGATAATAAAGATCCTCTATACCCCGAGCATCAGCAACCCCCTCCTGTTTCCCCCCGCGCTGAGATAGTGCGACCAAGGGGGCCCCTTTCCCACCCCCTACCAGACACTGTCCGCGAGGCCCGCGGAGTGAGGTGCCATCGCCGCTCCGCGTCTCATCACCAGACGGGTAGGCGCGACCCGGTCTCGGCCTCAGGCCCGCCTCATCCTTGAGGGTATTTCTTTTCCTTGGTTTTGGGTATGTGTTGTCGGCGCCGTCTGTGAAGTAGAATTGTATAAGTGTTGCCGTGTGCTCGGTAGTCGGTATTAGCTCTGCATTGTCTTCGCTTTTATATTTGCTTTTTGTGTAAATGGAATTGTGTTTTCTTTTTTTTGTGTGCTTTTGGTGGAATTGAATATGTGTGCTTCCCGTGTGCCGCGAATAAATGTGCTTTATTATTGAACTGTTCTCCCGCTTCGCTTCGTCTTTTTCTCCCATTGAATCCTCATCTTGCTTCACGTAAAGGGTTGGTAGTGGGCTGAATACGCCCGATAATTAATCGAACCGTCGAGGTCGACGATAACACCGCTCGGTTATTCTGATAGTACGGAACGGGTCGCTTAAGTGGCCCGTGTCCGAAGTCGACCTGCGGCGAGGTGCGATCGCCCGGTCTACCCTCCGCGTGGGTACTTAGGTAGGTCGAATTTGGCGAGCAACCCTATCCCACGCGGGGGCTGATTGGCTCGATCGCGGTGAGACCGAAAGGTCCACCCGTGACTGGTTCCCGGCGTTAGTCCGAGAGGGTCACGACTGGATTGTCCGTCCGGTGGGCGACGTGCCGCGATTCGAGTTACGTGGCCGTCCGCACGCCGGCGGGCGCGAAATTCGCAACACTGGTGTCAGGTCGTGCGATACAAATTCATCGCCCTCCTCGCGGCACTGGTATCGGAGAACAGGAAAACAGGCTCTCCTGTCTCCGGCTAAATTCACGGGAATCGGTCCAGGGGTGAGAAGCGACCCCCGATTCACTCCAAATTACGAGCGAGCAAATTAACCCTTCACGAGAAGCAAGATGGCGTCTCAAGGCGAGCGGGAGCCGGGGGTATTAGAAATGGATGTAGAATGTGTAGGATCCATGGTCCAGGATGGAATCCCCGAGCAGGAAATGTTGATTGTGCAGGAACACGGACTCGCCCAACTGAACCCAGAACCTGAAATGGGTGCGGCAGCGGCCGCAGTGTATGACACCTCCCCCCCCCTCTCCACCAAAACCCTTCCCCAACCCTTGCCGAAACGGCTCAGCTGAGTGCATCCAACATGGCCCAGCTATGCGCCATGCTGGCGGCAATGAACGAAAAGATGAATGCGAAAATGATCGAAAAAATGGATGCAAATACAAACGAAATGAAAGACATGAACAAGCAAATGAATGAAGTGAAAACGACGATAGATACAAATACAAACGAAATGAAAGGCATGAACGAAAAGATGGATACAAATACAAATGAAATGAAAAACGAAATGAACAAGCAAATAAACAGAATGGAAGCAAACATGAAGGAGGAAATGAAAAAGTTCCGTGGTGAGACGCAGAACATGGGCCGATGCCTGCAGGCGGGCATGAAGGCCGTGACAAAGGAAATAATAGTTGAGACAAGGGAGGTAAAGGGTGAAGAGTTGGCAGAGACACGGGAGATAGAAAAAATAGAGGAAAGACTACACGAGGAAGACGGGGTAAGTGACGCACACACACACACACAGAGGTAGTGGAGGACAATGGGGGTGAGCTGGCGGATAGTGTAGGGACCCAGTGCGAGCACCTGGATGGCCTCCTCCAGGAACGAGGGGAGGGAGTATGCCCCCTTGAGGCGAGTCACGACCAGGTGAGTTCGGTCGTGCTTTGCGAGGTTGAGAGGACGGGTGCTGTGGACGGGTGCTTGGAGAGCTTGGGGGTATAGAGGCCCCGGAGACCCTTGTGGGGACACAAATCCCCAGTGTGGTTGTGCCTGTGTGTGTGGTGCAAGGTGTGAGTGCGGCACCGTGTGTGGAAGCGACCCCGTGTGTGAGTGGTGTGGTGGCGATGGTGCCAGAGTGCGTGCTTCCCAGCACGCCGGGTGTGGATGGGGCACCGTGTGTGAGTGAGGCCGTGTGTGTGAGTGAAACGGCCAGTATGAGTGAGGCACCACGTGTGAGTGGTGTGGTGGCGAGTGTGCCGGAGTGTGTGCTTCCCAGCACGCCGAGTGTGGATGAGGCACCGCGGGTGAGTGCCCTCGCGTGTGTGGATGAGGCACGGAGTGTGGATGAGGCACCGCGGTTGAGTGCCCCCGCGTGTGTGGATGAGGCGCGGAGTGCGAGTGAGGCACCGCGGGTGAGTGCCCCCGCACGCGTGAGTGAACGGCCGTGTGCAAGGTCGCTGTGTGCAAGGGAGACCGTGTGTGTGAGAGAGCGGTATGTGAGGGAGATGTCGGTTGGCATGCGGGAGCACGCAGCCGCGTCTCCCGGTGTGAATGTGATGGAGTGGACTGTGTGCGTCGTAACACGCAGGTATGCGTGTGTGGAATGGAGACTGAGACGGCGACAGAAGAAAGAAAGCCGGGCAGCGGCTGTAGTTGTTTCGCGGACCGTGCCGGGTTCACCCAGCAGTGAGCACGCGGTTCGTGCTGTGCAACACACGAGACCACCACGTGCTCGCTTGCGAGAGTGAAGTCCCGGTCCGGAAACGCACGCGGTGGATTTGCCGATCCCGCGGACGGACAAAGTTTAGGCAGGTAAATGGATTTGGACCGGACGGGTTCTCCACGCGATCGTGTGTGTTAAGCTCCAATGGGCAAAGCACATGTGTTCGCGTGGGGAACCCCTCGAGACGTGGGGCTTGTGTTTCTTTTTTTTGCGCACGGTGACGTCATGGCTGCACGTGGGGTTGGAATCCGGCAGGAGGGGTATCTCTGCCGGATGGTACCGTCCAAGGAGGGACGAGGAACACGTGCAGCTGCATGACGTCACGGGCAGGTGTAAAGTGCGCGAGCTCTGAGTTTCCGCGCAGGTGCTGCGCATGAAAAAAAAAAAGAAAAAAACAAGCCTCACTTTCGGGTACACAGGATTCCTGGGCAAAGGGTGGAAGACCCCCTTACCCCTGGGCACAGGATGGAAACTAGTTAGGGGGAAGGGTTAGCTTAGTTAGACCGACTTCATGGGGCAGGGGTAAGTCCTCATGGAGTCCGTGGAATGGATTAGTTAGAGGGATTGTAGCCAGATTTAGGTTGGGAAATAAAATGGGACATTTGAGGACAGTAACAGACTTGTGGATGTGTAGAGGGGACGTAGCTTAGCTACGTAGGTTAAAAGGAACGTGCTACTAGTTTAAGGGACGACGTGGGAGCACGAGTTAGTTAGGGGAGGTAGTTAGAAGGATGGCAGAGTTCAGCGGTGAGTGTGTTGAAGAGTAGGAGAGTTGTGAGGTGAGTACATGGTGAGTGAGTGAGGCCAGCGGGTCTGTGTGTATGGAGTGAATGGGGAATGCATGGTGCGATGAGTGATTGGGGGGAGGAGTGACTCCCACCCAAGGGACCCCGGGGTCAGTGTAGAGTGAGTTAGCTGGGTTAGTCAAATTGAAAAATGGAGGTCGTTTTGTTGTTGGTGGGAAAGTAGGCTCGAGACCCATTTGGAGCGGTGCAGGAGCCCTGTTGACGGGCTTGGGAGCGTGGCTGCGAAAGGTGAGTATCGCTGAGTGGGTACCCCGGGCACCAGGCTAGTCGGCCGCGGTAGGCCATGGGCCCATGGGGGGCCGGGATAGAGTAGTGGGCACGGGTGCGCCTGCTTGGTGCGGGGGCCCGGGGCGCCATTAGCCGCGTGGGCAGTGTTGTGGGCACGGGTGACCCTCGGAAAGGGGCCCGGGAGGCCGGCCTGCCACGTGTGCGTTTCAGGGGAGGTGCCATGGGGGGCACTCCCCGGTGTTAGGGAGCTGGTAGGCTCGGAGGCAGTGTAGTGCCCGGGGGTGCCATAGCGGGAGATTCGGCAGAGGGTCGTGCCTGCCAAAGGGAGCCACGTGTCCTAGCCAGGAGACCGTGTGAGGGCACGGAGAGAAAATTGGGTGGCGAGGCCCGAAATTGTGAGGACACCAACACAGGCGACGGGAATCTGGGTTGTTAGAACCAATAGTTTAAGCGAGAGGCGCTTGTTGAAAGCCCCGGGGTAGTTTAACAGTTAAATGGTTAGGGTAGATTAGGAAGTGTACCCCTCCGCACCATCCATCCCCTCGCTCTCGTTGTGGGCCGCTGGACCCACTTTGGTTATAGATCGCCGAACTCTGGGGAGGCCATTCTGAGGCTTCGTTGGGCCTCGGCACAGGACGTTAGCTCTCCCTTGTTCCCCTCCGGGAAGGGAACGTAGGGGTTGGGAGTAGGCTAGGTGACAGGATAGGTTAGCGGAACAAGGACAATAAAGGGGGTTAGGGGACGATTTATAGTGGGGAGGTAAACATAAAAATAAAAAATAAGTTGGGGCTAAATTGGTTTTTCACAAATTAAGGGAGTGGGTATGTACAGTGACAGGCAAAGGCGATAGGTTGGGAGGGAGACAGGTAGGTAGGTCCGAGCCCGCCTTCCAAGTGGCCAGCACCACCGCACTCCCTCCACCAACCTCCATTGAACGACAAAGGCTGGCCAACTTCATCGGCTGGCCGTGTTTTGCTTCAAGGCGGAGGCCGGCCAACTTCATCGGCAGCTGTGTGCTGCAAGGCCTGTGCCGGCCAGTTCGTCTGCACCTGTGGTACTTCAAGGCCTGTGCCGGCCAGTTCATCTGCCGGCTGTGTTTGCCTGCAGCGGCCTTCTTCTGCGGGCTGTGTTTGCCTGCTGCCTTTGCCATGCCATGCCCACTGCCCACGTTCACCAGCCCCGTTCAATTTTGCTTTGCCCCCCCCCTGTTCATTTCCATGTGCGCCAGGATCAAGGCAACAGTTTGCAAGCTACAAGAACTGCCCTGTTGGCAGCTACAACACGGGCCTGCAGTGGCGGCCCGTGCACCGTGTTTGTGTTCATGCATCCATTCGTTGTGTTCATTGCGTGTGCCACTTGAGCTGGCACGGAGACTGCGTTTGTGCAGCCCATGCACCGTTGTGGTTCACTGAGTTCAGTTCAAAAGGGAAGGCCTTGGACTGCGTGTGAGCAGCCAGCCACGTTCCCTGTCACCTGCATTGTTTTGAGCCAGAGCTGCATGTGGGCAGCCTGGCTCCCTGCTAACTGCTTTTCTTTGCAGAGTTCAGTGATCCTGGGCCATGGTTTAGTGTAAAATTTGTAAGTTAAAGTTAAGATGTACTGTAAATATGAGTGCGCCCCCGGCATGTATGTCTTAGCGCCGGCAATTTTATTTAAGTCGTCCGTGTGAGTGAGTTTGTTTAGGTAGTTACGCAGCCCTCAGGTTATTTATTTTGGGGACACGAATACCATGAATGTCGCACCCAGGGATCCGTAGGTAAAATGTACTGGGGGAAAACTACACATGATGGCACACGAAAATTTGACGACTCGGGACGAGTCTGTAAAAAGGGGAGGGGGTGGTGTTGTGGTTACCAAATTCGCAAACCACCATTCAGGTCCCTTAGGTGAGGTATCTCGGCAAGTATATGTGTAGTTAGGCCCAAACCCGTTGTCTAGTGGGAATACATGTCATTTATGCGAGCTGCGACTCTTCAGGATAGCCGTTTTCTTTTACTATCTTTATTTTGGACCAACCGCCATGATTACCACCACAACCACAACATCAACCACCAACCACAACGCCGCTTCACCACAACCGCAACGACCTTCCCGTCACACCTCGCAACCGTAGCATCGCCACCGTTCTTGCCCCGCTGTGGTACCGGTGTTGGACTCGTGCAGAGCGCGCGTCGAACAGCGTGTACAAAATCACGCAGTTTTGTGCTTCAGAAACGGATCAAAAACGACACACGCCCACTTTTTGCCGTCCAATCGGTGAGCGAGGGCGGGTGGCCCGCCTCCAGGACGATCGATATATGCAAATTTGTGGATCAAAAAGCCTTCACGCCCACTTTTTCTCGAGCCAATGGGGAGCGAGGTGAAAGGTCAAAGGGAGGGGGTCAAAGGCGAAGCTACGGGG
>NC_140977.1:31768231-31770731 GCF_056783735.1 Eptatretus burgeri | reverse complement strand
TTTTTCAATTTGACTAACCCCCTAACTCACTTTATACTGACCCCGGGGTCCCTTGGGCGGGAGTCACTCCTCCCCCCAATCACTCATCGCACCATGCATTCCCCATTCGCTCCATACACACAGACCCGCTGGCCTCACTCACTCATCATGTACTCACCTCACAACTCTTTGACACACACCGCTGAACTCTGCCATCCTCCTAACTACATCCCCTAACTAACTCGTGCTCCCACGTCGTCCCTTAAACTAGTAGCACGTTCCTTTTAACACTACGTAGCTAAACTACGTCCCCTCTACATATCCACAAGTCTGTCACTGTCTCAAAATCATCTCATTTTATTTCCCAACCTAAAGCTCACTAAATCCCTCTACCTAATCCATTCCACGGGCCCCATGAGGACTTACCCCTGCCCCATGGAGCCGGTCTAGCTAAGCTAACCCTTCCCCCTAACTAGTTTCCATCCTGTGCCCCAGTCAAGGGGGTCTTCCACCCCTTGCCCAGGAATCCTGTGCACCCGAAAGTGAGGCTTGCTTTTTTTTTTTTTTTTTTTCATGCGCAGCACCAGCGCGGCAACTCGCAGCTCGCGCACTTTACACCTGCCCGTGACGTCATGCAGCTGCACGTGTACCTCGTCCCTCCTTGGATGCTACCATCCGGCAGGGATACCCCTCCTGCCGGATTCCAACCCCACGTGCAGCCATGACGTCACCGTGCGCATAAAAAAACACAAGCCCCACGTCTCGAGGGGCTCCCCACGCGAACACATGTGCTTTGCCCGTTGGAGCTTAACACACACGATCGCGTGGAGAGCCCATCCGGTCCAAATCCGAAATCCTGCCTAAACTTTGTCCGTCCTCGGGATCGGCAAATCCACCGCTGGCGTTTCCGGACCGGGACTTCACTCTCGCAAGCGAGCACGTGGGGGCCTCGTGCGTTGCACAGCACGGACCTCGTGCTCACTGCTGGGTGAACCCGGCACGGTCCCCGAAACAACTACAGCCGCTACTCGGCTTTCGTTCCTCCCATGTCGCCGTCGTCGCCATTCGACCCACGCACACCTGCGTGTTACGACGCTCACACACCTCACCATTAAACTCACACCGGGAGACGCGGCTGCATGTTCACACATGCTAACCGACATCTCCCTTACATACCGCTCTCTCACACACACGGTCTCCCTTGCACTCGGCCGTTCACTCACGCATGCGGGGGCACTCATCCGCGGTGCCTCATCCACACACCGTTCCTCACTCACACACGCGGGGGCACTCACCCGCGGTGCCTCATCCACACTGGCCGTTTCATCCACACACACGGCCTCACTCACACACGGTGCCTCACCCACACACGCGGGGGCACTCACCCGCAGTGCCCCATCCATACTGGCCGTTTCATCCACACACCTCGTGCTGGGAAGCATGTACTCTGGCACCATCGCCACCACACCACTCACACACGGGGTCGCTTCTACACACGGGGACGCACTCACATCTTGCAACTCACACAAATAGGGACAACCACACTGGGGATTCGTGTCCCCACAAGGGTCTCCGGGGCCTCTATACCCCCCAAGCTTTCCGTGCACCTGTTCGCAGCACTCCTCCCCTCGACCTCGCAAAGCACGACCGAACTCACCTGGTCGTGACTCGCTTCAAGGGGGAATACTCCCTCCCCTCGTTCCTGGAGGAGGCTATCCCGCTGCTCGCACCGGGCCTCCACCCAGTCCACCAGCTCACCCTCATTATCCTCCACTACCTCCGTGTGTGTGTGTGCGTCACTTACCCCGTCTTCATCGTGTAGTCTTCCCTCTATTTTTTCTGTCTCCCGTGTCTCTATACATTTATAAGTTTCTGTTGTCCCCTCCTGTCTATTAGTCTCCGCTTCTTTCTGGCGTCTTTCCCTTATCTTTATGTAGGTCAACCTTGCTTTCTCCTTAAGTCGCTCCCGTCCTTCCCTGTTTTTCACTCCTTGCTCTTTCACGATCTCCGCGTACCTCATCCTTGCTTTCCGTATTATTTGTTCTTTTCTCTCCCTCGCAATTACTTTCACCTCGTCTCTTGTCTCCCGAATTACTTTTTCCTTACCCGCCTCCACCGCGGGCCCGACAGCCGTTGCACCCCCTTCCAGCTCGTTCGTTCCTACACGTGGAGTCGCCATTTTAAGCTCCCTGCTAACGGCCTTCATGCCCGCCTGCAGGCATCGGCCCATGTTCTGCGTCTCACCCCGGAGCTTTTTAGTTTCTTCCTTCATTTGCTTGTTCATTCCTTTCATTTCGTTTTTCATTTCATTCGTGTTTGTATCCATCTTTTCGTTCATGCCTTTCATTTCGTTTTTCATTTCATTCGTGTTTGTATCCATCTTTTCGTTCATGCCTTTCATTTCGTTTTTCATTTCATTTGTGTATGTATCCATCTTTTCGTTCATTTGCTTGATCATGTTCGCTGTCATTTCCGCATACATTTTTGCCAGCATGGTGAATAGCTGGGCCATGTCGGGTGC
>NC_140977.1:31743231-31763231 GCF_056783735.1 Eptatretus burgeri | reverse complement strand
GTACCTATTTGGTTTTCCATTTTATCTGAATTGAATTTATCTTAATCCCTTTCTCAATCAAATTGAATAATAATGAAAAACATCATGGGTCAGGGTCAGGTATCCACTCAAAGTGGGATTGCATCAAAGCGAGACGTCTTGGTACCCGGTCAACACTGCCAGCAGTTATAAAGTGGCAGTTCTAATTATGTCTCATTAGTTACGTAACACCAGTACACAAACGCTGCACAAAATACCCTGCACAAAATACCCCGCACAAAATACCCCACACAAAACTACACAAACACCACCCAAAACAAGTTCTGCTGATGGTCTTCAGTCTCTGATTCCTCTTTCTAGTTTCATCTGCAACCATACCATAGAATAACTTATTACCTCCGCCACCGGTTATGTTTTCACCCTCTTCTGTTTGTTTGTTTGTGTGCAGGATATCTCAAAAAGTTATGGACGGATCTGGATGAAATTTTGTGGACAGGTTTGGTGTGTCACAAGGATGAACTGATTAGATTTTGGTGAAGATCCAGATCTGGATGCGAGAATTTTTAAAAATGTCAAAGTGGTTCTTCATAATTGAGAGATGGGGCCAAAAACTATATATAGCACGATATCTCAAAAAGTTGTAGACATATTATAACAACACTTTTTGGACGGGTTGGGTGTGTAACAAGAACAAGCCGATTCGATTTTGGTTAAGGTCCGGTTGCAGATCCGGTCTATCGGTGGGATACAAAACATAAACTGTTCAGCCTGGTGGAGGTATGTATGCACTCTGAGTGCCGTTCTAGTTATTTTAGTTGTTGGGTCCAGTAAATATACAAATTGAACCAGTCGCAAAACTTAAACTATTTGGGCGTATCACTGTCATTTTTGACCAACTCAATGTTCATTGCCTAGAATAAAATTAAGTCAAGTGTGAACACCTCCAGATTTTAAAAATACTTTTTATTTTGAGAAAATAAATGGACAAGTAGCCAGTCATAGACAGACAACTGCCAGAGCTGTGGCAGCAGCCAGCTTCTAATGAAAACTCAGCACTGCATAAACAACTATCTTTGTCCAAGTCAACACAAATAGAAGCTTTTGGAACAACAACTTTTATAAATGAAAACTCCAAAGAATTCCAGTTTGTTGGATGTTTTTGATAAATTTATTATTTGTTGTAAATCTAACTCTCTCCTCCCTTTATTTTCATTGAAGACTGGTATGATAATTTCTATGTCTGTGGATTTCTGCATTTTATGAATGTCTGAGTCATTTCTGAGACTTTCATCGATCTTATGTGAAAATTTCGGTGGAGCCATTCTGTTTTGGGGAATATTCAGGCAATACTTGTTGAAATAAAAAAAATGCTAAACAGCCATGCCATGGCTTGATTCATGCCAACCTGGTCTTTAGCTTTGTTAGATGTTTGACTGAAGGTGACAAGAATCATCAGACCTGATCAGTCAGTTTGTAATTACCTGATTTTTTTTTTTTTTTACAATGTCATTGTCTCTTTTTATTTCTTTCTTTTTTCATCCCATTCTTCTCTCTGTCTTCCGGTTTTACATGTGAGGTTGCTTATGCTGTCGATTATGCTGCACTGTGAAGTTATGTATTGTTTGTGACAATACAACAAATGTCTTTGTATTTGTTTCATTCAGAACACCCGTGTGACTGTTCTGGAGAAATGTAGTGACGGTTGGTGGCGAGGCATCTCGGGTAGTCAGAATGGCTGGTTTCCTTCAAACTATGTTGTCGAAGAAGCTTCTGAATCTCTAACACTAGGCAGGCAGGACCCAGTGCAGCGGTCCCCACTATCATCGCCCCGTCATGATGCCTGCAGCAGCCTACCACGTTCTCCTGTTTTCGGTAAGGTTCTTCCTATGATGATGATCTTTCCTTTCTTGTCGAGTTATATTGTAATGTGAATGTGGTAGCGACATTTCAATGTGCAAAGCACAGTTTGTTTCTGCAGGTACCAGTGGTAGCAGTGGTTCAACACTTTGTGCAGTTCTGCACCGTGTCCAGGCCTTGTACCATTTCACCTGCAGCAGTGAGGAGGAGCTGAGTTTCAGCAAAGGGGAGATAATGGAGGTCCTGGAGAAGCCAGAAAATGACCCAGAATGGTGGCGTTGTCGGAAGACCGATGGTCGTTTGGGATTTGTTCCCCGGAATTATGTGCAGGTTTTGGGCAGCGGTCGTGCTTCGCCGACACCGCAGCCCATCAGGTAAACCTTTGTACTCTCTCTCCAAGTCAAACCCAGTAGTGCTACCAAATATCTCTAAATTTGTATTGATATATGTATTTTTTTATTTATACAACTTTGATTTCTGCCCTTTTTGTTTTATCGATTGTTTTGTTTGATTGTTCTGCTATTCTTGCCTCATCACTGATATGAAGCCTCTTTTTGTTTTCACTAATGCAATACCATGTCACCTTCTATATACTCAATGCTGATCTCATTCACCATTCAGAATGGGACTCAGTCCTGTGTCCAGTGGAAAATTTGCAGGCCAGCCATGGTATTATGGAGCTATAACACGCCAGCAGGCCGAAGCCGTGCTTAATGAACGAGGTTCTGATGGGGACTTCTTGGTTCGTGACAGCGAGTCATCCGTGAGTCATCAAGGTTGAAAGAGTTTTACCCCAAAATATATATTTTTTTGTTTTTTTCCCCTTTAAGATCTCACCTTTTTTTAACCTTTATTTTTTTGAGGGAAGCATGTTAGTTGGACTTGTATCTCACCGCATTATTCTGTTTCACTTTATCATGTTGAAAACACTTTTACCATACCTGTGTTTGGCATTTACATCACGTTACAGAGAATGCGGTTATATGGACGTGTGTGCGTGTGTGTGCGTGTGTGTGCGTGTGTGTGCGTGTGTGTGCGTGTGTGTGCGTGCGTGTGCGTGTGTGTGTGTGTGTGTGTGTGTGTGTGTGTGTGTGTGTGTGTGTGTGTGTGTGTGTGTGTGTGTGTGTGTGTGTGTGTGTGTGTGTGTGTGTGTGTGTGTGTGTGTGTGTGTGTGTGTGTCAGTCAGTGTGTCTCATCGATAACTCCAAAACCATAAAACCTAGCAGCCTGAAACTTTGCGTGTATACTGAGAAAACTCCACGGAAGTGCATGACTGAACATTTGGTGTTTGGGTTAATTAAAACACCCCTTTTGAAGATAATTAACGGCCTTATTTCATTATATCCTTTATCAGGCGCATCCTCGGTCACCGCTGTCAATGGGGTCTTAATGCGTATCCTAGGTAACCTCGCTGGGTCTGAAGCTGCCATGTTTTTTTGGCCTACTCAACCATACCTTGATTTGGAACAGCCACAATTTCTAAATGATAAAGTTTTTGTTTTTTTTTCACTTCCCTCACTCATATTATCGAATGTCTGTTTGTCATAGCTACGAATCACTGTATACATCACTTTTGTAAGTGCTATAGTTTACAAATTAGGAGCTTGAAGCGATTTCATGCATATGATGCAATTTTCAACAATCTACTCTCACGGACTAATTAAAGTATATCATTGAAATATGATTTCGGCTTTGAGGATCAGATATCCGGACTGAGTTTGTCTCCAGATGCATCCGGGCAGTGTTTGTTTGTCTCTGTGCGGTATTTATAGTATGACAGTAGAAAATGAATTGCAGACATGATTTTGTTTCTATCTCCAGTGATATTCGATGCAGAATCATTTTGATGAGACGGAATGAATCGTAATTAACGCTCGACTGCACATCTGCTTTGCCTTCCTCTCGCCTCTCGCTGCCTTCCCTTCCTCCACCTCTCTCTCTCCCCCTCACCCCTATGTTTCTCTCCCCCCTCCCCTTTTTAGTATTCCCACCAGCTTCGGGTGGTATTTAGTACTTTTGAAATATTTGAGTACTTTGTATCACAGGTGATGTACCAAAGTCTGTTCACACCATTAAGAAAATCGGGATCTGAGGGGGTATATGTGGGGGTTGCCCCCTAAAATACGTGTTTGTTTTCTCAGACACTACACTCACAATTTTGATGAAACGACCACAACCTTAATCACCTGTGATGTACCAAAATTTGTTCTCGGCATTAAAAACAAAATCCATATCGTGGATTGAGACATAATGTTGTAACTGAAAATTTCCCATTTCCTGCAAATCGCTAATGAAATTACGATGTGTGTAGTTTACAATATTTTAATCTTACTCAGATGAGAAGACTGGGTTGATATTTGCAGTTACAACAATATTGCACTGAAAGATAAATGGTGTTGAAAGACATGAGAGCCATTTCAATTCCGCCAAAAATGCAGTTACAACATTATGTCTCTCAACCCGCGATTATGTATTTACTTTCTTCTCCATTACAAATTTTTGGATCATCCACGCCTATGCTCTGACACATGCTCCCATCCCTTACCTGACCTGACACACCTACCAGTGGTTGCTTGGTTTTCTTATCCAGCTGCTACCAGGTGAGCACCCAGGAGTATTGCCCCTATTTTATTTTTTTTTTGGCTTATTTTTCTCTTAAAACCTGTCGGTCAAAACACTATCCCATTTATTTATTATGAAAAAAACATTTATTTTTCTAAGACAGCAGGAACCCTTTTGAAGTACATGGAAGGAGCAAACAAATTTATACATAATAATATTTCACAAAGCATTAGATAAATATATAAAAGTACATGGAAGGAACGCACAAAGGCAGCAGCGGCGGCGATGTGCAAAAAAAGATCTTTCTTTCATGTGTTGCAATATGTTTGTGAAGTACAACATGTTGTCCTTTTATTTGATAAAACCATAGGTACGTCTTGACTCTAGTGTTTAATAAACGAGTGTAACTGGATTGGAGTGGAGATGCTGTGTAAAGTAGCGGTTCTCAAACCTTTTGTACTTGCGGAGCTCTTGATACACAATCACCAAAACCCCTCCCCTCCACTCAAATGGGATTCATATCTGACACAAAAGTTTAACCTTGATATCTTCTGGAAACAACAGTGAATCATTATATTTTAAATATATAAATGGCAGTCCTTCTGTCTGTCTGTCTTTCTGTTTGTTTGTAACCAATAAGCTCTGAGACCAGTGAACCGATCTTGATGAAACTTTACACACATATAGACCTAACATTCAGCTCCAGGATGCGCTGAGTGGCTTTCCATAAAAAATGAAAAAATATATATATTAAAAAATAAAAATTCCCATTAAAAAAAATAGCTTTCGAATAGTGCGCCGGCATATTAATTGTAACAAAAGGCTTCATGGTTAAAAACGCTAGGGTTTTTTGAAATACAATATGTTTATATTCGTTGACTTTTTAAACATACACATTCTCCTCCTGTTATTTGAATTCTCAAACTGCACGCGCACGGCAACAGCTAACTGCTGATAGATCTGCTCATGAAAGAGACAGGCAAGCGGAGTCAGCTGCAGAGAGACAGACAGACAGACAGACAGACAGACAGACAGACAGACAGACAGACAGACAGACAGTCGTCTTACTGCTGATATATCTGCTCATGAACGAGCCAGGCACGCTGAGTCGGTTGCAGAGAGAGAGCGTCGCCTAACTGCAAATAAAGCGTCACACCGACGGGCGAGCGAAGCACAAAACTCACGTTCCAGCTTTCTAGGTCCGGGTTTTGGCAGGACATCAAGGACAGTTGTCACTGCTGCTAGAAACATTGAGTGGCTCAAGGCCGCCTTCAACTATGACCTCTCTGAGGTTTACGGCAGCATAAAGCCTTCCTTCCATAAATCTGAGGAATAAAAGAAGCCTTCCTAATTTTCTCCATACAACTAATGCCTCAGTCTAACTAGCGTGAGGAAAATAGAGCAAATTTTCTGGGTATTACCGGGTATTTCAGCTAGTTTTAAATATAATATAAGGAAAATGATTTTTTTTCCCACATTACACTTTCATTATTTTGCCTCAGCAGCCAAAAAGCCTGAGACATTATGTTTTCAGGTTGTCCATCTGGCTGCCCATGCATCCCTCCGTTATTGTTTTTTTGTTGTTGTTGTTGTTGTTGTTGCTTTCATCACTTGTCAACCACTGAAGGGATTTCGACCAAACTTGGCACCAGTACAGGCTGTGATACAAAGATGAACTGATTCAATTTTGAGTTCAATGGTCATGTGTCCTTTGAAAATAATTTTCCAGTTAAGCATCTGATAGTCTCTCTTGTACTTATCTCTCTTTTTCTCTCTCCTGACTTTTAATTTTTCATGTTACCAACTGTGGGTTGACATATAATGTGGGCAGAGGAATATCCATTGACGTATTCACGTCATATTATATTGTTGCGGGCCGGGGGTCAGGTGAAAAGATCACGGGGGGGGGGGGGGGAAGCTATCTCAGGTTCTCACCAGACTCCCCGAAATTGCAGGCCGTCGCACACGGATAACTCCGTTATGCGGCGGGTCGCTAACCGACCATGAACGCCAATAACTCGACCATGTGACCGAGTGTCCTCCGTCGAGTTTATCCGGTTACCTAGAAAAATAACCACATGATCTAATTACCCGGGCACACGTCCTCGGTACGCCTTATCCGAACCGGATCAGATGCAGCCGAGCGACACTGCCAAGGACGTATCGGCTAAAAGGAATGGATCGTTGGGAATAAAGTCCTGGCTCGGTGAGAATACGGACCATGCTGGATAAGTGAAAGAGAAGACAAAAACGAGATGGGAACATGTCTACAAATAATTGATTAACAGGCAGGCGAAGAAAGATATGTGGCACAGTGAATGTTGTTTATTGTTGTATGAAAGCAGGGATAGGAAGAAAAGTGTGGTGCGACAATAATACAAGCAATTTACAAAAGCAGACACAGAGCAGAGTCCCGATATATAATTCTTGTACAATCTTAACTTAAGCGAGGACAGGTGCCATGACACACACACACACACATGCACCCACACACACATATACACACACGCACACACACACGCATACACACACACACACACACACAAATCCCAATGAAGTTTAGTTGATGAAAAAAGGAGAGGAGATGAGGCTAACGGTCTCTCAATACCTTGCACGACTGATCAACCGCCCCACTAGTACGTCTTTGGGCAGATGCTCTGCTGTGCGGTACCTCCCTGACAGCTGGCGCGTCATCTCTTGCTTTGTGGCACTTCGTGCAGCCAAGCGCCAATCCAGGGAATGGGGCGTGACCGACAGGCGTGAAGGAGGGACCCTGGGCGGAGTCAGAAGCCAGTGGGTGGAGAGTGACTGAGCCAGCGGCAAATGGGTGGGTTGTCAATCCCAGGCCAGGACGAGCCGACAGGGAATGAGCAGATAGGAGCGGTGCGCAGGAAGGAAACTCTCGACCGCCCCTCAACTCGTCCTTTTATAGATCTTGTGGTGCGGGTGGGGGTGACGACCTGAAGCGATGTGTCGTCATCCGAATCAGGCGCTCTGATTGGGCCCCGGCCAGCACACGGGCCGGCCGCCATGACCGGAAGCGGCTCTACTTTACTTCCGGCCAGATGGTTTCAAGCTGCGGAATCGTCTCGCTCCGAGCACCGTGACACGAATCGCCCTGCACTGAACTCCCGGGCCGCCCAAGGCGACTGGCGGTCAACGCTGGTCAATGTGCTTCCTGTCTGTAAGCCATGCGGCCCAAGCTGAACAGTGCACCTCTGCTTGGCTGCAGCCTCACTGGGCGGAGAGGCGAGAGGACGTTCACCGTCCACTGGAGACACCCACGGCCACGGTGATTAGCGAAGACCGACGGTAAGATGCTATGGCAACACATGCGCAGACCCGAACAAGATGTGTGCCACTCGTGCCCTGCTCTGTCTGTGATAATAAATTACCCCCGGGCTGCTCGTGGGTCCGCTGCCATCGAGCATGCCGTCAGACATCAAAAGCAGTGGTGTGCTTGTCGCCAGCCCCGATCTGTGTCATTCATGCCCTGTTCTGTTTGTGGAATTGAGGGAAAGGATTGAATATAATTATTAGATGGAGATTTGGATTGAAAAGAGGACAGATATAATTATTAAACTCAGAAATGGGTTGAAAAGAGTGCGCCGCACGTGCACTGTAATTTGTTAGCACTCGGTGTGCCGCTCTGTCTACTTCCTCAGCGCAGCATTCCTGCAGCGCACTGTTGGGTTGGTCATCAGTGGATGGGGGCCGTCGCTGTGGGGCACACGGTCTGTGCAGCGTGAGTGGTTGGTGTTTTATTCCTATTTCTTCTGTGAGGACATATTCTTACGGGAAGGGTGCGGCCGTGGTTTTTACAAATGGGTGTCTGAGCGTAATGCCTGTTGGCTTTCGCGAGGAACCATGTTCCACAGTACAGGCGCGCGGCTGTGTTTTTTTACCGATGGGTGTCCGAGCGTAGCGCCTGCTGGCTCACGCGAGGACCCCTTGTTTGTATTTACCTCAGGAATAGAGAAAACCTCAAGAATTGACTTCCGGTTCTGGGTTTGGAGCGACGGCAGGTTTCTCTCAGGGCTCTCTGCTGACTTTCTCAAAGCTAAGTTTCCGGTCGTTGTTTGTCCCGTTTTAACTGTTTATTTTCTCACCTATATGTTACTCTGTGTTGCTGGTTCGGTTTTGTTTCAAAAATCGTGCTATTTTGTGAGTTTTCATCGACCTTGTCTTACCGGGTTCCTTGAGGCCGATCCATCCTTCCCCTCCAGGTGTACGATCGTTTTTATTTGTATTCTCTCCCTATTACCTTCAATTCCTATTTTCCCCACTTTCCCAATGTCCCCTATACTTCCCAACTAAACACTCTGTTTCTTGTCTTAAATCCAAAATAAAAAACCACCTTTCTCCCTGCATACCCACGAGTCCCGATCCTTATTCTTCTTCCTCTTCTTCTTCTTCCTCCTTCTGCTGGCACACCATCTTTATTCTACTTAAGCTGACCCACTCTTGCCATTGCCTTCACGATTTCTTCCTACAACCTTTCCATTACCTAATCTGATGAAAACTCTCTCTCTCAAAAAAAATAATAATAATAATCATAACAATAGTAATTTAAACAAGTCTGAAGACGACAATGGTTCACGAGCGGTATTTGATGATGTAGATTCTTTCAGAAGTCAAGGATGAGACAATGTGATAATTTTTGACCAAGTTATAAAAATGATCAACATGATGTGGTACGAGTGACAGGTTATAAGCTGCAAAATGTCGAAAACCCGGTTTCGTTCAACAACTTTCAAAATTTGACCTTTGCATAACCTTTAAAGGTCACAAAACGATGTTGTGGACATTAAAATAAGGAAACAGGATACGTGCTATTGCTTATTGGAGTTAGTTCGTCGAAGAAGGTCGAAAACCCGGTTCGATCCCCACAACTTTGAAAATTTGACCTTTGTGAACTTTAAAGGTCAAAGGTCAAGGATTATGACCTTTGGTGCAAAACTTCCTCTGGAACATTCCAGGAACAATATAACGTCACATTGGCTATATGGTATTTCACACTCTTCGGATTATCCATACTTTGATGAAATCGGCGTAAAAACAAACTTGAAGGGGACGCCACGGGCAAGGTGTTCGAGATAGAGCAAAATGGTTTCCAGACTTTAGGTGGGGAATGACCTCGAGATTATGCATAAAAAATATTGTCATCCTAGCTCTCAAAGTTTGGGCGGTCGTATGATTTTATTTCAAAATTCGCAATTTTCTAAGTTCGTGACCTTGTGACCTTGACCTTGGGATGAAAATGAAAAACTGAGCTCCGTGGGGCTATGCAGGTGCCATTGGGCTTACCAAATACCGAAACCCCTGCCAGATTCGACAACCCCCCTCGGAGAAGATGGATTTTTATGTCAAAATTCGCAATTTTCTAAGTTCGTGACCTTTGACCTTGGGACGAACATGAAAAATCGAGCTCCCTGGGGCTATGCAGGTGCCATTGGGGCTAACAAAATACCGAAACTCTTGCCGGATTCGACAAACCCCTCGGAGAAGATGGATTTTTACCTCAAAATTCGCAATTTTCTAAGTTCGTGACCTTGACCTTGGGACGAAAATGAAATATCGAGTTCCGTGGGGCTATGTAGGTGCCATTGGGCTAACCAAATACCGAAACCCCTGTCAGATTCGACAAACCCCCTAGGAGAAGATGCAAATTGAAATTGGCTACCCCCTAAAAACACATGTTTTTTGGGCGTGGCTCCGCCCATAATGGGCGCACCATGCCCATTCTCAGGAAAACACAACTAGATCATGATATAAACCTCCCGCCAAAATTTTATCAGGATCGGATCAAAACCCACGGAGCTATGCTCGGGACAGACAGACAGACAGACAGACACAGACAGACACAGACAGACAGACAGACAGACACACACCAATAACGAACATAGTGGTCACTTATTTTATCGTGAACCAAAAACGATCTCTTATGATGCTTCATCTTCCTCTTTCACACCTGTGGTATTCATTACTGTATCATAATTCACTACTCTTCTTCTATTTCAACAGACTGCCTTCAATTCGACATTTTCCTCATACCTTGCCTAAAAAATCCAACTGTTACAGCATTTCTTCTCTTCATTTTCTTAATTTGCCTTTATTGCATCAATCAAGAAATGCCTTTAATCGCATTTCTGACCTAAAATCTTTTTTTTTAACCCAGTTTACAATGATTGTTCGCTTTCCATAAACTATGTTTTTTTTCCAACTTAAGTGCGAACTCACCCGTCTCACTCCACCCTCTCAAAGCAACCAACACACTCTTCTCCCACCAAGCTTCCCTCTCACCTTTCTCAAAAACTTCCCCCTCACCTTTCTCCCTCAACTCTCCCCACTCACCCTTCTCCCACCATTCACCCCCTCACTCCCCGTTCTCAAAATTTCCTCCCCCCTCTCATCCACAAAGCTGCCTCCTTCCCCTCCCCTCTCATCTCCATCTCATCACTCTACTTCCTCAAATCCTCAACTGCCTTCTGTCCCCTCCCCCCCCTTTCCCCCAGCACCACAGAACCTTTCTCCTCCTCATCCGACCCCCTACCCTAGCTATTCTGCAACCCCCCCCCCACTCTCTTTCAACAACTCTCCTTACCTCCTCCCCCTCCTCCCTTGTCCTACCCTCCCCTCCCCTCCCTCTTCATTAACAGTGTGGACCTCTAATATCCAGGGCCTTCGCTCAAACCTTGCAGATCTTTCCATACAGGTTGACACTGACAAACCAAACATAATCTGCCTAACAGAAACTTTCCTCCATGAAGACCTCTCTGACTCCCTAGTATCTCTCCCTGGTTACTCCCTCCTCCGGTATGACAGACCTGAGCCTCTTCCTGGTGGAGGAGTGGCTCTCTTCATCAAGGACTCTATTCCTCACTCTCCATGCACTGCCCTCACTTCCCCACACCCCCAGGAATACCTCTGGCTACCGCTTCCCCTCCACTCCCACCTCATGTTTATATTGTTGTGGGGCCGGGTCTCGGTGGCGAGCACGCCCGCTAGAGGGAGCAGTAGAGTCGGCTCCACCGAACACACCGGAATTTAGGTCGTGACCCTCGGATAAGTCCGGAACGCACGAGTCCCTTACTGGACCATGAATCGCCAATAATTTGACCGCGTGGGGCAGGGTTAATTGCCAAACTTCAAAATACCTAATTCCCCACGCGGGAAAGCTACCGGGAAAGTCACACCTTCGACAGTCCTCGAGCGGGACGAGCCATTACCCCGAGCAGATGGTTACCCAGGCCCGTCGGTCCAAATTAACAATTTACTGTCTCGCTATTTTTCAACACGCACCGTGCTAAGCCAATAAAAAAAATGACAGGGAACGAGCTGGGACATTCAACAATAGCGAGATTTATTTATTTACAATAATCGGGGGACGAGGGGAGCACGTAAGGGCAGAGTTGTCCGAATATAAAAGAAATGGAAATTTATATACAAGCACTTATACAGGTGCGTGCTACTTAAAGGACTCTCCCGCACCAGACACACACCCCCAAAAAGAAATGGACCCCGTCGGGTCTTTATTGATACCCCCAGCTCGGAGGGAAGGTGAGCTGGAGGTAAGAAGCTAGCTTGGACCTTCCCGCCTCGTGCGGCCCTTGACGATCCGGCTCGGCGGGACTCGAACCCGCAACTCGATGCCGCTGCAAGCACCGGGTACGGAGGGCAGCGTCGGGATCCAGCACGCTCCTCCGGCAAGCGATGAGACAGCGAGTGCCAGCAGACAAGACAGGCAAGCGATTCTCGGTGGGACTGACTCGCAGGCAGGCGATCCTCCGCCCGTCAGGCTCAAGGAAAAAGGACCTCTTCGCGCACACCCACCCTTATCTTAACCCCCTCCCCCACTCCCCAGACGGTAACCCGCCCCGACGCAACTCGCCTCCGGATTGGCCAGTTCGTCTCAGGCGATCCGCTCACCGTTTGTGATTTGTCTGGGGGGCGTGGCGAGCATCCCCGCGGCTCGTTACCCCTGAGAGGCATTCCTCCTTCAGGCGACATGCCTCCACATTGGCTGGAATGTGGCGTACGTCGCTCGCGCTTTGCCCATTGGCTGAAGGCAACACGTCTTGCTCCACCCTGCAGCGGAGCCAATGCGTCTGTTGCCAATGGAACTCCGCCCACAGGCGCTCGAACGTATGCGTGTCAGAAAGGCCGATGGTGGAAGGAAGCCAGGGAGGATGCCGTTGTTGTTGGGGTTGTTGTTTGGGAATATAAGAAACTAACTACAAAACAAGCCGGTAGGCGACATGGCTGCTCGCTCCAGATGGAAAGCTGGCCGACGCGACTATCCGATATTCATGTGCATGCTATCAATCAATTTAGCACAATAAATATGATTATCACAGCCCTCTTAGTTTGCGCCCAGAACCCCACCTTGTGAAATTTCAGGCATGTTTCCAAAGAGACTCTAACAAATGGCAGCCCTGGTAATTCCATTTATCTATTCGCTAAAGATTTTATTTTTTTATATGATGCTGTAAGACATTCTCCTTGGGCACAAAAAAAACAGGTCCCTTGGAGGTCCAGTTTCGGAGGTATTGATTTTTTTTGTACAGTCCACAATAAGTGTACGATGTACGATAAAGTATTTTAGCTGTTGCTAAGCAACAGAGGTGTGCATAGCAACCATTCATTTTTGTGTACATGCCTAGCCACATTGTACACATTTCACCCAAGTTTCATCAAAATCAGACTCTTTCTCTTAGAGATATTCGCAATTAACCGTTTCTGAAATGTTCGACATGTACTCGCCCAAAACCTATCTCCTCCTACAAATATTTTTAGTTAGGGCTGCAAATTGGCATGAAGGGAGCTAGATAGATTGCGCACAGAACTCTAAGCTTCGATTTTTCGATTTTTTTTTTTTTCCATTTTTTGACCACTTTAAAGGGCTGTTGCTATGCCGTTGCTAGGGCCCGGGGTCCCATATGCGAAAGCACACGATTCCCAGAAATATTGGTCCTACCTACCAAATTTCATTGGAATCGGTTGAGTGGTTAAGTCCCTAGGCTTGACCAAAGTTTCGTGGACAGATAGACAGATCGAAATGTCCAGAATAAGGGTGCTCTAAGAGCAGCCAATAACTCACAGCGCACATACATTCAGTTCCCGTTAGTCATAGGGGAGGGATTCTAACTATACACATACTTATCAAAATAACTGATCTACGGGGACCTGAATGTTGAGTGCTCATGGCTGCCAGATTCGTAACACTACCTCCTCCCCTTTTTTACAGACTCGTCCCGAGTCGTTGAATTTTCCTGTGACCAGCATGTGTAAGTTTTCCCCGAGTACGATTTACCTGCGGATCCCTGAGTGCGACATTTTTTTATATGTCCCAAAAATAAATAACCCAGTGCGCTGCGTAACTAACAGTCTCACACGGACAAGTTAACTAAATTTCCTGCGCTAAGAGACAACAAGTGGGTTGCAAAACTTATTTACAATTTTAACTAATATTTACACTAACCATGGCCCAGGACCTGTTATCTGTGGGGGAAAAGGCACAGTAATGTCAACAGTCATTTTGTGTGGATGAGTGCACAGCAGCTGAAGGTCAGTCGTCCTCAGGGCCTGCTCAAAAGGTCCCCCTTGGGTGTTCGTTTCAGCGAACCTTCTTCTTTTTTTTCCTTTCATACCCCACCTTTCATACTGCCAGCTGCAGGAGACAACTCACCCTAATACGGCAGGCCATGCGCCATCCCACAGGCCATTTGAAGGGGCCTTTATGCAGTAGAGGTGGCCAGGCTGCTCAATACAGTCTCTGGCTCATGGAAATGGAAATGGATGCAAGAACAAATGAACGCACGGGCTGCTCAAATGCAGTCTCCGTGTATGACTGCATGCAGGGCAGTCTTGCAAACGCTTGCTGGATGGTCCTGGCACACATGGTGAGAAGGTGAACACAGGGGTAATGCAAAAAGGGTAGAAGGCATGGGGTCATGGCAAAGGCAGGCAACGAAGGCATGGCAAGACAGATGCGGACCAGCAACTGTAGTACAACAGGCCGTCATATTAAGCTGACCGGCCTCCGATATGGTCCCATGAGGTTCTGGAGGAAGTGCGGTGGTGCCGGCTGCTCTGGAAACGGGCTCGGACCTACCCTACTGTCTCCCCCCCAACCTATCGCCTTTGCCTGTCTCTGTCCATATCCACTCCCTTAGTTTGCAACAAGAAAACAACAAAATGTAGCCCCTTTTTTATTCTTTTTTTATCTTATTTTATTAGTATTTTTCCCCCTTATAATTTCGTCTCCCTAACCCCCTTGTGTCTTTGTCCGGCTAACCTATCCTGTCCATCTACTCCTAACCCCTAAGTTCCTTTTTTGGAGGGGACTAAGGGAGAGACTAGCATCCTGTCTCGAGGCCCAACAAAGCCTCAGAATAGCCTCTCACATAATTCAGCCATCTTACCAAGGTGGGTCCAGTGGCTTACGGAGGGTGAAGGGATGGGTGGTGCGAAGGGGTAAATTTCCTAACTATCCTAGCATTTATTGACTTTAAACTACCCCAGGGCTTTTCAAATGCCTGTCACTTTAAACTATAGGTTCTAACAACCATGATTCCCGTCGGCTGTGTTGGTGTCCATTATTAATTTGGGCCCTGCCCACAAATTTTCACTCGTGCCCTTGCACAATTTCAGGGCTGGGCAGCGTGGCTCATTTGGCAGGGATTTCCCTCCTGCCGGACACTAACCACGGCACCCCCAGGCCTTGAGGCTGTCTCCGAGCCTACCTGCTCCTGATGAACGCGGGGGGGGGGGGGTTGCCCTTTTTGGCATTGCCCCCCTCCATGCCCACATGGCATTTTGGTGCTCTGCGTCCCATTCTGCGGGTCGCCCGTGCCCACTCCACTATCCCGGTTTCTTGGACCCTTGGCCTACTCTGGCTGACTAGTCCGGTGCCCGGTGTGCCCTCTACTCGATACTCACCTTTCAACAGCTACGCTCCCAGCCGGTCCATGGACTCCTGCACCCTTCAAAAGGTTACGTGCGTTCTCTCAACACCAACAACAAAACGACCTCCTTTTGGTAAATTTGACTAACCCACTAACTAACATTACACTGACCCTGGGGTCACTTTGGTGGGATTCACTCCTCCCCCCACTCATTCATTCTCACCATGCATTCCACATTCGCTCCACTCACACACTCGGGCCCGCTGACCCACACTCACTCATCACACATTTTTCTATTTTTTTTTTCAACACTCACATCACTCGACACTGCCATTCTGCTAACTAAGTTCCCCTAACTAACTCGTGCTCCTCGTCATCTCTTATCCGAATGCACGTTCCATTTAACTCTATCGCTAAGCTACGTCCATACTACACATTCCATGTCTGTCCAAGTCTCCCAAAATCCATTTATACATCTAAACTAAATTCCCTCAAACTCATTTCACGGGCCCCATGAGGCCGGTCTATCTTTGCTCACCCCGTCCCACTAACTAATGCTCCTATGCCCAACAGGATGCTTGGACAACAGGATAAGTCCATGAGGACTTATCCCTTCCCCATGAAGTCGGTCTAGCTATGCTAACCTTTCGCCCTAACTAGTGGTGTCCTGTGCCCTGGACAGGGAGTCTTCCACCCCTGCCTCAGGAATCCTGTTCACCCGAACCGAGGCCTGCTTGGCTCTACTTTTTTTTCATCGCGCAGCACCAGCGCGGCAGTTCGCAACCTGCGCACCAGCGTGGCAATTCACAACTCGCGCACCTTTTGCGTGACGTCATGGCGGCCGTTCGCGCTTCGCGCACCTCGTCCCTCTTGGACGGTACCGTCCGGCAGGGATTCACCCTCCTGCTGGATTCCAACCACACGTGCAGCCATGACGTCACCCTCCGCATCCCAAAGCAAGCCCCGCGTTTTGAGGGGTTCTCCACGCGAACACATGTGCTCTGCCCATTGGAGCTTAACACACGCTCGCGTGGAGAACCCGTCCGGTCCAAATCCGTAGTCCCAGCCTAGCTTTTGTCCGTAGTGGGATCGGCAACATTCACCGTGGGCGTTTCCGGACCGGGTTTCACTCCCGCAGCTGAGCACGTGGAGGCCTCGTGCGTGCACAGCATGGACCCCGCACGCGCTGCCGTGCAAACCCGGCACGGTTCCCAATGCAGCTACGGCCGCGACTCGGCCTTTGTCCACTGTCAGGCACCGTCGTCTTCGCACTCTCGCGCACAAACTCCCACGTGCCACGAGGCTCACACACCTCGAGATGACATTCGGACTTGCGGTTGCATGTTCGCGCATGCCCACCGCCATCTCCCTTGCATACCGCTCTCTTACACACACGGTTTCTGTCACACATCGACTTTCACTCACATAGGGGGTCTCACTCACACAATGTGTGCTGGAAAGCACGCATCTCCGCACACTCGCAAACACACACACCTGAACAACCACACTGGGGATTCGCGCCACCACTCGGGGTCCCGGGGTCTCCATACCCCCCAAGCTGCACGTGCACCCGTCCACAGCACTCGCCCCCTCAACTCCGCGAAGCTCGACCGGACCCACCTGGTCGTGAACCGCTTCAAGGGGGCATATTCCCTCTCCTCGTTCCTGGAGGAGGCCAACCAGCTGCTCGCACCGGGTCTCGAAACAGTCCGCCAGCTCGCCCCCATTGTCCTCCACTACCTCAATGTGTGTGTGCTCGTCCTTAACCCCTTCTAATTCATCCTCGATTTCCCGTGTCTCTGCCAACTCAGTCACCTTATGTATATTAGTTTCTTCCTTGATCTTCGTCTCTGTTTCCTCCTTCGTTCCATTTAATTCATTCTCAATTCAGTCTATCTCCCGTGTCTCTGACAATACCTCTCTCTCCTCCAGTTTTATTTGTGTCTCCTTTATTAGGGTTGGTCCTAATTGTTCTTTCATCCGAGTGGTGTCGATCAAGTCCTGCACCACGAACATTACTCCTTGTGGTGATATCACACGTCCCACCTTATTGCGCTGTTCCACTTTCTGGCTCGCTTTAAGTCGTTCTTTCTCTCGGAGCTTTTTGAGTTGTTAGTTCTCTTTCCGGAGTTTTTCGAGTTGTTCGTTATCGTTCCGGAGTTTTTCCATCTCTGTGGATTCAAATTTTGCTCTCTCCTTGAGTTGATTAATTTCAAACTCATATTCTTTTTGTTTTCTACCCCACCGTCTCTCATGCTCCTCATGGTTCAATCTCATAGTTTCCTTCAATTGGTCGAGCTCCTTTTGCTGTTTCCTTCGTTGTTCTTTCTCTATCTCCTCGTACTCCAGCCTCGCCTTTTCTTTCAATTGGTCAACCTCAAATTCATGTTCTTTTTGTTTTGTATCCCTCTGTTCCTCTCGTTCCTCCCTCTCCAATGTCGTTGTCTCCTTCAATTGACTAATTTTCTCCTTCCTGCTTCATTCCTCGCTCCTTTAATTTCTCCTCGTACTCCAACCTATTTTTTTCCTTTTGTCGTTCAGTTTCAAATTCATACTCTTTTTGTTTTCTATTCCACTGTCTCTCTTGTTCCTCATTCTGCAATCTCGTTATTTCCTTCAATTGACTGATTTCTTTCTCTTGTCTCATTCCTTGTTCTTTGTGTTTACTATTCCACTGTCTTTCTTGTTCCTCATTCTGCAATCTCGTTATTTCCTTCAACTGGCTGATTTCCTTCTCCTCTCTCATTTCCTCTTCTTTCATGGCTCTTTCTTGCATCTCAATCTTTAATCTGGCCTTGGCTTCCAGCTGTTCGATCTGCGCAGTGTGGTTCCTCAACGTTTCATTCTCTGCTGTCGTTCTCTCTTCCCTCAACATTCCCAACTCGTTTTGTAATTCCGTCTCTTTGTTTTGGTGTTTCTGTAACTCGGAAGCTTTCTTTTCTAATTCCTTTCTCATCTCCGCACACTCCGACCTTGCTTTGGCTTCTAACTGTTTGATTTGCTCAGTGTGGTCCCTCAACATTTCATTCTCCGTTCTTGTTCTTTCCTCTCTTAACATCCTCAGTTCTTTTTGTAGTTCCCTCTCTTTGTTTTGGTGTTCACGTAATTCATGATTTTTTTTTCCATTTTTCCTCTCTCTGTCTCTGTTCCTGCTCACTCATTTCATCCCTTTTCTTGCTCATCTCCGCATACTCAACCTTGCTTCTTCCCTATGTTGTTTCTGATATTTCTGTTCTCTTTTTACCATCTCTTCCTTCAACCTTGCTTTTTCCTTTTGTTGTTCCTAATATTCCAGTTCTCTTTTTACCTTCATTTCTAGGCTTTCTCTTTTTATATTGCCTGATCTTACCTCTTCCCTTAGTTGTTTTAGTTCCAAATCGTGTTCCTTTTGTTTCTTTTCGAGCTCGGTTTTCCATTCTTCCTCTAATTGTTTCCGAAGCCCGTCAATGTCCGCCTGCCTCGCCTGCCATGACCTCATGGTTTGAAGCGGTGACTGAAAGCACTCGCCTCCTGTCGTGCCGTTCGTTGCGCTAAAAATAGCCGCCTGCTCCATGCTGCGCCGAGGTGCGATCGCACCGCCGTTGTGTGACTCAGAGTTAGTTTGTCGGCATAGTCCATGCTCATTATATGGGGTTGCGCTCCCCCATGGATTATAATTATAAAAAGAACCGTCCCGGGCCATGGATTCTACATTATAACACATATCTAATCCACCCGGCACCCGTTCACCTTGAAAAGCCATCTTATTTCTCCGAATAATTTAATTTAACTCGCTCGAATTTGACGGGAACGGGGAGAGTTGCTTCGCACACCCCTGGTCCGATTCCCGTTAATTTAGTTGGAGGCAGGGTGGATTCGAATCTCACTCCCGGACACCAGTGTTACGAATTCGCGCCCGCCTGCGTGCGATCGGCCGCGTAACTCCAATCGCAACCGTGTCGCCCACCGGACGGACAATTCAGTCGTGACCCTCCTGGAACTACCACCAGGAACCAGTCACGGGTGGGGGGTTTAACCTCACCACAGCCCAGTCTGCATTCTACCCGCGCGAAATAGGGTGAATCGCCGAATGTCGATATACCTAAGTACCCGCGCGGGTAACCTACCGAGAGGCTGCACCGCGCCGCAGGTCGGCCTGGGACACGAACCGCTTAAGAGGTCCATTCCGTACTACAGTGATAACCGAGCGGTGTTATCGCCGACCTCGACGGATCCGATTCTCTTTACCGGGTGTTCAAAACCCAATACTCATTCAACGACACAAGATGGCTTTTCAAAAGGGAAATAGGACACGACGAACGGGGTACATTGCACACAAGGACATTTATTAACAAGCACACGTATATACAGCCAAGGCAGTCATGCAATATACAGGCAAGAAATAGAAAACAAAAGCAATACGACCGACTATAATTATTATGTACAAGCACTTAAACAGGTTCTACTTGCAGGGACACGGTGCCACAGCAGTCATACAGAACAAAAGAAATGGAAAGACCTCCTCACAGGCAAGGGGGTGGACGGGGTCCGGAGACCTTAATGGTGGTGGGCCGTGGATGACTGAAAAGGCCCACGAGACCGTGCAGGTTACCTGCACCCTCGAGGTGTCTCGGTGGACAGGTCGCGACGTCTGCTCACCTACGGCAGCTAGCGTGGCCGCGCCTGACTCTGGGCCTTGCGACGATGGGCGGTAAG
>NC_140977.1:31685731-31718231 GCF_056783735.1 Eptatretus burgeri | reverse complement strand
AAACGAGCTGATACATTTAACAATCGGGGTATTTATTCAACAATAATGGGGGGAATTAGGGGAGCACGTAAGAGGCAGAATGAAACCGAATATCAGACAATGCACGGTATGTATAGGCAAAAGCACTTAACAGTTTACTACTTAGAGGACTGACCCACTGACCCACTGACCCACGGACACACACACACACACACACACACACACACACACACACACACACACACACACACCCAAAAGAAGTCGTGGCTGACGCCTTTATTTCGGACTTCAGCTTGGAGGATAGTGGAGCTGAAGACCAGGGTCTAATTTGGACCTGTCCTCCTCGTGCGGTCTTCAGGATGACTCGGTTCGGCGCCCGTCCCGGCCACTAAAACCTCGACTCCGTTCTCTCCGGCGACGACACACAACCCTTCCGGCTCCGGCGGCGGATGGTCTTTCACAAGCTCGATCTTTCAGGAGGAGGAGGAGGAAGAAGATGTTCCAGACGGCAGTGGCAAGACTAGTCCAGGCCTTCGGAGACTAGCGCTCCCGCAACACGAGCGCTCCGACACGGTGAGCGCACCAGCAAGATGAGCGCTCCTTCCTCGCTTCTCACTGGCTGGCTTCTCTCTCCTTTCGCTTCTCGTTTGCTGGCTCCTCTCTCGCTTGCTCCCTCCTTCGCTTCCTTCCGTTGGCTTCCTTCCTCTTCTTTTATGCGCTCCGGCGCGCTCTACCCTCCCCCTCCCCGGCGCGAGGGGAAAATCCCAGGGCAGGGGATTATTGTTCTTCTCTGCAGCATTGTTCTAACCGTCATTCCTGTTTACGCTGCTAGAATCTCGGGGCGGGAGGATTGTTGTTGTTCTCTGCAGCATTGTTCTAACCGTCATTCTTGTTTACGCTGCTAAAATCTCGGGGCGGGAGGGTCGTTGTTCTTCTCTGCAGAATCCCGATAAAACTCCTTACTATTAAAATAAATCACAGCGCATTTGCATTGATTTACTCATTAGACAAGACAAAGGATGGGAAGCTATCTATAAAACACATACTGACCGAAATAACTGAGCTATAGGAACCTGGATGTTGTGTGTGATAGTTTTCCAAATCCACAACAATATCAAGGGGCTCGGAACAAGACTATTCCGCAGCTTGGAGTTATCTTGCCGGAAGTGGAGTGGAGCCGCTTCCGGCCATCACGGCCAGGCCACGCAGTGGTCCGGGCCCAATCAGAGCAGCCGATTCGGGTGACGACACATCGCTTCGGGGTAATGTCCCTACCCTGCACCCAAGGGTCTATAAAGGACGGGTGGCAAGGCCATCAGTAGTTCCGGATTTGGTGTTTCTGTGACTAATGAGGCTATAAGGAAATTTTTCCCTCATTCAAGGGAGACATTCATTAAAGGTGTGGGATGTGGTTCTATGTTGTTGAAACTACAGATTTTCATCATTTATCACCCTGTTCCATAGCTATGTTGTCAGCATCTGTGGATAATGATTTTATGTCATAGTTACTGCTGTTTCGGTATTAGAGACTTCCAAAAAAAAACGTCTGGAGCATATATTCATGATGAATTCGATCCACACCAAACGGTGATTTTTTTTTTGGAGAGCAAAATGGTGCTTCTTCATGTTCTTGTAGCTTTTCCAATTCCTAAAATCTGCAATTCTGTTTATTTATCTATTCATTCATGTAAATATGGAACTCATCAAAAATAATGATGCCATTGATACTGGGGTCTTCAATTTACAGTTATCCGGAAAAGCGGTTGCACAAGTCCATACCATTAAATGCGTGGAAAGCTGAATTTTCTCAGGCAAAAGCCGAATGTCTTCCTTCACTTTGATGTGCGACTGACTCATGTTTCTGCTGAGAATTGTCTTATTGCTTGGCGTGGACTTCTCTCCATTCATTGCTTTACAACTTCAATAGTCTCGGGACACAAACACGAACAAGAACAAAAATATTTGTATCACAGATAATTAATCGAAGGAAATTTGAAACTTATTCACAACCATATTATTAAGAAAGTCTCAGCATGATGAAATGTCCACCCTGTAGATAGTAGGTAAGTTTTATGTAGTTATTAACACAGCTCATCCATATTGTGTTGACAATTACAAATGCCAAAGTCAACGTCTTCCCTCAAGCAGCGCTTCTTTACTTTTCCACCTGCTTGTATTTATTTATTTTGCATCTGAGTGGTGCCATTATTTACTACTTGATGGAAGGTTTTGAATACAATTTTGTTTCGTTTGTGGGGGGGGGGGTTGTGCATCATCTTATGCTGTAAACTACTTTCACACCATGTCTCATAGATCATAAAGCCGAATGCATTATGTTGTACTTTGCCAAAGGCATCTTCTTCATTTATTTATTTTTCTGTCCATTTCCCCCTCACTGTTCACAGCCCACAGACTTCTCTATCTCTCTCAAAGCCACTGGCAAGAACAAGCATTTCAAGGTGCAATTCACAGATCAGCAGTATTGCATTGGGCAGAGGCGCTTTGACTCTATGCAGAGCCTCATAGAGCATTACCAACGTGCTCCCATTTTCACAAGCAGCCAGGGGGACAAGCTATACCTTTCCAGACCTCTGCTATGACCTTTCAAATGTCACATTGGAAGTAGAAGCTACAGACAGCTGGAATGAGGCAGGACTGAGTGTGTGTGTGTGTGTGTGTGTGTGTGTGTGTGTGTGTGTGTGTGTGTGTGTGTGTGTGTGTGTGTGTGTGTGTGTGTGTGTGTGTGTGTGTGTGTGTGTGTGTGTGTGTGTGTGTGTGTGTGTGTGTGTGTGTGTGTGTATGTATGTATGTATGTATGTATGTATATATATATATATATATATATATATACATATATATATATATATATATATATATATATATATATATATATATATATATATATATATATATATATATATATATATATATATATATATATATATATATATATATATATATATATATGTATGTATGTGTATATATATATATATATATATATATATATATATATATATATATATATATATATATATATATATATATATATATATATATATATATATATATATATGTATGTGTATATATATATATATATATATATATATATATATATATATATATATATATATATATATATATATATATATATATATATATATATATATATATATATATATATATATATATATATATATATATATATATATATATATATATATATATATATATATATATATATATGTATATATATATATATATATATATATATATATATATATATATATATGTATATATATATATACTGGGATTGTTTAGCTGGTATGAATCCAGCTGCTCCAGGACAACCTTTCACCCTAGCCTTACCTCTGGGCCATTATCCCATGGTGAAATTAATAATAAAATAAAAAAATTGCTTCTTTCCTCCAGCCTATCCTCTTCATTTTTCCCTTTCACTCCAGGCTCCCTCTCCATTACTGCCTTTACTTTCTTCACAACTTCTTTTCACCCATTCTTGCCCCCTCCCCCACTCCCCATTATTCCTGCAGCATCTCTGATTTGCTTTTTGTGATGAGAGACTGCAACAGCATCTGCTTATCATCATCATCTCCATTACAATTGTTGTTATTATTGTTGTTCCTGTATTTTACTTGACATGTAAACCATGTTTGGCTCTGCCTGTTAACAGAACTTGGACAGGCACAGCTCTCATCGATGGAAAGCCCAGGTGTGACTAGCATGAACTCATTGTATTGTTACAGTTACAGTGTTACTCTGTTGATGCAATCTCATACAGTGAGACTCAAACCTTAGCACCTGTCATTCCAGCATGATCAACATTTTTCATTCCTGAGTTACTGATTCTCCCATGGTCCCCAACTGTTAACTTTCTTCCCCATTTAGCCTTTTATTCAACCAATTGGAGCATCCACTGCACAGCACTGTTAAATTTTTACGTTTAAATATCTTCCCTTTGAGCTTTATTCTCGTGTTACTTAAATGATCACGAGGTTTTCTTTTAGAGTTTTGTACTTTAAGTTGTGCCATTTGAAAACAGCCCTGTTGGTGAAATCTTGCATATCGGTTTCAATTTGGCAGACAAATCTCTCTGGGTTTTGGAAATCTTGGCCTTGCAAGCCACACTGGTTTTGTTTTTTAAATGATGCCTTGCACGTGACACAATATGGGTGGTCGCAATTCTTTAATATGGAGAAATGCTTGACATCAGGAAACCATTGGCAGGCTCAAGCCCTTCGCATGGGATCTCCGTTGGCCCATCACTTTCAACAAAACCTTGACCACTGCAAGAGGTTTGAAGAATGTGAGAGATGGGATTTCCTGTTGTGGTTTTTGTTTTTTTGTGTATTGCCTGTGTGTCTGCTTTGTCAGCAGGCCAAAGAAGATTCAATGACAGGTTTATACTGCAAAGCAATAATCATGCCTTGCTGTTCTGGCTATCTGCCCCTCCGTGTCTGCCTCCCATTTTTAGCCATGTATGCTCACCCACATGTCTGCTTCTTAGTCTTTATTGTGTTGTCTGCCTCTTTGTCCCACACTTTAGTAATCGGCAGACACGACTGACTATTGTGTATCGCTGTTGTAAATTCGCAAAATCGGGGTTGTAAACGACAAATAAACTAAATGATTTGAAATCCCAACGTTTTAAATATATATAATATATATATATATATGTATATATATTTGTCTTTGGGATGTTAATACACAAGCACCAGGTTCACCTGAAAGCAACTTGCACGTAGTATGTGTACACACATCACACACCCTGAAACTTTTCCCAGTTGGGTCACACTTGTGGTGAATGAAGCAGGCTGACATTTACTTCCTCAGTTGGAGAAATCGAATTTCTGGCTTTTGCGGTGTCTTGAGGGGTGGTTTTTCTTTTATTTTTTAAGAAGAAGAAGAGGATGGGGCAGAGAATGTGGGAATTATTGAGACATTTATTTATTCCCATGATTGTTTTCAAAAATGTGAATGAGTATTTGATGCACTAAATATTACCCAGCTTTTCAATATTGTTTTTGAACGTTTGCCATGAAATGTGCCCATAATCACTGCTTGTGCTTTAGATATAGTGCAATGCTCAAATGTGCCTTGAAACAACATGCCTGAACTGTTGTGAATTACATACAGCTGCTGCTGTTGAATGAAATCTGCCATCTGTATTGCAGGAAGTGACAGTTTACTGAAACCGCTGGTGTTTGCACACAATGAACACAGTTTGAATTTTTTTTCCCATCTGCAGTTGAGGCTTTGTTATTTTGCTGATTGTAATGGTTGTGCATACTTTCAACGCTATCCATGCTGGCTTTCACCTTCCGACTTAAACAATTCATATTTTACATCGCTTAGGCTTGTGCTATAATTGCAGGTTGTTTGAGGGGCAACAACAGTCTTTTCTAGAGGAAGGAAGAGTTTTGTGACATCATAGTCTTTGTAGTTTGGGGAAAAAAATTGTGTGCTGGGGTAGTCATTTTTTTGTTTTGCTGTTGTTTTTATTAGGTCACCAAGCCATTCTGGCTGGTACCCTATTGATTTTATGAGGGGTTTTTTTTGTATTCCTTGTCAAGGCTCGTATGAGAGCTAACACACAATGAGCAGCGAGGGGGGGCATGAGACAAGAGGGGTGGGAGTGGGAAAGACCAACCAGTGGGGAACAGAGACATTAGGAGATCTGTGGAAGGGAGAGGGATGGGGCGGGGAACATTGGGTATACTTGATGGATATTACAGGGACTTTCAGAAAGGAAAGCATGGAATTTGAAGGAGGTGCGTTTGAGGTGGATTAACGGGGGTAGAAAAGATCAAGGATTTGGATGGGGACAATAAGAGGTGGTGGTGAACAGCTGTTATGAAGGCCTGGAGGGAAGAATGAGATTGAAGAGAGTGTGGGAGTTTATTCTAAAGGAGGGGGAAAAAGAGGAATGAAAGGGTGAAGGTGAGCAGTGGTTCGTGATTTTGGTAGTTTTACCAGAAGGGGTTGTTGGCAGACCTTGAGTGCCCTGCAGAAATATGGTGGGGACAAATCACAGACAGAGCGGGGTGGGGGGTGGCGAGACCGGAGAGGAGACGGTAGAAGAGAGAAAGACCACCGACCTGCCTGCGGTGAGAGAGTGAGAGGCCCAAAGACTCGGCCTCATCGCGAGAGATGCCAATGATCCAAAATGCCTTGGTTTCCACAGTGTGAAGCCAAGAAAGGTGGGAGGCAGGAGCACCAGCCCAGAGGGGAGAGCAGTACTCCATCAGACTGTGGACGAAAGCTTTGTAGGTGGTCAGGAGCTCAGGTGGGCCGAGGAAGGACTTTGCACGACGGAGGATTCCCAGTCGGTGACTGCCTTTATAGGCCAGGTTGGAAATGTGGCTTTCCCAGGAAAGATCAAGGCAGATCGTGAAACCCAGAAGCTTGAATGAAAGGACTTCTTCAAGAAGTTGTTGAAAAAGTAGATTAGGGGGTTCCAGTCGGTCCCTTCGGAGAGACAAAGTGAGAGTGTGATATTTGTCCGGAGTGAAAGACATGTTCCACGTGTTGGACCAGTTTGTGATTTTACCCAGATCTGCAGTGAGCGAAGAAGCTGGTGCTTGCCGGTCTGAGGGATAACAGATAGTACGCCAGAGGGTGGAGGCATCAGCAAAGAGAGAAAGAGGATTTTCCAGAGTCGACGAGATCATTGATGAAAACCAGAAAAAGAACGGAGCCCAGAATGCTGATTTGAGGAAATCCTGCCTTGACAGGAAGAGGGAATGAAAGAACTCTATTTAGGGCCACATGTTGACTGTAACACAAGAGAAAGTATGTGAGCCATGAGTGGAGATGGCTTTGGATACCATAGGAAGAGAGTTTGGTGAGCAGGGCAGGGTGCCGGAACGTGTCAAAAGTCCACGATATGTCAAGGGATATGGCTCTGATTTCATGTCCGGCATTGAGGACCTCTATCCATTGTTGGGAGAGCAGAAGCAGAATATCCAAGGTTGAGTGACTTGGTCTGAAACCAAATTGATGATCGGAAGTCAAGCCATTGGAGAAGAGGAAGGGTTTCATGTCGAAAGCGATGATGGATTCCATTACCTTGCTGATGATTGGGAGAAGGCTGATTGGTCTGCAGCTGCAGGGATCTGTTTTTGCACCGTTTTATGCAGGGCAGTAATGTTTTCTGATTTCCAAGCAGACGGCAGATGACCTTGAGCAAATGAGAGGGTGAATATAACAGACAGGGTGAGCAAGAGCAGAGGAGCAGGTTTTTAGATCCTCTTGGAGGATCTCTAAGTCTTACTCACGTTGTTGTTCTTCATCTTCTTCTTGTGGACTTTTTTGTTTCACAGCCTACAGTTTTCATCGAAACTTCCTGAAACTTGGCGTATATATGTAAAAATACCCTGCGCAGACAGTAACCATCTCCGATTTTGAAAATTCCTCCGAGAAAAAAAGTTACGATGTCAAAATATCTCCGTTAATGGAAATTGCCTAAAAAATTATCTCCGAAACTAGGCAAGCTTTTTGAATTCTGTTTGCGGGAATCGAACTGGGCATTAGCAGAGATGAATTACCGCACATATGATACATCACTATGACGCCATATCAATTTTAATGATGTCATTCCTATTTTTTGTTTCACAACCCAGAGTTTTCATCGGATCTTCGTGAAACTTGCCATGTATATGCAGAAAGCCCATGCGCAGGCAGTAACCATCTCCGATTTTGGAAATTATTCCTAGAAAAAAAGTTGACATCATAATATCGCCGCTAATGGAAATCGCCTATCCCATTATCTCTGAAACTAGGCAAGCTGTTTGAATTTTGTTTGCGGGAATCAAGCCGGGCATTAGCACAGATAATTTATCGCAAACCTGATACATCACAATGACTTCATATTCGTTTTTATGACGTCATCATTAAGAGGACGAGGATCTTAGCTCATTTGAGCTCGTTAGGACACAAGGGCTGATGCCATCTGGACCGGTTGCAGAATCTGAGTCGAGGTTTGACAGCAAGCTCTCCACTTTGTCAGACGAAAAGGACACAGAGTCCAGGGACAGTTGGGTGCGACTGGGGAAGGTGGAAACAGAAAGTGATGGGTTTTGGTGACAGGATTTTCATGCAAACACCGAGTTTAGGCATTCAACCTTTTCACGTTCGGTATCTGCAGTGCGGCCAATTGAGGTAAGGGAGGGGATGGAGGGGGAACATACACCAGAAACAGACTTAATGAGATGCCACCACGAGTTGGAGGAGGGAGAGAGGTTTGAGAGTTCAGACTTGAGCTTAGAAAGATGTTGTTTTCTCGCTTTCCTGAGGGTAGATACACACTTGTTCCGAGCTTTATGGAAGGAACTGAGATTACCCTCAGTTGGGTTTGCTTTCCATGAGGCAAAGGCAAGTTGTTTCAGGACAACTGCCTCGCCACAAGCTTCAGTGAACCATGGGTGGGACAACTGAAGACGAGAGGGGATAAATCTGTGCACAAGGGAGAGCAAGTTTCTTTGAAAGAATTCCCAGGATGAGTTGATGTTGGAGAAATTATCGATGGGAGACCAGTCTATAAGTTTGATGGCTGCTTGGAGACCCTGCCAGTCAGCTTGAGTGAAATGCCAGTCTCGACGGCGCTGAGGTGGTTCTCTGAGAACAACCAGAGAGATGTCCACTTTGACAAGCATGTGGTCAGAAGAACCGATTGGAGTGGAGGAAGAACAGCAGATATTTTCAGGGAAATTTGTCAAAATCAGATCCAGAAGAGATAGAGTACCATTGGTTGAGATCCGGGTCAGGAAATTGACCGAATGAGTCGCAGAAAGCTTTTGCTCTGGTTCCATGACAAGTGAGAGAGGTACCCACACCTAGCCAACTGGCATGATGACAATTGAAGTCACCACATTTGAGGACGAGATTGTTCGCATGAGAAGATAGAAGTTGGTCCATGTTTTCGGATTGTGAGGTGTAGATGGAGTCATCACTATTTGGTGGACGGTACAGTACACAGATAAACATGAGGTGGGAGTGGAAGGGAGGCCGTAGCCAGAGGTATTCTTGGGGGTGTGGGGGGCAGTGCTTGTAGAGTGAGGAATGGAGTATTTGATGAAGAGAGCAACTACTCCACCAGGACGAGACTCAGGTCTGTCATACCGGAGGAGGGAGTAACCAGGAAGAGATACTTGGGAGTCAGAGATGTGTTGAGGGAGGAAAGTTTCTGTTCGGCAGATTATGTCTGGTTTGTCAGTGACAACCTGTCTGGAAAGAAAGGGTACCCTAATGTTTTTGTACGGATTATTATTTTCTCTTTTTTTCTTCTGCCAGACATTTTACTGTTTATTTACTTTATTTGTTTATACTTTTAAATTAGTTTTCTCTGCACCTGCTTGAGCGATTGACACAAAACTTTCAACATGTGAGCGCCTAACCATGGATAATGTTTTTAATGATAAATGTAATGTCGTAGGTCACGTGGTATGGCAGCCATGTTGGAAAAAAGCAAAAACTTTGGACATCTTATCTGGAACCGATGTTCGTAAAAAAAATTAAGACAGCACAGGTCAGGAACTGTGTATGGAGAACAACATTTGATCACGATGAGGTCATCGATGCCTTAATGATGTCATAATTGGATGCATCAAAATCCTTATCCGATCAAAACGAACATTTTTGAGGGTGATCTACGAGGAAATTGCTCAAGATAATTGAATTGATGTCATCGGTCATGTGGTATTTTTTTGGCAGTCATATTATTTTGGAAAAAAAGAAAAAACGTTTAAAAATCTCAAACGGCTGAACAGATGGAACCAAATTTTACAGCTATGATCGACTATCCTTGTTGAACAAAGTTTGATTCCCATAACATCATCAGTGATGTGGTTTTGCATATTATATTTTACTGAAAACCTTCAAAAATTCTTTCCTCAAACCGCCCGGCCGATTGACGCAAAACTAACTGTGCCATCACCTGCCCATGGGGATACAAGTTTGATCACAAAAACGAAATCGGTCACATGTTGTGGCTGACATTGGATTTAAGGAAAAATCTTCAAAATTTTTTTTTATCTGAATGAATTTTAATCCATTACCCCCAGAGTTAGGTCGTGGGCACAAAAACTCCCCCTCCCTCCACTAAGATGAGTGGGGGGGGGGGGATACAACTTCCGATTTTCGCCTGTACATGTGCCATGGTATGTGGTTTTCTGACCCCCTGCTACAGACGGGGGATGAGTAACGGCACAAAATGTATTTGCCAACCTTCCCACCCACCCCCCCCCCAATCCAGCCCCCAGTCTCCTCTCGAAGGGAGCGGGTATTTTCTTAGTATAAAAAATAGTGGTTCGATAATAATTAATAGTTCGTTCGATAATAAACCAACTGTGCTAATCGTTTAATAACAATTTAGCTTTGCATTACAGGTGTGCCAGTAAATCGGCCTCCTCTTTCCTCTTTGTGAGCAGGGCTCACAAGGAACCCCATTAGTCATCATGTCGTTTCCCATTACTTGGTCGCATCTGGTTCCATCCAATGAGATAAGCGATATACCAAATGTATGATGATAACATTCCTCCACCCCCCCCCCCTGTTACGTCACCAAGTTTGAATGTAAAGCATACATTCATGCTCTGCCTCATGAATATTCATGTTTTGCCTCATGAATATTTATACTCCACCCATGTGTCGCGTCATCTCCGCTGCAAGCAGGGAGACTGCCGTTGCCCTGTCTGGCGGGACGTGTGCATGTCTGGAAAAGGCATGGTTTTTACCGATGCACTTGGAGACTTTGAAAGGAAAAGTGATTTAAACCTCTGCAAGTGTTGGTTAAACTGCCTGGAGCATTCGTATTCAATAATCTCGACATGTCAGCCATTCCAGGAAATATCTTCCTGTCCACAAAGAGGCAGGCGATTCCATGATTTCTTTTTTTCTGCAATTGTTTATTTGTTCTATGCTTTAATTTCAGAGTACATGTTGTCTCAAGTTAGATGTAGATACATCTGATCACAAATGACAACATACATACACAGGCTTTTTTATGTAAATTATTTGCTCTTTTTTTTCCAGGGCAGTCAATCGTGTGTGTAGTCCATGAGGTGTGGGTCCAAAAATTTGATGACTTTTTGCACCCTGCCTGGAATCTTTGCACTATTACGTATGGTTTTGAAAGGGAATGGGGGGGGGGGAGTGTTTAGAAAACAGAGACATGTTTCTTATTTGAAGAAGTATTTTATCATGACCTATTTAGCATGTCAAAGGTGATCCCCCTCCATTTCCAGATACCCAACCCATGGATGGCTCCACCATACACAACATCTTTGGAGAGTTTTTGTGATGAGAATTTAGAATCTTTGAACTGAAAGTGACACGTGACTGTAAATCTAAAGTTATGAATTGTCTGAAACCGAGGTCTGATTTCCAAGATGAATTTGCTTTGAACATAAATATCTTGGCTTTAGCTGTGAGAAGTTTTTTCACTCATGTGCAATTGTAACCTTTTGAAGTCAACAGTGTAAGTGAAAGTATACTTGAAGGTCTTGAATCTGATGATAAAGTGGGTGTAAAGTTGATTGTTGTACTGGGGGTGTGTGTGGGAATATTGCACAAACTTGATATGGCCACTTCCAACTTAAAGTTGCCTTCCCTTGATGCTCCCACACAGAGTCTATTGAAGCCACCACATTAGCCCAGCCCCCACGCAGTGGGAGAGTGGGTTTCGCAATCACTTGTGTCTGTCTGTCTGATGTAATTGTAATTGTGATGAGTAAGACCAGGCAAGAAAATAAATTTCATCAAGGGAAAAGTTAAACATATTGTATACCAATGCAGGAGTTTAAATAACTAGTACGTGCCCGTACGTGCATTAAAAAAAAAAAAACTTTCAAACCGCGTGCCAGAAACAACAACCACACAGGCCGTTCCTTCACTCTCGTGTGGCCGTACGTGCAACCCCCCCCCCAAAAAAAACCCCAAAAAACAACTTTCAAACAACCACATACACCGTTCCTTCGCTCTCGTAAACGACGACTGGATTGGGGCATTGTGTTTATCTATAAATGCGCATAAGAAATCGTGAAATTATTTTAATACACGAAGTCATCACAATCCGGAAGTCCATACGTTGTAACCCGTAATGGGGAATGAGGCTGAGGATCTCTTCCCCAACGGCCACGCCTACGCAGCAACGTGTCCTGTGATTGGTAATTAAATAGCGTATCGGCCATGCCTACGCAGCAACGTGTCCTGTCATTGGTTGGTAAATAAATGGCCATAACTTGGGAAGCACTTGTCCGATTAATATCAAACCTTGAAAAGGCACATACTCAGGTCCCCAGCAATATAGCTGGCAAGTTTCAATTAGATCGGACCAGTGGTTGTCACACACACACACACACACACACACACACACACACACACACACACACACACACACACACACACACTGCTGGAATTATAGATAGATAAGATGGAAGAGCTTGAAGCCAAAGTGGATAGCGAGGAGTACGATATAGTTGCAGTGAGTGAGACATGGTTTAAGGAGGAGAGTAAATTGAGGGCAGGATTAGAAGGCTACAAGGTGTATCGGTGTGATGGGAAGGAAAGACTAGGAGGAGTAGCAATCTGGGTAAAGGACAGCATTGCATCAAGAGAAAGGGGTGGCATTAAGGAAGGAATAAATGTTGAGGATTCTGTATGGGTAGAGATTAGAGATTGTAAAAATAGTAATATACTGGAAGGATACTTTTATAAGGCTCTGGGTGTGAAGGAAGAAGAGGAGGAAGGAGGAGTACTTGAATAATTCAAAAGGGCATGTGGTAAGGGAAGAGTATTGATTATGGAGGATTTTAACTTGCCAGGGATAGATTAGGTCCATGGAAAGGGCAGAGCAGATGAGGATTTCCGAGTTTTGGTTCAGGATTGTTTTTTAACCCAGTTTGTGGATAAGCCCACTAAGGGGAGTGCGGTGTTAGACCTTTTAAATAACGATCCCAATTTGGTGGAGGAGGTGGAGGTTGGGAAGCATTTAGGAGCAAGTGACCATAACATTTTGTGTGCAAAGATTCTGTTAAGGGTTAGAGTTCAGGATATTCGGGTAAGGCTATTAGATTTCAGGAAGGCAAATCTTGAGGGTATGAGGAGAGAGTTGGGTGATGTAGATTGGGAGACTCTAACAACAGGACAATCAGCATCAGAGAAATGGGAAACCTTCAAGGACCAAATGTGTAGAGTACAGAGTAAGTGCATTCCAATGAGGTGTAAAACTAGAAGCAGAAAGAGGCTAGGGTGGTTGAGCAGTGAGATAATGAATTATATAAAGGAGAAGCAGAAGGCATTCATAAGGTTTAAAATAACAGGACTGGAGTTTGATGTATATCACAATCGGAGTAATCAGAGGGAGGTTAAGAAAATAACTCGGCAAGCCAAAAGAGAGTAGGAGAAGGACATGGCTAAGAGTAATAAACATAATAGCAAGGCATTCTTCAAGTATGCCAGGGGAAAAGAACAGGTTAGGACCAGTTTGGGCCCATTGAGGAATAGCATTGGGAGAGTGGTTAGTGATGAAAGTGAGATGGCAGGCTTATTAAACAGGTATTTTGCTTCAACTTTACACAAGAACAGTCAGGAGAATTGCCAATAGCTGAGAGTATCCATCAAGGAGGTGAAGAAGGGCTTTTACAGAAGACCCAGGTTGGAGTGGAGGAAGTAAAGGAATAGCTTGGAAATCTAAGAGAAGATAAAGCTCCGGGTCCAGATAATATGCACCCGAGAGTATTGATGGAGGTGGCTGAGCAGGTAAGCGAGATATTAACGGATATTTTCAATAGTTCACTGGAGTCAGGACAGGTACCGGAGGATTGGAGAGTAGTAAATTTAACACCATTATTTAAGAAAGGATCCAGAGAAGAATTTGGAAACTATAGACCTGTTAGTTTGACCTCAGTTGAGGGGAAGGTGTTAGAGACATTAATTAGAGACCAGATGAGGAACCATTTAAATAAATACAAACATCATCAGCATGGGTTTATCAAAGGTTGTTCCTGTCTTACAAATCTTTTAGAGTTCGATGAAGCAGTCTGATTGGGTGGATGAGGGAAAGGCAATGTACACAGTATATCTAGACTTTAAGAAGCCATTTGATAAAGTACCACATCGGAGGTTGTTAGCCAAGGTGAGGGCTGGTGAAGTGGCTGGTCAGGTAGTTAATTGGATTGCAAGCTGGCTTTGTGGTAGGAAGCAAAGAGTGGCTGTAAGTGGGAGGATGTCTTGCTGAGAGGATGTAAGTTGTGGGGTACCTCAGGAATCGGTACTCGGACCTTTACGATTCATTATTTACATCAATGATTTGGATTGTGGGGTGAAGAGTAAGCTTTCCAAATTTGCAGATGACATCAAGCTTGGAGGTAAGGTGGAGAGCAGAGGGGGTGGTGATCAGATACAGGGAAGTATTGATACTTGCATAGATTGGGCAGGAGATTGGCAGATGGAATTTAACCTGAGCAAATGTAATGTGTTGGAGATGGAAAAGAACAATGAAAATAGAGATTACAGAATGCAAGGGGTAATTTTGGAGCGTGTCACCCAGGAGAAGGATCTGGGGGTGGTCATAGATATGGAAGGTCAGCAGGCAGCATAGTGCCAGGCACTATAAGTAAAGCAAATAGGGTTTTAGGTTTTATTTGGAGGGGGATCAATTATAAATCAAAGGTGGTGTTAACATTGTATAGGAATTTATTTATGGCCACATCTAGAATGTTGTGTGTAGTTTGGTCACCACAACTCAGGAAGAACATGGACTGGGTTCAGCTCAGGATGACTAAAGTACAAAACAAAAACATTTTGCATTTTCTTTTGATCTTGTGTTGATGAATTTGTATGGTGTTGATGTGGCACAGACATGACAGGCTGAATAGCCTCCACCTGCGTCTAGTTTCCTTGTGTGTGTCTGGCTGGGCCATAACTTTTTACCATTTGAGCTTTTGTCATCAAATTTTCAACAAAGCTTTATTATGAGAATATGGAGAAGACCAATTAAGAATTTGATCAAAGGTACTGCTTTGCGTACGGAAGAAGAAGAATTCCGAATACAAAGCGGCCAGGCTTTGCATTTTCAGATGCTTTCTCGTAAGCTAACCTGGAACCGAGTTCTGGGGAGATGATGGGATGGCATGCCATTTGTCTGTCCGTCCACAAATACTTTCAACTTCTCCGAAATTACACATACAATTTCGACAAAATTTTACTACAACGTTCAGCACCATGAATGTGCCAAAGTTTGTTCATGGCATTTAAAAAAAATGGGGCCCAAAAGGGGTTAACGGGGGTTGCCCCCCAAAATATGTATTTGCTTTCTTCTCTGAAACCACACACACATTTTCGATGAAACGACCACATCCTTTAGCACCCGTGATGTACCAAAGTTTGTTCATGGCATTAAAAAAACAAAAAATCCAAAGGTATTCACTTTCTTCTGCATTATATTGTTACGGCCATGAGTACCGAGTGTATTATGAGGGGGTTAATTCCCATTTCTCCTCAGAAGAACCGGACCTGGAGCCACCGCTCACAATGAACTTCGTAGTACGGTGGGTTGCTTTACAACCACAAACGCCAATCAGGTAACCACGAGTTCCATTGTCCACTGTCTAATTTGCCGTTTAACTCGAGGTCACGTAGCTTCATGACCAGGGAGCGTGCCCTCGGCGATGCACCAACCTTATCTTGTGTTGCGGATTTCGCGCCCGCCGGCGTGCTGACGGCCACGTAACTCGAATCGCGGCACGTCGCCCACCGGACGGACAATCCAGTCGTGACCCTCTCGGACTAACGCCGGGAACCAGTCACGGGTGGACCTTTCGGTCTCACCGCGATCGAGCCAATCAGCCCCCGCGTGGGATAGGGTTGCTCGCCAAATTCGACCTACCTAAGTACCCACGCGGAGGGTAGACCGGGCGATCGCACCTCCCCGCAGGTCGACTTCGGACACGGGCCACTTAAGCGACCCGTTCCGTACTATCAGAATAACCGAGCGGTGTTATCGTCGACCTCGACGGTTCGATTAATTATCGGGCGTATTCAGCCCACTACCAACCCTTTACGTGAAGCAAGATGAAGATTCAATGGGAGAAATGACGAAGCGAAGCGGGAAACAGTTCAACACAAAGCACATTTATTCGCGGCACACGGGAAGCACACATATACAATTCCACCAAAAGCACACAGAAAAGAAAAACACAATTCCATTTACACAAAAAGCAAATATAAAAGCGAAAACACAATGCAGAGCTAATACCGACTACCGAGCACACGGCAACACTTATACAATTCTACTTCACAGACGGCGCCGACAACACATACCCAAAACCAAGGAAAAGAATTACCCTCAAGGATGAGGCGGGCCTGAGGCCGAGACCGGGTCGCGCCTACCCGTCTGGTGATGAGACGCGGAGCGGCGATGGCGCCTCAACTCCGCGGGCCTCGCGGACAGTGTCTGGTAGGGGGTCGGAAAGGGGCCCCCTTGGTCGCACTATCTCAGCGCGGGGGGAAACAGGAGGGGGTTGCTGATGCTCGGGGTATAGAGGATCTTTATTATCCCGCGACGAGCGTCTCCACCTCGGCCAGGTCGCGCTGTCGGCCTCCCTTGGGTGCAGCTCCCTGCACGACGCGAGCACCCCCTCGTCTGGTGTCGCCGCCTTTCCACAGCTCCGTTCCGACTCCAACGCACACGACGAGCAGCTCCACCGCCCGCGAAGTCTTGACTCTCTGTTTCCGACTCTCCTACTCTCCTACTCTCCGCCTCTCCTCCTCTCTGGACTGACGAACACGGTCCTTTTATCAGCCCCCTAGCTTCGCCTTTGACCCCCTCCCTTTGACCTGTCACCTCGCTCCCCATTGGCCCGAGAAAAAGTGGGCGTGAAGGCTTTTTGATCCATAAATTTGCATATATCGATCGCCCTGGGGGCGGGGCCAATTCGTCCCTCGCTCACCGATTGGACGGCAAAAAGTGGGCGTGTGTCGTTTTTGATCCGTTTTTGAAGCACAAAATCCGTGATTTTGTACACGCTGTTCGGCGCGCGCCCTGCACGAGTCCAACACCGGTACCCACAGGCGGCACAAGAACGGTGGCGATGCGACGGTTGCGAGGTGTGACGTGAAGGTCGTGGCGGTTGTGGTGAAGCGGCGTTGTGGTTGGTGGTTGATGTTGTGGTTGTGGTGGTAATCATGGCGGTTGGTCCAAAATTAAAGATAGCAAAAGAAAAACGGCTATCCTGAAGAGTCGCAGCACGCATAAATGACATGTATTCCCACTAGACAACGGGTTTGGGCCTAACTACACATGTACTTACCGAGATACCTCACCTAAGGGACCTGAATGGTGGTTTGCGAATTTGGTAACCACAACACTACCCCCTCCCCTTTTTACAGACTCGTCCCGAGTCGTCAAATTTTCGTGTGCCATCATGTGTAGTTTTCCCCTAGTACATTTTACCTACGGATCCCTGAGTGCGACATTCATGGTATTCGTGTCCCCAAAATAAATAACCTGAGGGCTGCGTAACTATCTAAACAAACTCACTCACACGGACGACTTAAATAAAATTGCCGGCGCAAGGACATACATGCCGGGGGCGCACTCATATTTACAGTACATCTTACCTTAACTTACAAATTTTACACTAAACCATGGCCCAGGATCATTGAACTCTGCAAAAAGAAAGCAGTTAGCAGGGAGCCAGGCTGCCCGCATGCAGTCTCTGGCTCAAACAATGCAGGTGACAGGGAACGTGGCTGGCTGCTCACACGCAGTCCAAGGCCTTCCCTTTTGAACTGAACGCAGTGAACCACAACGGTGCATGGGCTGCACAAACGCAGTCTCCGTGCCAGCTCAAGTGGCACACGCAATGAGCACAACGAATGGATGGATGAACACAAACACGGTGCACGGGCCGCCACTGCAGGCCCGTGTTGTAGCTGCCAACAGGGCAGTTCTCGCAGCTTGCAAACTGTTGCCTTGCGGATCCTGGCGCACATGGAAATGAACAGGGGGGGCAAAGCAAAAATTGAACGGGGCTGGTGAACGTGGGCAGTGGGCATGGCATGGCAAAGGCAGCAGGCAAACACAGCCCGCAGAAGAAGGCCGCTGCAGGCAAACACAGCCCGCAGAAGAAGACCGTTGCAGGCAAACACAGCCGGCAGATGAACTGGCCGGCACAGGCCTTGAAGTACAGCAGCTGCAGACGAAGTGGCCGGCACAGGCCTTGAAGCAAAACACGGCCAGCCGATGGCACAGGCCTTGCAGCAAAACAACAGCTGCCGATGAAGTTGGCCGGCCTCCGCCTTGAAGACAAACACGGCCAGCCGATGAAGTTGGCCAGCCTTTGCCGTTCAGTGGAGGTTGGTGGAGGGAATGCGGTGGTGCTGGCCACTTGGAAGGCGGGCTCGGACCTACCTACCTGTCTCCCAACCTATCGCCTTTGCCTGTCACTGTACATACCCACTCCCTTAATTTGTCAAACCCCAATTTAGCCCCAACTTATTTTTTTGTTGTTTTTATTTTTACTTCCCCACTATAAATCGTCCCCTAACCCCCTTTATCGTCCTTGTTCGGCTAACCTATCCTGTCACCTAGCCTACTCCCAACCCCTACGTTCCCTTCCCGGAGGGGAATAAGGGAGAGCTAGCGTCCTTTGTCGAGGCCCAACGAAGCCTCAGAATGGCCTCCCCAGAGTTCAGCGATCTAACCCAAAGTGGGTCCAGCGGCCCACAACGAGAGCGAGGGGATGGATGGTGCGGAGGGGTATATCTCCTAATCTACCCTATCCATTTAACAGTTAAACTACCCCGGGGCTTTCAACAAGCGCCTCTCGCTTAAACTATTGGTTCTAACAACCCAGATTCCCGTCGCCTGTGTTGGTGTCCTTACAATTTCGGGCCTCGCCCCCCCAATTTTCTCTCCGTGCCCTCACACGGTCTCCTGACTGGGACACGTGGCTCCCTTTGGCAGGCACGACCCTCTGCCGAATCTCCCGCTATGGCACCCCCGGGCACTACACTGCCTCCGAGCCTACCAGCTCCCTAACACCGGGGAGTGCCCCCCATGGCACCTCCCCTGAAACGCACACGTGGCAGGCCGGCCTCCCAGGCCCCTTTCCGAGGGTCACCCGTGCCCACAACACTGCCCACGCGGCTAATGGCGCTCCGGGCCCCCGCACCAAGCAGGCGCACCCGTGCCCACTACTCTATCCCGGCCCCCCATGGGCCCATGGCCTACCGCGGCCGACTAGCCTGGTGCCCGGGGTACCCACTCAGCGATACTCACCTTTCGCAGCCACGCTCCCAAGCCCGTCAACAGGGCTCCTGCACCCCTCCAAATGGGTCTCGAGCCTACTTTCCCACCAACAACAAAACGACCTCCATTTTTCAATTTGACTAACCCAGCTAACTCACTCTACACTGACCCCGGGGTCCCTTGGGCCGGAGTCACTCCTCCCCCCAATCACTCATCGCACCATGCATTCCCCATTCACTCCATACACACAGACCCGCTGGCCTCACTCACTCACCATGTACTCACCTCACAACTCTCCAACTCTTCAACACACACACCGCTGAACTCTGCCATCCTTCTAACTACCTCCCCTAACTAACTCGTGCTCCCACGTCGTCCCTTAAACTAGTAGCACGTTCCTTTTAACCTACGTAGCTAAGCTACGTCCCCTCTACACATTCACAGGTCTGTCTCTGTCTCCAAATCATCAAAAATCATTTCCCATTTTCCCATCCTAAATCTGGCTACAATCCCTCTAACTAATCCATTCCACGGACTCCATGAGGACTTACCCCTGCCCCATGAAGTCGGTCTAGCTAAGCTAACCCTTCCCCCTAACTAGTTTCCATCCTGTGCCCAGGGTAAGGGGGTCTTCCACCCCTTGCCCAGGAATCCTGTACACCCGAAAGTGAGGCTTGGTTTTTTTTGTTTTTTTTTCCCCATGCGCAGCACCTGCGCGGCAACTCAGAGCTCGCGCACTTTGCACCTGCCCGTGACGTCATGCAGCTGCACGTGTTCCTCGTCCCTCCTTGGACGGTACCATCCGGCCGAGATACCCCTCCTGCCGGATTCCAACCCCACGTGCAGCCATGGCGTCACCGTGCGCATAAAAAAAAAACAAGCCCCACGTCTCGAGGGGTTCCCCACGCGAACACATGTGCTTTGCCCGTTGGAGCTTAACACACACGATCACGTGGAGAACCCGTCCGGTCCAAATCCATTTACCTGCCTAAACTTTGTCCGTCCGCGGGATCGGCAAATCCACCGCGTGCGTTTCCGGACCGGGACTTCACTCTCGCAAGCGAGCACGTGGTGGTCTCGTGCGTTGCACAGCACGAACCGCGTGCTCACTGCTGGGTGAACCCGGCACGGTCCCCGAAACAACTACAGCCGCTACTCGGCTTTCTTTCCTCCCATGTCGCCGTCTCCGTCGCCATTCAACCCACGCATTCTTGCGTGTTACGACGCACACAGTCCACTCCATCACATTCACACCGGGAGACGCGGCTGCGTGCTCCCGCATGCCAACCGACATCTCCCTCACATACCGCTCTCTCACACACACGGTCTCCCTTGCACACAGCGACCTTGCACACGGCCGTTCACTCACGCATGCGGGGGCACTCACCCGCGGTGCCTCATCCACACACCGTGCCCCACTCATACACGCGGGGGCACTCACCCGCGGTACCTCACTCATACACACGGCGACACTCACACACGCGGTCTCTTCCACACACGGTGCCTCACCCACACACGCGGGGGCACTAACCCGCGGTGCCTCACTCACACTGGCCGTTTCATCCACACACGCGGGGGCACTAACCCGCGGTGCCTCATCCACACACGGCGTGCTGGGAAGCACGCACTCCGGCACCATCGCCACCACACCACTCACACACGGGGTCGCTTCCACACACAGGGACGCACTCACGCCTTGCACCACACACACAGGGACAACCACACTGGGGATTTGTGTCCCCACAAGGGTCTCCGGGGCCTCTATACCCCCCAAGCTCTCCGAGCACCCGTTCACAGCACTCTCCTCCTCAACCTCGCAAAGCACGACCGAACTCACCTGGTCGTGACTCGCCTCAAGGGGGCATACTCCCTCCCCTCGTTCCTGGAGGAGGCCATCCAGGTGCTCGCACTGGGTCTCTACCCAGTCCGCCAGCTCACCCCCATTATCCTCCACTACCTCTGTGTGTGTGTGTGCGTCACTTACCCCGTCTTCCTCGTGTAGTCTTTCCTCTATTTTTTCTATCTCCCGTGTCTCTGCCAACTCTTCACCCTTTACCTCCCTTGTCTCAACTATTATTTCCTTTGTCACGGCCTTCATGCCCGCCTGCAGGCATCGGCCCATGTTCTGCGTCTCACCCCGTAGCTTTTTCATTTCTTCCTTCATTTGCTGTGTATTCGCATCCATCGTCGTTTTCACTTCATTTGTATTTGTATCCATCTTTTCATCCATTTTTTGTGTATTCGCATCCATCTTTTCGTTCATGCCTTTCATTTCGTTTTTCATTTCATTTGTATTTGCATCCATCCTTGCTGTCGTTGCCGCCAGCATGGCGCATAGCTGGGCCATGTCGGATGCACTTGAGTGAGCCGTTCCGGCAGGGGTTGGGGAAGGGTTTTGGTGGAGAGGGGGGGGGGAGGTGTCGTACACCGCGGCCGCACCTATTTCGGGCTCTGGGTTCAGTTGGGCGAGTCCGTGTTCCTGCACAATCAACATTTCCTGCTCGGGGATTCCATCCTGGACCATGGATTCTACACATTCTACATCCATTTCTAATACCCCCGGCTCCCGCTCGCCTTGAGACGCCATCTTGCTTCTCTTAAAGGGTTAATTTCGCTCGCTCGTAATTTGGAGGGAATCGGGGGTCGCTTCTCTCACCCCTGGACCGATTCCCGTGAATTTAGCCGGAGACAGGAGAGCCCGTTTTCCTGTTCTCCGATACCAGTGCCGCGAGGAGGGCGATGAATTTGTATCGCACGACCTGACACCAGTGTTGCGGATTTCGCGCCCGCCGGCGTGCTGACGGCCACGTAACTCGAATCGCGGCACGTCGCCCACCGGACGGACAATCCAGTCGTGACCCTCTCGGACTAACGCCGGGAACCAGTCACGGGTGGACCTTTCGGTCTCACCGCGATCGAGCCAATCAGCCCCCGCGTGGGATAGGGTTGCTCGCCAAATTCGACCTACCTAAGTACCCACGCGGAGGGTAGACCGGGCGATCGCACCTCGCCGCAGGTCGACTTCGGACACGGGCCACTTAAGCGACCCGTTCCGTACTATCAGAATAACCGAGCGGTGTTATCGTCGACCTCGACGGTTCGATTAATTATCGGGCGTATTCAGCCCACTACCAACCCTTTACGTGAAGCAAGATGAGGATTCAATGGGAGAAATGACGAAGCGAAGCGGGAAACAGTTCAACACAAAGCACATTTATTCGCGGCACACGGGAAGCACACATATACAATTCCACCAAAAGCACACAGAAAAGAAAAACACAATTCCATTTACACAAAAAGCAAATATAAAAGCGAAAACACAATGCAGAGCTAATACCGACTACCTTAGCACACGGCAACACTTATACAATTCTACTTCACAGACGGCGCCGACAACACATACCCAAAACCAAGGAAAAGAATTACCCTCAAGGATGAGGCGGGCCTGAGGCCGAGACCGGGTCGCGCCTACCCGTCTGGTGATGAGACGCGGAGCGGCGATGGCGCCTCAACTCCGCGGGCCTCGCGGACAGTGTCTGGTAGGGGGTGGGAAAGGGGCCCCCTTGGTCGCACTATCTCAGCGCGGGGGGAAACAGGAGGGGGTTGCTGATGCTCGGGGTATAGAGGATCTTTATTATCCCGCGACGAGCGTCTCCACCTCGGCCAGGTCGCGCTGTCGGCCTCCCTCGGGTGCAGCTCCCTGCACGACGCGAGCACCCCCTCGTCTGGTGTCGCCGCCTTTCCACAGCTCCGTCCCCTCCGTTCCGACTCCAACGCACACGACGAGCAGCTCCACCGCCCGCGAAGTCTTGACTCTCTGTTTCCGACTCTCCTACTCTCCTACTCTCCGCCTCTCCTCCTCTCTGGACTGACGAACACGGTCCTTTTATCAGCCCCCTAGCTTCGCCTTTGACCCCCTCCCTTTGACCTTTCACCTCGCTCCCCATTGGCCCGAGAAAAAGTGGGCGTGAAGGCTTTTTGATCCATAAATTTGCATATATCGATCGCCCTGGGGGCGGGGCCAATTCGCCCCTCGCTCACCGATTGGACGGCAAAAAGTGGGCGTGTGTCGTTTTTGATCCGTTTTTGAAGCACAAAATCCGTGATTTTGTACACGCTGTTCGGCGCGCGCCCTGCACGAGTCCAACACCGGTACCCACAGGCGGCGCAAGAACGGTGGCGATGCGACGGTTGCGAGGTGTGACGTGAAGGTCGTGGCGGTTGTGGTGAAGCGGCGTTGTGGTTGGTGGTTGATGTGGTTGTGGTGGTAATCATGGCGGTTGGTCCAAAATTAAAGATAGCAAAAGAAAAACGGCTATCCTGAAGAGTCGCAGCACGCATAAATGACATGTATTCCCACTAGACAACGGGTTTGGGCCTAACTACACATGTACTTACCGAGATACCTCACCTAAGGGACCTGAATGGTGGTTTGCGAATTTGGTAACCACAACACTTGATTAGATCTTAAATAGGGCGGCCAAACATGAGAGGTTAATTAGTTTGGAAATTACCTCCTTGTCTATCTAGGTTCGGACAATGGTGGATCAATGGAAGGAAAGAACAAGCACGGACAGTTTGAAACATCAACAAGGAATTTATTCAGAAGAATAACAAATAAACTGAAGAACTTTTTTATTTCCTTGTGGTGTAAATAGGTGAATTTAAATCGATCAAAATAATTTCAAACAAATAAAGAATTAAACAGACATTAATAGAATAATAGACAGAGAGCAGATGCTTATCATTCTGCCTCACTTAACAATTAAACACAAGACAAGGATACCCAGGAGATCATTCAGGGGGAAAAGAAATCCGGTCTTGTCTTACCAAGGGAGAAGTCGTCATGCATCCAATAAAATGTCAAAAAATGTGTGAGCATGCCTTGGTTCGCTGCCAGTGCCCTGCCTCGCCGTGCACCCACCCGCAAACAGACTCAAACACCAATCGATGTCACGTTGTCCTCCCAGGAACCAGGGACACCAATAATCAGGTACTGAGCAGAACCAGCAGGAATGGTCCAACCGCCGGGAGCTATCAAGAGCCGTAACCAACTTGCAGCTGTAAGGCGCTGTCAGGAACCATAAGAAGCTGTCAGCAATGGTCAGGAACCATAAGGAGCTGCCAGGAACCGTAAGGAGCTGTGAGCAATGGTCAGAAACCATCACCAATTGTCAGGATGACGGTCCTATCCTTTTTCGAGGCGACCAGTGTGAGCGGAGCCCCAAGCAGACTTCAGCCAAATCCAGCTTGCCTATTGGCGCGTCGTTGCACGCGACCTCCAACTGTCAATCTCGTGATCATACCTTCCTTACCAGACTGAGACGCAACCCCCAATCAACACAGGCCCGGCCCACAACACCACGTTTGGGACGCTGGACGGGCGTCAAAGGGCGGTCATTTGCCGGAATTGCCGAGTGAAAAGGTGGGGCACTCGTAAGACTTCAACGGCAGCCATCGCCTCCCCATTCGGCCTGACATGAGCAGGAGCCAACCAGCGTCCATGGAGCTGCCGAACGGGGTGTCGGGCGTCAATGGAAAGAGGTGGATGTCAACGTCGGTGAAAGAGAGTTGGTTGTCAAACTTCAATGGAAGAGAGGTGGGTGAGGTAAATGATCCGCAGCCATATTTGACCATCAGAATGAATGAAATATGAAAAACCCATGGTGTGTTTAATCAATTATCCTGTTAGTCCAAAGTGTCCTGATGGAAAGGGGTAGAATGAGTGTCCATTTGGCTTACGGCTATCTCTCGCATGCATGAACGTGTTTTAAAGAGGAAAAAGCCATCCCAGAAGAAAGGGAATCGGTTCTATACCCTTCTCCAACGCATCAAAGAGTTAGCATCCCACCAGACAAAAGGGATGGGTCTGTTCTGGACATGCATTTATAGAAATATCTGTCTGACGACCTGAATGTTGTGTTCATTCGTCGGATCTGATTCTGAAATCCATAACAATATATTTTGTGGGGCATCCATGCCTACCAGTGGTTGCCTGGTTATCTTGTCCAGCCACAACCAAGTGAGCGCACAGGGGTATTGCCCCCATATTTTTTATTTTGACTTCGAGTGAGTTTCATTTGACTCTTCAAGTAAGACTATTCAATTGGTTTGCTGAGCCCAAGTTATTGCAAATAAGGTTGTTTCTACGACCACATATTTTCTCCTGACTTGATTGCAATGCAATAACACAAGAGCAAAGTCTATGGTGTGCCATCACAAAGCCCACGCTTCCCATCCCCCCCACCCCCACCCCTCACTACAGCAAAGTTAAAAGATGGCAAAAGGTTCCACCAGGAATTACCCAATATCAAATTTTGCATTTAAAAAGATCTTCTGTTTTGACACCTGTGACCTTAACTCCCCACACCTGCGGCACGAACAAACGGTCAAATCCAAAAAGTCGTTATATTTATTGCATCACCAAGTGTTGATTCATTTACAAATTTTCATTTAAAATGTGCGCGTAATTGTATGTTTTTTTGGTGTTTGACCTTTTGACAAGGTCAAAAATGATACTGCTCACATCTTCTTGCCATGTGGTGATCATAACTACCAAGTTTGGATAATTTCTGCACGACCGTTTAGGAGTTAGAGTGACAAATGGACGGATAGACAATAATATCACTCCATTTTTTTTTCAACCAAAAAAATATATTCTGTCTTCTATACCATGAGAGCCGTTTGTGTGTCTGGCTGTGTGTCGCCACTTTTTCAGAGATGGCTGAACAAAACTTTGAGGTTCATTCAGTGATTGCCTGGGAGTGTTTTAGGTATATATGTATGTATATATATATATATATATATATATATATATATATATATGTATATATATATATATGTATATATATATATATATATATGTATATATATATATATATATATGTATATATATATATATATATTTTTTTTTTTTTAATTTTGAAAACCAAAAAATGTTCGGTTTTTTGGGGGGGAGTTTTTTTTTATCACTTTATCGTGTCTAAGCCATTTTGATTAATAACAATTTTATTCAAGTCCACATATATATCAATAAAAACTAAATGATTACCATACATTTCAACACAAATAAACCTTTTCCAGAAACGGTCGAAGTTGGCGGTAAATCTTCTTCCTGAACGGCACTATATTGATAGATCACAGGCAAACTTAACCGAGAAACATCACCGGTACATTCACGAGCATCCCTTCGACTTATAACATCTAATTCCACTTCTAAGGTAACATTTTTACAATGCCTCTTAGGCCTTAGCCAATAATCTCCAGGGTGTTTACAAGGTGGTGTTACCCCCTCCACAAAACTTGATAAATTAATATCATGAACACACAAGAGTTATAAATGTAAATTATGAACACACAAGACTTTTTATTGTCATAAAAAAACAAAGTATTAACATGAACATACACCACTGGTCAAAAGTTTTAGAACACCCCCATTTTTCCAGTTTTTACTGAAATTTAAGCAGTTAAAGTCCAGTGAATAACCTGAAATGGTACAATGCGAAGCGTTAAACTGCCAGAAGTTAACAAAAAAAGTTTAGGTTATGAAAAACTGAAAAATAATGTAAATTTCAGAGTTGTTAAAAAAGGCTCTTTTCAGGGAACAAGTAATGAGTTAGCAACTGCAGCTGTTCTGCAGCAATAAAAGTAAATTTAACCTTGAAAGTTGATGCAAACAATTCCTACAGGTGTCCCAACTTTTGTTGATTAGTTACAAACCCTCTGCCTGTACAAAAGCAGTGTTGGAACAGACTGTGTTGCTACACCCTCTAAAGCATTATTTGGACAAGATTGCACTGCAGGAAGTAGGATATTGCTATCATAATGGCGAGAAAAAGGCAATTAACAAAGAAAGACAGACACCATTATCTGTCTATATATTACTAAAACTCTCATCTTGTATGTATATATGTTCCCAAAATACTGCCAAAATGGTACAGAATAGTGCAAAAAATTTCAGCCCACCTTACTCACCATTCTCTTGCGGTATGCAGTATCAAGTTTCGTTTAAATTGGGCAACGAAAAAATTATTTAAAAAATCAATTCCTTATTCAGTCAAGTACTCTTCGGAAGAATTTGCTCAATGCAAACAACCTCAGCGGTATAATTCGCTGGAGTTATCTTTTTGTTGTTATTGAAATGATTTTTTATCAACCGCTGTCACAACGAGAACTCAACGGGTTCACGGGTCGTCTGGTATATTACTAAAACTCTCATCTTGTATGTATGTATGTTCCTGAAATACAGCCAAAATACAGCGGTACACGATAGCACAAAAATGTTAGGGCCACCTTACTCGCCATTTGCCTGCGGTGTGCAGTATCGTTTTGTTCAAATTGGACAACAAAAAAAATATATTAAAAAAATAAACCGTGTTCATCAGTCCAGGGAGTAGGAGAGTAGGAGAGTCGAGAGGGAACAGAGTCAAGACTTCGCGGGCGGTGGAGTTGGCAAGAAGGAACTGGTCGTCGTGTGCGTTGGAGTCGGAACGGAGGGGACGGAGCTGTGGAGAGGCGGCGAGGGCAGACGAGGGGGTGCTCGCGTCGTGCAGGGAGCTGCACCCCAGGGAGGCCGACAGCGCGACCTGGCCGAGGTGGAGACGCTCGTTGCGGGGCAATAAAAATCCTCTATACCCCGAGCATCAGCAACCCCCTCCTGTTTCCCCCCGCGCTGAGATAGTGCGACCAAGGGGGCCCCTTTCCCACCCCCTACCAGACACTGCCCGCGAGGCCCGTGGAGTTGAGGCACCATCGCCGCTCCGCGTCTCATCACCAGACGGGTAGGCCCGACCCGGTCTCGGCCTCAGGCCCGCCTCATCCTTGAGGGTATTCTTTCCTTGGTTTTGGGTATGTGTTGTCGGCGCCGTCTGTGAAGTAAAATTGTATAAGTGTTGCCGTGTGCTCGTGTAATCGGTAGTAGATCTGCATTGTCACATTTGCTTTTTGTGTAAATTGAATTGTGTTTTTCTTTTCTGTGTGCTTTTGGTGGAATTGAATATGTGTGCTTTCCGTTCGTCGCGAATAAATGTGCTTTGTGTTGAACTGTTTCCCGCTTCGCTTCGTCATTTCCTTCATTGAATCCTCATCTTGCTTCACGTAAAGGGTTGGTAGTGGGCTGAATACGCCCGATAATTAATCGAACCGTCGAGGTCGACGATAACACCGCTCGGTTATCCCGATAGTACGGAACGGGTCGCTTAAGTGGCCCGTGTCCGAAGTCGACCTGCGGCGAGGTGCGATCGCCCGGTCTACCCTCCGCGTGGGTACTTAGGTAGGTCGAATTTGGCGAGCAACCCTATCCCACGCGGGGGCTGATTGGCTCGATCGCGGTGAGACCGAAAGGTCCACCCGTGACTGGTTCCCGGCGTTAGTCCGAGAGGGTCACGACTGGATTGTCCGTCCGGTGGGCGACGTGCCGCGATTCGAGTTACGTGGCCGTCAGCACGCCGGCGGGCGCGAATCCGCAACACTGGTGTCAGGTCGTGCGATACAAATTCATCGCCCTCCTCGCAGCACTGGTATTGGAGAGCGGGACAACAGGTTCTCCTGTCTCCAGCGAAATTCACGGGAATCGGTCCAGGGGTGAGAGAAGCGACCCCCGATTCCCTCCAAATTACGAGCGATTCAAATTAACCCTTTAAGAGAAGCAAGATGGCGTCTCAAGGCGAGCGGGAGCCGGGGGTATTAGAAATGGATGTAGAATGTGTAGAATCCATGGTCCAGGATGGAATCCCCGAGCAGGAAATGTTGATTGTGCAGGAACACGGACTCGCCCAACTGAACCCAGAGCCCGAAATGGGTGCGGCAGCGGCCGCGGTGTATGACACCCCCCCCCTCTCCACCAAAACCCTTCCCCAACCCCTGCCGAAACGGCTCACCCAAGCGCACCCGACATGGCCCAGCTATTCACCATGCTGGCAAAGATGGATGCGGAAATGATCGAAAAGATGGAAGCGAATATGAAAAACGAAATGAAAGGCATGAACAAACAAATGAACGAAAAGATGGATACAAATACAAATGAAGTGAAAACGACGATGGATGCGAATACACAGCAAATGAAAAAAGAAATGAAAGAACTACGGGGTGAGACGCAGAACATGGGCCGATGCCTGCAGGCGGGCATGAAGGCCGTGACCAGGGAGATAGGAATGGCGACTCCACGTGTGGAAGCAAACGAGCTGGAAGGGGGTGCAACGGCTGACAGGCCCGCGGTGGAGGCGGGTAAAAAAATAATTCGGGGGCCGTGTTGGGCGAGGGTCGTGACAGAGGAATCGACGGTGACCAAAAGGGAAAAATTAAATGGGGAGACCAAAACGTGTGAGACGAGACACGAGGTGACGACAACGGAAATAATAGTGGAGACAAGGGAGGTAAAAGGTGAAGAGTTGGCAGTGACGGTAGCCGGGAAGGGAACGATAGAGGAGAGACTGCACGGTGAGGACGGGGTAAGTGACGCACACACACACACGGAGGGAGTGGAGGACAATGGGGGTGAGCTCGCGGAGCGTGTAGAGACCCAGTGCGAGCACCTGGATGGCCTCCTCCAGGAACGAGGGGAGGGAGTATGCCCCCTTGAGGCGAGTCACGACCAGGTGAGTTCAGTCGTGCTTTGCGAGGTTGAGAGGAGTGCTGTGAACGGGTGCACGGAAAGCTTGGGGGGTATAGAGGCCCCGGAGACCCTTGTGGGGACACGAATCCCCAGTGTGGTTGTCCCTGTGTGTGTGGTGCAAGGTGTGAGTGCGTCCCCGTGTGTGAGTGGTGTGGTGGCGATGGTGCCGGAGTGCGTGCTTCCCAGCACGCCGTGTGTGAGTGAGGCCGTGTGTGTGGATGAAACGGCCAGTGTGAGTGAGGCACCGCGGGTTAGTGCCCCCGCGTGTGTGGGTGAGGCACCGTGTGTGGATGAGGCACCGCGGTTGAGTGCCCCCGCGTGTATGAGTGGGGCACGGTGTGTGGAAGAGACCGCGTGTTTGAGTGTCGCCGTGTGTATGAGTGAGGTACCGCGGGTGAGTGCCCCCGCGTGTGTGAGTGAGGCACGGAGTGTGGATGAGGCACAGCAGTTGAGTGCCCCCGCGTGTGTGAGTAGTATGGTTTGTGTGAGTAGTGAGGCACGTGTGAGTGGTATGGTTTGTGCAAGGGAGACCGTGTGTGTGAGAGAGCGGTATGTGAGGGAGATGTCGGTTGGCATGCGGGAGCACGCAGCCGCGTCTCCCCATGTGAATGTGATGGAGTGGACTGTGTGCGTCGTAACACGCAGGTATGCGTGTGTGGAATGGAGACGGAGACGGCGACAGAGGAGAGAAAGCCGAGTAGCGGCTGTGGTTGTTTCGAGGACCGTGCCGGGTTCGCCCAGCAGTGAGCACGCGGTTCGTGCTGTGCAACGCACGAGACCACCACGTGCTCGCTTGCGAGAGTGAAACCCCGGTCCGGAAACGCACGCGGTGGATTTGCCGATCCCGCGGACGGACAAAGTTTAGGCAGGTAAACGGATTTGGACCGGACGGGTTCTCCACGCGATCGTGTGTGTTAAGCTCCAACGGGCAAAGCACATGTGTTCGCGTGGGGAACCCCTCGAGACGTGGGGCTTGTGTTTTTTTATGCGCACGGTGACGCCATGGCTGCACGTGGGGTTGGAATCCGGCCGGAGGGGTATCTCTGCCGGATGGTACCGTCCAAGGAGGGACGAGGAACACGTGCAGCTGCATGACGTCACGGGCAGGTGCAAAGTGCGCGAGCTCTGAGTTGCCGCGCAGGTGCTGCGCATGAAAAAAAAAAAGAAAAAGCAAGCCTCACTTTCGGGTGCACAGGATTCCTGGGCAAAGGGTGGAAGACCCCCTTACCCGGGGCACAGGATGGAAACTAGTTAGGGGGAAGGGTTAGCTTAGTTAGACCGACTCCATGGGGCAGGGGTAAGTCCTCATGGAGTCCGTGGAATGGATTAGTTAGAGGGATTGTAGCCAGATTTAGGTTGGGAAATGGATTAATGGGATTATTTTGGAGACAGAGACAGACTTTGGATGTGTAGAGGGGACGTAGCTTAGCTACGTAGGTTAAAAGGAACGTGCTACTAGTTTAAGGGACGACGTGGGAGCACGAGTTAGTTAGGGGATGTAGTTAGAAGGATGGCAGAGTTCAGTGGTGTGTGTGTTGAAGAAGAGTTGGTGAGTTGTGAGGTGAGCACTTGTTGAGTGAGTGAGGCCAGCGGGTCTGTGTGAGTGGAGCGAGTCTGGAATGCATGGTGCGATGAGTGATTGGGGGGAGGAGTGACTCCCGCCCAAGGGACCCCGGGGTCAGTGTAGAGTGAGTTAGGGGGTTAGTTAAATTGAAAAATGGAGGTCGTTTTGTTGTTGGTGGGAAAGTAGGCTCGAGACCCATTTGGAGGGGTGCAGGAGCCCTGTTGACGGGCTGGGAGCGTGGCTGCGAAAGGTGAGTATCGCTGAGTGGGTACCCCGGGCACCAGGCTAGTCGGCCGCGGTAGGCCAAGGGCCCATGGGGGGCCGGGATAGCGTAGTGGGCACGGGTGCGCCTGCTTGGTGCGGGGGCCCGGGGCACCATTAGCCGCGTGGGCAGTGTTGTGGGCACGGGTGACCCTCGGAAAGGGGCCTGGGAGGCCGGCCTGCCACGTGTGTGTTTCAAGGGAGGTGCCATGGGGGGCACTCCCCGGTGTTAGGGAGCTGGTAGGCTCGGAGGCAGTGTAGTGCCCGGGGGTGCCATAGCGGGAGATTCGGCAGAGGGTCGTGCCTGCCAAAGGGAGCCACGTGTCCCAGCCAGGAGACCGTGTGAGGGCACGGAGAGAAAATTGGGGGGCGAGGCCCGAAATTGTAAGGACACCAACACAGGCGACGGGAATCTGGGTTGTTAGAACCAATAGTTTAAGCGAGAGGTGCTTGTTGAAAGCCCCGGGGTAGTTTAACAGTTAAATGGATAGGGTAGAATAGGAGATGTACCCCTCCGCACCATCCATCCCCTCGCTCTCGTTGTGGGCCGCTGGACCCACTTTGGTTATAGATCGCTGAACTCTGGGGAGGCCATTCTGAGGCTTCGTTGGGCCTCGGCACAGGACGTTAGCTCTCCCTTATTTCCCTCCGGGAAGGGAACGTAGGGGTTGGGAGTAGGCTAGGTGACAGGATAGGTTAGCCGAACAAGGACGATAAAGGAGGTTAGGGGATGATTTATAGTGGGGAAGTAAGAAAAAAAAAACAACAAAAAAATAAGTTGGGGCTAAATTGGGGTTTGACAAATTAAGGGAGTGGG
>NC_140977.1:31678231-31680731 GCF_056783735.1 Eptatretus burgeri | reverse complement strand
ACCTTGATGAGCCAGAATACAAGTTTTACCTTGGAGACTCACAAATTTTGAAAAAATCAGTAAATGAGTTCTGCCTTGATGGTTTAAATAACTACCTTGGAGACTCAGGAAAAGGGTTTTGCCAAGATGGTTCTAAATATGGGGCCTACCTTGGAGACTCACAAATTTTGAAAAAATCAGTAAATGAGTTCTGCCTTGATGGTTTAAATAACTACCTTGGAGACTCAGGAAAAGGGTTCTGCCAAGATGGTTCTAAATATGGGGCCTACCTTGGAGACTCACAAATTTTGAAAAAATCAGTAAATGAGTTCTGCCTTGATGGTTTAAATAACTACCTTGGAGACTCAGGAAAAGGGTTCTGCCAAGATGGTTCTAAATATGGGGCCTACCTTGGAGACTCACAAATTTTGAAAAAATCAGTAAATGAGTTATCCTTAAGAGACTTTGTAAGTTGGTTTTACTTTGAATACTTGAAATGTGGGTTCTGGATTGATAACTCACAATGTGATACATATCTTGGAAACTCAAGGGGAATGTGGTTATACCTTGAAGACTTGGAAAGTTGGGTTTATGTTGGACACTTGAAACTTTTTTGGGGGCTTTTATTTATTTATTTATTTATTTATTATTATTATTATTTTATTTATTTATATTTTGGAGACTTTTGGAGTTGCTATCACTCTTTGGGATCTAAACCTATCGATGTAGTTCTTTGTCGGATGGTGCTTGATGGGAGCAAGATCAAGAAAGTTCTGGGAAGAAAGTGCAGGCTTACTCCCCCTTTCTACGTCATCAAACCTGAAAGTCTTAAAAGACAGAATTGGAAGAAGAAAAAAAAACGTGAAAATATATATATATATAGGTGGAAATCTCATTTTGAAAAAGACATTGTGTTGGGCGAGGATTGAGTTGGGGTTGAGATTTTGAATGTGAGGGTTGGTGTTGAGATTTTGAATGTGAGGGTTGGGACACACACACATACACATCAACAAACAAAAGTTAAGCCTTGACTATTCAGTTGAGGATTCTGTGTTTGGGGTTCACAGATCTAAGAACGTCCCCCTTGACACACATTATATACTGTTATACACCTCGGACTTGGCCCTCGAGTGTCCACAACGGTGTATAGTAGGAGGGAGTGAAGCGCCAACCTATTGCTCCCATTGCACACACACACACAAACAAAAGTTAAGCCTTGACTATTCAGTTGAGGATTCTGTGTTTGGGGTTCACAGATCTAAGAACGTCCCCCTTGACACACATTATATACTGTAATACACCTCGGACTTGTCCCTCTAGTGTCCACAAAGGTGTATTATCTGCTTAGTTTTGTCTTTTGTAATTCCTGTGAATAAAATGAACCTAAAATCTCTTCCCTTCCAAATCATATATTTTATAAGTCCAAGGAACTGTATCTATTACATCAACAATTTTAAAAGTTCTTTCGTCCATCGTTCAGTAAAACCCTTTTCAAAATGAGATTTCCACCTATATATTCTTACGATATCACCAACTTTGAACTTAGGTTTTCTGACATTAATCTCTTTTTCATATTTTAATTTTGTAAATGTTTCTGATGGCTTCATATTCGTTGACGTGTGAATCGTGTCATTATACTTATCCACAATATCCTGAATAAAAGATGACCATTGTTGTGAACCGAGTTGTGTGAATTTTTATATAGTCTCTCTTTTAAGGTACGATTAAAACGTTCAACAACAACTGCCTTCCCTTCATTAAAGGTACTGTATAATGTAATACTGTTATTTTTTAGAAAATTCATAAATGTCTTGTTATAAAACTCTCTACCCTCATCAGTCCACAATTTCTTAGGTTTTCTCTTACTTTTATTAAATATCTGTTGAAAAGCTAACATAAGAGTATTACCTGTTTTGTTTTTTAAAGGGACAACCCACGCATATCTACTCCTCAAATCAATAACGGTTAAAGCATACTTGTACCCCTTATCATTATTGAGTTCAATCAAATCAGCAGACCAGATATAATCAACTTCCTTGGAATAAACTTTCCTTCTCTGAAACTTTGTGAATATTGGTTTATGTAATTCATCAGCTAATTGCTCTTCAGTCTTAATGACATCATTAGAGCCTATAAGTTTTTTGAATTTCCAAGTCCAAGTTTCAATTTAGCACTAATCATCTTCTTCACGATGAACCTATCAACTTTTTCTCTCAAGGTTGGATTTTGTATCAGAGACAAATTATACAACATTTCTCTATCGGCTTCATGCTTTTCTTCCAACGTTGTGGTATTCCCATAATCAATATCGTGTCTCATGCACACTTCATCAACTCTATTGATTGGTTTACTCCAGGATTTAGGATTGTCTGCCTCATCTAATCTTTTATCCAAGTTTGTGCCTGGACCACAGAAAGAATACCCTGGAAGATGTAATTCCCCTGGTATTCCAGTAGTTGTAAATTTACTTCCTGATAAAAACTTTTGTATATCTCCTCCGAGTTTGTGTTTGGAGATAAAT
>NC_140977.1:31632974-31677731 GCF_056783735.1 Eptatretus burgeri | reverse complement strand
TAAAACCAGTCGAGCGTTAAATTATCATTCCAATGTGACCTCACACTTTTGGTGCTCTATAGCCCACAATCTATTGAACACCATTTATGTGTGCGCAGAGTGAGAAACTCTGCCATAAAACTCACTCTTTCCCATAAAACCCACTGTCTGCCAAAAAGTTTCAGTCGTGGAATGCAAGGTACGACAAAATGCATAATTTAGGAAGGAAAAGGGGCCCAGAACGGTCGGGTGATGCTTTCATTGAGGTTCACAGGGGGTCATACCAGTTATTGATAAGAACATTCCAAATCACCTTTTCATATCCTGTATGTGCAGTGTTGTTTTTTTACTTATGAAATCTTAGATTTCATAAGTATATTGATGACTTCCATCATCTGTTTGTTTGTGTTTGTGTGTTTGTTTGTAGGCACGATAACTCGAGAACGGAAGAAGCTACCAATGTCAAATTACACCACGTGATTCAAGAGGGTGATGGCTGGTGCTGATTAGATTTTGGTCAAAATCGGTCAAAGGTCAAGGTCACAGTGAGGTCAAACATTCGATTTTTGATGGTTTGGTACAGAATCATCTGGTTTGCGTCGCTACCTTCTCGAGAGACAGCTTTTATTAGACAAGGTCAGAGGTCAAGTTGACGATTTCGTAAGTACCAGTCTATGACTGCTTGTTTGTCTGTTTGTGTCTATGTTGTCAAGGCTCATGGAAGAGCTACAACACAGAACGGATCAGGACACAATAACAAAAGGAACAGCAGGCTGGAGGGGGACAAATAAGTGATGCCGGTAATGATGAGGAGTAAGGGGAGAAGGTAAGGGTTGGATAAGATGGATACACCAGCAAAATTATGTGAGGGATGGGGGGTAGTGTAACAGGTATATAAAAGATCATGGTTTTGGAAGGGGGGTGATTTGAGATGGTGGTGAACAGCTGTCTTGAAGACCTGGAAGGAAGAATGAGATTGAAGAATGTGTGGAAGTTGGTTCCACAGGCAGGTAAAGGGAGGAACAAATGAGTGGAATTGAGCAGTGGTTCTGGATATTTTTCAGTTCCAATCGGATGGGATTGCGGGTGGACCTCAGGCATCCTGCAGAGATATTGTACCTGGGGGGGGGGTGCAAAGCACAGAAAGGTCAGAGGGTGCAAGACCAGAAAGGAGCCAGAAGAAGAAAGAGAGCCCACCGACTTGTTGGTGATGGTGAAGTGATAGGCTCATCGACTCAGCTTCATTGAAAGAGATTCCAATGATCTTTTGAAGGCCTTGGTTTCCACCACATCAAGCTTCGCAAGATGTGAGACAGGAGGCCAGCCCAAAAAGGAGAGCAGTACTCCATCAAACTGCAGATAAAAGCTTTGCAGGTGGATATGAGCTCAGGTGTGCTAAGGAAGGACTTTGCATGACAGAGGATGCCAGTCGGCGTCTGGCTTTGGCTGCCAACTTTTAAATGTGGCTTGCCCAAGAGAGATTGTGGCTGATGGTGAGACCCAAGAGTTTGAGTGATTGAACCTCTTTGAGAGGGTTTTTGAGAAGGTAGATGGGAGGGTTTATGGTATGATCCATTCAGAGAGAGAGAGAGAGAGAGAGAGAGAGAGAGAGAGAGATCGAAGAGAGAGAGACAGAGACAGAGACAGAGAGATCGAAGAGAGAGAGACAGAGACAGAGACAGAGAGATCGAAGAGAGAGAGAGACAGAGACAGAGACAGAGAGATCGAAGAGAGAGAGACAGAGACAGAGACAGAGACAGAGACAGAGACAGAGACAGAGACAGAGACAGAGAGAGAGACAGAGACAGAGACAGAGAGAGAGAGAGAGAGAGAGAGAGAGAGAGAGAGAGAGAGAGAGAGAGAGAGAGAGAGAGAAAGAGAAAGAGAAAGAGAAAGAGAAAGAGACACAGAGAAAGAGAGAAAGAGATACGGAGACAGAGACGGGAAGACTGAGACTCCCGAAGTAGGCCTTGGCACTTAAAGATTCACATGCTAATTCTATTACCCATGAGCAAATACCACCTGGAAATAGAGGGGGCAGAGAGATTGGGGGGGGGGGGAAGAGGGATGGAGTGAGAGAGAAATGGGGAAGGGGATTGGAGGGGGTGGGGGTGGGAGAGGAGTGGACAGGAGGAAAGAGAAAGAAAGAGACAAGTGGGAGGAGGAGGAGATTGGGACCATACTCTGTGCAAAGCGTTGGTGCTGCTTAAGCAGTCTCCTAGCTATTGGGCACAATCTTGGACGGGTCGCCACTCCGACACAGTATACCAGCATGTTGGCACTCATTTTGCCGACCTCAGAAGGATGACAGGCCGAGTTAACCCCACCTGGTATTAATTCAACGGCTGAGCGGGATTTGAGCTCAGGACCCGACGATTCAAAGCCCACCATCCTAACCATTAAGCCAACACCAGGCATAGACAGGTGAGAGACAGCAAATATGACCTTGGCTTACCTTGCTGTGTTTAACCCCCGGGGATCTTTGACTGGTCGAGGGTTAAACATGACCATCACCACTGTGCCTCAACACAAAGCACCATTTCCTGTGTGTTTTGTATTTTATGGCGATGGCCCCACTTCACACAGGGGCGACAAAGGTTTCAAAGGCTTGTACTGTGTCCTCCTAAACCAGATAGTATGGACAACCGACTGAAGTACAACACAATGACTGTGAGATCGCAGGTACGGGAGGGCAGAATGTGGTCATTGTTGCAGTGTCCTTCTAGTCTTGCTTTTTGCTGTTGAGTCAAGGCTGCTCTGGATGCTGCTTTCGCAAGTCGTTTCTTGTCATGTTCGCTTCTTGTACATTTCCATTTCCTTCTTTTGGTCGGAGCCATCTTCCTACAACATAAAGGAGGGAGAAGGGGGGGGGAGGGTGGAGGAGAGCGACGCCTTACCACATGTCACAATACACTCCGTGAGGGAGGGCGTGTCATGTGAGGGTGGTGGGGGGGGGGAGAGAGAGAGGATATATATATATATATATATATATATATATATATATATATATATATATATATATATATATATATATATGTATTCATATTGTTATGGCCATGGGTACCGATTGTATTGTGAGGGGGTTTAATCCCCGTGTGTCCTCGGAAGAGCCGGACCTGGGGTCACTGCTCACAAAAAAAAAAAAAAAATTTGGTGGTGCGGTGGGTTGCTTTAGAACTACAAACGCCAATCAGTGAACCACGAGTTCCAGTGTCCACAGTCTAATTTTTACGTTTAACTAGAGGTCACGTGCTTTCCTGAACGGGGAGCACGCCCTCGGCAAAGCACCAATCATATCTTGATTAGGGCGGCCGAAGGTGCGTGCCGACTATTACAGGTCAATTTTTTGGTAATTACCTCCCAGTCTATCTAGGTTTGGAAAAAGCTGGATCAATGGAAGGAAAGGACAAGCACGGACAGGTTGGATCGCCAACAAAGGAATTTATTTATAAGGAAAAAATAAATAAAAACTATTTATTTCCTTGTAGTAAAGATAAGTTAATTAGAAGCAATCAAAATAATCACAAGCAAATAAAGAATTAATCAGGCACTGATAGAAAAAGAGACAAAGAGCAGATGTTGATCACTATGCCTTACTTAAAAATTAAACACAAGACAAGGGTACCCAGCAGATAATTCAGAGGTGGGGGGAGAGAAATCCAGTCTCGCTCACCAAATAGAAGTCGTCGTATGTCAAATAAAATGGCCTGAAATGTGTGAGCGTGCTTTGCCATGGCCAGCATCCAGCCTTGCCGTGCACCCACTCGCAAACAGGCTTGAACGCCAGTCAATGTCACCCCTAAGAATCAGGTATGCCAAGAGCAGGTCTTGAGCAGAACCAGCATTAGTGGACAGCTGTTAGGAGCTGTGAGAAGCTGAGATGCTGTAAGAAACTGTAAGGCTGCAAGGCCGTCACCAACTGTCACCAGCTCACCAACCGTCTGAAACACTCTCTCAAAGTTGTCACAACCGCAACCAGCTATCGCCAGATGACTGGAAAAAAATGGTCCTCTCGTCCTCTTTATAGGTGGCCTGTTTGGTAGCCTGTTTGGTTTGTTTGGTGGCCTGTTTGGTAGGTATAAGTAGCCTCAAGCAGAGTCCAGCCAAATCCACTCCGCCCATTTGCGCCTTGTTGCATGTGACAACCCGCCCGTCCCACGATCTTTCCTGGCCTACGATGCCATGTTTGTGGTGCTGGACGAACGGCATGAAGCAGCCATTGCCAGAATTACTCTCTCTGTCGAGTGCAGCCTGTGGCTGCTGGTTGCATCATTCGTTGGGACGCGGCTATGCCGCTGATGCAGTGTCCCCCTTACCAGTACACTGGTACTCATTTTGCCAACCTCGGAAGGATGACAGGCTGAGTCAACCTCCTGGTGTATATTAATTCAGCGGCCAACAGGGCTTGAAATCAGGACCCAAGGATCCTAAGCCACCACCCTAACCACTAAGCCAACACCAGGCTTTGAAAGAATTACTGAGCGAAAACATGAAGCGCTCATAAAACATCAACAACAATTATCACCTCAATGTTCAGCCCGATATGAAAAAGAGCCAGTTAGCGTCCATAGAGCTGCTGAACGGGGTGTCAAACGTCGATGGAAAAAGGTGTGTGTCAACGTCGGTGAAAGTGGTGGGTGTCGAAAGCTGATGGAAAGAGGTGGGTGTTGACGTCGATGCAAAGAGGTTAGACGAGCTCCGTTGGGCGAACAGCTATCTCACGTACATGAATGTGTCTGTCGTAAAGAGAAAAAGGAGCTTTCCATAAGAGAGGGATTCTATTCTTTACCCTTCTCAACGCATCAAAGTTAGAATCCCACCAGACATGGGGATAGGTCTATCCTGGGCATGCATTTAGGGAAATAACTGTCTGAGGACCTACATGTTTGTATGCATTAGTCAGATTGGATTCTGAAAAAAAAGAAAAATTATATGCGTGTGTGTGTGTGTGTGTGTGTGTGTGTGTGTGTGTGTGTGTGTGTATGTATATATATATATATATATATATATATATATATATATATATATATATATATATATATATATATATATATATATATATATATATATATATATATATACATACATACATACATATACACACACACATACATATACATACATACACCGGGCGTAGTGGCATGCGCCTGTAATCCGGCGACTCGGAGGTTTGGGTTGGAGGATCGCTTGAGGACAGGAGCTCTGCGCTGGGCCGCGCTAGGAGAGGGTGTAGAGCAGCCCGGAATCATGGCGAAACCCAATCCTTATCCCTGTGTCGTAAGAGGCGACCAGGGTTGCGTCAGGAAGGGCATCCGGCGTAAAACCTGTGCCAAATCAGTATGCGGATCATAACGGATGATCCGCTGTGGCGACCCCTCAAGGGAGCAGCCGAAAGACGAACAACAACATTATATATATCGGGCGTAGTGGCATGCACCTGTAATCTGGCTACAAGGAGGTTTGGGTTGGAGGATCGCTCGAGGACGGGAGCTCTGCACTGGGCTGTGCTATGAGAGGGTGTAGGGCAGCCTGGAATCATGGTGAAACCCAATCCTTATCCCTGTGTCATAAGAGGCGACCAGGGTTGCGTCAGGAAGGACATCCGGCGTCAAACCTATGCCAAATCAGTATGTGGATCATAACGGATGATCCGCTGTGGTGACCCCTAACGGGAGCAGCATGAAGATGGATGGATGTTAGCAGAGAGAAAATGTTGTGCTTTATGAAACACACACACACACACACACACACACACACACACACACACACACACACACACACACACACACACACACACACACACACACACACACACACACACACACACACACACACACACACACACACACACACACACACACACACACACACACACACACACACACACACACACACACACACACACACACACACACACACACACACACACACACACACACACACACACGACCAAATTCAGAGAAAGAGGAATGGGTGTTAACCCATTTTTCTTTGATTATCTCAACTCCTGTTTCGCACCATTGACACACCTCTTAATGTCCTCATGTTTCTCCTAGTAGTCACATCTCCTCTCGAGCTCGCGTGGGCGTCGATTGCTTTTGAAAAGTGGGGGGGATTGCATGTCCAGACCACGAAGCCCACTTCATGCCGGCGTGGACACAGAAAGTCGACCCTTGCAAATTCTTGATTTCATACGCTCGTTGACATGCTGCCTTCTGATCACACAAATCTCTTAAATTCATCTGACCATCTATCGACCATCTTTTTATCAAATGTAAGCAGACGGAGGGAAATTAATTAAACATTAATCATACACATTTCTAAGTTTCAATTGTCATCAAAGAAATACATAGACTGTATGTATGTATGTATGTATGTATGTATGTATGTATGTATGTATGTATGTATGTATGTATGTATGTATGTATGTATATATATATATATGTATATATATATATATATATATATATATATATATATATATATATATATATATATATATATATATATATATATATATATATATATATATATATACTGAACAAAAATATAAACGCACCAACCTAAATATCTAAGTCAAGATTGCCATTATGGGAAAATTGTCAAACCGATGATATGTTTGAGCAATGGTTCCTTTGTTTTGCTCAAGACAGATGTTCCCATTGAAATTGACCACTCTGAGTGTGTGGACTCACACGTTGAGTAATCCTTCCCATGAGCACCATGGGGCTTGACAGAGTGATGGTCAGTGAGCGTGACCAGGACACAAACACTCCCTATAGCTTGCCCTATAAAAGGCCTCCCCAAAATGTGGACTGGTGCCAAATGTCAACATGCCACAGATGTCACAAATCTTGAGGGAGCGCGCTCTTGGCATGCTGAATGCTGGGACGTCAGTACGGGCCGTTGCAGCACACTTCAATGTCCACCACTCCACCATTAGCCGCCTGAGAACGCGCCTCAGAGAGACTGGAAGCACCATGAACCGCCCACGTGCCCGGCGACCACGTGTGACCACCGCCGGTCAGGATCGTCACATGAGGCTGCAACATCTCCGGGATCGACTCCGACCGGCCACGAGGACTGCCGATGAGACTGTCGGGCTGCATAACAGGCGCATTTCAGCCCAGACGGTGCGTAACCGCTTGAGGGAGGCCAACCTCCGAGCCCGCCGACCACACCGGGGACTCGACCTCACTGCAGTCCGGCGTCAGACCCGACTGAACTGGGCCAATGTTCACTTGCGCTGGACCCTCGCACGATGGAGGAGAGTGCTGTTCACCGATGAGTCACGGTTCCAGCTGTATCGGGCTGATGGCGGACTCCGCGTCTGGTGTCGGGCTGGGGAGCGCTACACTGACGCCAATGTCCTTCATCGGGTGTCACACGGTGGTGCCAGTGTTATGGTGTGGGCAGGCATATGCCATGGAAAGCGCACTCGGCTTCATTTCATTGAAGGCAACTTGAACGGGCAGCGGTACAGGGACGAGATACTCAGACCCATCGTCGTGCCGTTTGTGCGCCTTCACCATGTGACGTTTCAGCACGACAATGCTCGCCCCCATGTTGCCAGGATCTGCATGGACTTCCTCGGTGAGGAGGACATTGATGTCCTCGACTGGCCTCCATATTCTCCCGACATGTCGCCCATCGAGCACCTTTGGGACGTTCTTGATCGACACGTACGACAACGTTACACAGTCCCAAAGAACGTCCGCCAGCTCCGTGTGGCTCTCCAGGAGGAATGGGAAAACATCCCTCAGGCCACCATCGATAATCTGGTGATGTCCATGCGCCGGAGATGCACCGCTCTGCGCGACGCCAACGGTGGACACACCTGCTACTGACTGTGTGAACTCTGACAGTGACACCTCGGTTGTGTCGGCTGTTGTAGCGCAAAGACTGTCGCCAGAATTCTCAAGGAACTCTTTGAAATTTAATGCTCAATTGTCATGGATTCTATAACCAAATTGTTGTGAAGATTTAGTATTAATGAGTTCGAGGTAAAATTGTAACAATCGTTTGGTGCGTTTATATATATATATATATATATATATATATATATATATATATTTCTTCTTCTTCTTCTTCCTCTTTCGGCTGCTCCCGTTAGGGGTCACCACAGCGGATCATCCGTATGATCCGCATCGTGATTTGGCACATGTTTTACGCCGGATTCCCTTCCTGACGCAACCCTGGTCGCCTCTTACGACACAGGGATATGGTACACCTATTTTAACCGGGGTATACACCAGCCCAGTACACTGGTACTCATTTCGCCGACCTCGGAAGGATGACAGGCTGAGTCAACCCCCTGGTGTATTAATTCAGTGGCCCAACGGGGCTTGAACTCAGGACCTTTTGGATCCCAAGCCGCTGCCCTAACACCAGGCATATATGCATATATATATATATATATATATATATATATGTACATATATATGTACATATATATGTACATATATATATATATATATATATATATATATATATATATATATGTATATATATATGTATATATATATGTACATATATATGTACATATATATGTACATATATATATATATATATATATATATATATATATATATATGTACATATATATGTACATATATATGTACATATATATATATATATATATATATATATATATATATATATGTATATATGTATATACACAATGGGGAGAACAAGTATTTGATACACTGCCGATTGTGCAGGTTTTCCCACTTACTAAGCACGTAGAGGTCTGTAATTTTTATCATCAGTACACTTTAACTGTGAAAGACGGAATCTAAAACAAAAATCCTGAAAATCACATTGTATGATTTTTAAATAATTAATTTGCATTTTATTGCATGAAATAAGTATTTGATACATCAGAAAAACAGAACGTATTATTTGGTACAGAAACCTTTGTTTGCAATTACAGAGATCAGACGTTTCCTCTAGTTCTTAACCAGGTTTGCACAGACTGCAGCAGGGATTTTGGCCCACTCCTCCATACAGATCTTCTCCAGATCCTTCAGGTTTCGGGGCTTTCGCTGGGCAACATAGACTTTCAGCTCCCTCCAAAGATTTTCTATTGGGTTCAGGTCTGGAGACTGGCGAGGCCACTCCAGGACCTCGAGATGCTTATTACGGAGCCACTCCTTAGTTGCCCTGGCTGTGTGTTTCAGGTCATTGTCATGCTGGAAGACCCAGCCACGCCCCATCTTCAATGCTCTTGTTGAGGGAAGGAGGTTGTTGGCCAAGATCTCACGATACATGGCCCCATCCATCCTCCCCTCAATACGGTGCAGTCGTCCTGTCCCCTTTGCAGAAAAGCATCCCCAAAGAATGATGTTTCCACCTTCATGCTTCACGGTTGGGATGGTGTTCTTGCGGTTGTACTCATCCTTCTTCTTCCTCCAAACACGGCGAGTGGAGTTTAAACCAAAAAGCTCTATTTTGGTCTCATCAGACCACATGACCTTCTCCCATTCCTCCTCTGGATCATCCAGATGGTCATTGGAAAACTTCAGATGGGCCTGGACATGCGCTGGCTTGAGCAGAGGGACCTTGCGTGCGCTGCAGGATTTTAATCCATGGCGGCGTAGTGTGTTAGTTATGGTTTTCTTTGATACTGTGGTCCCAGCTCTCTTCAGGTCATTGACCAGGTCCTGCCATGTCATTCTGGGCTGATCCCTCACCTTTCTCATGATCAATGAGGCTCCACGAGGTGAGATCTTGCAGGAGCCCAGACCGAGGGAGATTAACTGTTATCTTGAACTTCTTCCATTTTCTAATAATTGCGCCAACAGTTGTTGCCTTCTCACCAAGCTGCTTGCCTATTGTCCTGTAGCCCATCCCAGCCTTGTGCAAGTCTACAATTTTGTCCCTGATGTCCTTAGACAGCTCTCTGGTCTTGCCCATTGTGGAGAGGTTGGAGTCTGATTGATTGAGTGTGGACAGCTGTCTTTTATGCAGATAACGAGTTCAAACAGGTGCAGTTAATACAGGTAATGAGTGGAGAATGGGAGGGCTTCTTAAAGACAAAACTAACAGGTCTGTGAGAGCCAGAATTCTTACTGGTTGGTAGGTGATCAAATACTTATTTCATGCAATAAAATGCAAATTAATTATTTAAAAATCATACAATGTGATTTTCAGGATTTTTGTTTTAGATTCCGTCTTTCACAGTTAAAGTGTACCGATGATAAAAATTACAGACCTCCACGTGCTTTGTAAGTGGGAAAACCTGCAAAATCGGCAGTGTATCAAATACTTGTTCTTCCCACTGTATATGTATGTATGTATATATATATATATATATATATATATATATATATATATATATATATATATATATATATATATATATATATATAAATATAATTGTTTATCAAGCATCCTTCTCACGACCCTTGAACTAATTCACCAAACATAAACTGAAAACTAGACTGATATACAAATTGATATTACATGAGTACGGTCAACTTACCTTAAAACTTGCAAAAATATGAACCCTCTTGTCTGCCGATCCAGTTAAAAACTTGTAGCAATGTCTTGGGGGTCAAGTGCAGTCAGACGATCTTGGTGAACATGACTGTTCATGGTTGAGGCGTTGTTGGGTCATTGTGGAACATAACCAAGTCTTCATACATCTGAGTGCGCTGAATGACCGTTCAGCTTCGCATGAACTTGCTGGGGAAACCAATACAAGCCTAAGCAAACGTTCCACCTGTGGGAACATTCGACGGACTTCCGGCACCATGTCTACAAATATCTTACGGTAATCCCCAACAGATGAACCACTGAACTGGTTACGAAAGAAGCCAAGTTCTTGCTCTCGGGAATCCGACAGTTCTGGATATTTGCGGACTATTTGTGGTTTGAATGACCTAGACAGGAGCATTTCACCCAAGTCCCTATACGCCATGAGGTCGGTTGATGTCCAGTACTCGTTCAAGTTCTCGGATGCGCTGTCGATGACTTTGAAAAATTCAACTCTGTGTACCTCCTCTGCAGAATTGGCAGTGTATTCCTGCGTGCCTCCATCAAGTCTCTTCGGAAGCTTGCGCTTACGAGGGAGGGTCACTGGATCTAGTTGGCACTGCTGGAGCTTCTGTTGTGCTGCTTCTAAAACCTCCTTAAACGTCTAGTCGGTACAGAGAGATTGGAGATTCTGTGCAGTTACCTTTGCAGCAGTCAGCATACCAGAGACGGTAACTTGTGAACCCTGAAGTGCCTTATTGAGGTATTCAAGGGATTGGAGAACAGGCAATGATGCAAACAGACCGAGAACACACTTTCTTGATGAAAGACAGCTTCGAATACCGTTGGCTCGCGATGCCGTGTTCGTACCAAAGTCATCACTTGCTTGTTGAAGGACATCCAGTACCACTTCATAGTTATCCAATATCGATTTCACGGCAGGAGAACGAGTTAACCAACGCGTCGGACAAATTAGCCTCAGGCGTGTAGGGCAAGGAGTGTCAGCATCGTCAGTGTGGATATTCAACTACAGATGTTTGAATTTTCCAGAGTTGTTGTAGATGTTGCTGAGTACCTGGACATAATCAAGGGCGTCTCTTATGAACGGTGCAGTTTGTAGGGGTTTGAATGTAATGAGTTGGGTGACATGAGCTCCACAGCGTACATAATTCGCCAGCGGTTGGAGTTTTTTTAGCTGTGCTTGACAGCCCTTGTACTTTCCGGACATGTTGCTTGCCCCATCGTAAGTCTGCGCTCCAAGATGTTCAATATGGAGTTGACACCGAATTAGGACATCCTGAAGCATCTTGCAAAGTGATACTCCTGTTGTTGACGATACTTGGTAGAGGCCGATGAGATCTTCTTGAACATCAAAGGAATCCGTCACATAGCGCACACACACCGACTCCTGCTCATTACCCTGAATATATTGCGTTCCATCAGTTACGAGTCCGAACTGAGTGGACATTTCATTCACGTTACTGCAGATATTTCTGAGGATGGCATGACTCATCAACTGTAGAATTTGGTTCTGAATTTCTCCACTTGTGAACGTAGTCTTGCTTGACAGCCACGTCTTGAGGTTTACATCCTCGGCCCGCAACTGTAAGAGCATTTTGAAATTCCCTTCAGAGGCATCCTTCCCACGAATTGCAAAACCTTGTCAGGCTAAATATTGCAGTGAGGTGATAATCTTCAGAAGTGCTGACCGTGCAGATCTTTGCTCTTCTCGCAGTTTGCTGCTCAGCTGCACATGGACACCAGGTTGACTTCTGCGACATTTCAGATTTTCAGAGGCAAGCCTATGTGTGTTTGATCGTTCGTGTTGTCTGAATTTTTCTGTAGCCTTTTTTCAGTTCCGAAAGCCCTTTGAGACAAATGCGTCTTCTGCACAGCGGGCAAGTTCGGGAAGTTTTTCATGAGAAGCGTCCGTACAGGTGTGACAGAGTACACCGCCGATGCTCTGATCAAAATGCAGCCACGGAAAATCTTTGAATCACTGTTGTTGAAACTTCAACTTTCGGTTTGGCAGTATTTGGACTGGGATACAACTGACATCATGAAGTTGAAAAGGCTGATCTGGGAAATTAGGCCGAGTACTCGCACATGCACCCTTTTCTGCTATCTTCTCCTTTGAATGGTCCACCTCTTTCTGGGAACTTGATTGCTCCAGGAGAGTGGTCGGGGATGTGCTACTTGATGTTGTCGCGAAAAACTTTCTGATATCCATATCCTCTTTGAAACGAGAAGGGAATTACATTTCAGTTGAATAAATTTTGCCATGTGAATTATAAGGGTTATTTTTGCGTAACAGGGCATTTTTAAGGTCAACATACTTTTGGCTCGGTCACTATACCTCCACGCACAATGTTGAGATGTGATAAGCTTTGTGTAGCACATGTATGACTAAAAGAGCGCCGATATGAGTTTAGTTCTTAATTTAGCATCTGGGCTCCCAATTTAGCATTCCATTACTCGCTTCGTTCCCGGTTACTCGCTTATTACTTTTGTTTCGGGTCAGATACCCTGGTATTTTATTATTCATCATTTTATTTAATCTGCATTTAATTAACCAATGAGCTAAAGTTGAGTGAGATGATTATGATAATATTGGTTCATAGTTAGCATCATCGTTAAAGATTGTGTTCTTGATTTGTATGCCATCAAAAGGGTTCACCAAAGAAATGAGCTAAAATCAGCTGTAATGTGAACATTTATGTAATTCTTTACCTCTCACAAACCACGAGACCAGGAGACGAGGGATTAAGATCTGTTGCCGTCCGGACGTGCACTCTCTTCTTTCCAATTATTGTACATAGTTTGTTGATTTGTAAATACGTTCATCATTTCCACTAGTGCGTGCCCGTACGAGCAAAAAAAAAAAAAATACAACTTTGAAACCGCGTGCCTTTGTTTAAGTATAGTGCGTGCCCGTACATTTTGTTTAAGTATAGTACGTGCCTGTACGTTTTGTTTAAGTAAAGTGCATGCCCGTACGTTTTGTTTAAGTATAGTGCGTGCCCGTACGTTTTGTTTAAGTATAGTGCCTGCCCGTACGTTTTGTTTAAGTATAGTGCCTGCCCGTACGTTTTGTTTAAGTATAGTGCGTGTCCGTACGTTTTGTTTAAGTATAGTGCGTGCCCGTACGTTTTGTTTAAGTATAGTGGGTGCCCGTATGTTTTGTTTAAGTATAGTGCGTGCCCGTACGTTTTGTTTAAGTATAGTGCGTGCCCGTACGTTTTGTTTAAGTATAGTGCGTGCCCGTACGTTTTGTTTAAGTATAGTGCGTGCCCGTACGTTTTGTTTAAGTATAGTGCGTGCCCGTACGTTTTGTTTAAGTATAGTGCATGCCCGTACGTTTTGTTTAAGTATAGTGCATGCCCGTGCGTTTTGTTTAAGTATAGTGCGTGCCCGTACGTTTTGTTTAAGTATAGTGCGTGCCCGTACGTTTTGTTTAAGTATAGTGCGTGCCCGTACGTTTTGTTGAAGTATAGTGCGTGCCCGTACGTTTTGTTTAAGTATAGTGCATGCCCGTACGTTTTGTTTAAGTATAGTGCGTGCCCGTACGTTTTGTTTAAGTATAGTGCGTGCCCGTACGTTTTGTTTAAGTATAGTGCGTGCCCGTACGTTTTGTTTAAGTATAGTGCCTGCCCGTACGTTTTGTTTAAGTATAGTGCCTGCCCGTACGTTTTGTTTAAGTATAGTGCGTGCCCGTACGTTTTGTTTAAGTATAGTGGGTGCCCGTATGTTTTGTTTAAGTATAGTGCGTGCCCGTACGTTTTGTTTAAGTATAGTGCGTGCCCGTACGTTTTGTTTAAGTATAGTGCGTGCCCGTACGTTTTGTTTAAGTATAGTGCGTGCCCGTACGTTTTGTTTAAGTATAGTGCGTGCCCGTACGTTTTGTTTAAGTATAGTGCATGCCCGTACGTTTTGTTTAAGTATAGTGCATGCCCGTGCGTTTTGTTTAAGTATAGTGCGTGCCCGTACGTTTTGTTTAAGTATAGTGCGTGCCCGTACGTTTTGTTTAAGTATAGTGCGTGCCCGTACGTTTTGTTGAAGTATAGTGCGTGCCCGTACGTTTTGTTTAAGTATAGTGCATGCCCGTACGTTTTGTTTAAGTATAGTGCGTGCCCGTACGTTTTGTTTAAGTATAGTGCGTGCCCGTACGTTTTGTTTAAGTATAGTGCGTGCCCGTACGTTTTGTTTAAGTATAGTGCCTGCCCGTACGTTTTGTTTAAGTATAGTGCGTGCCCGTACGTTTTGTTTAAGTATAGTGCGTGCCCGTACCTTTTGTTTAAGTATAGTGCGTGCCCGTACGTTTTGTTTAAGTATAGTGCGTGCCCGTACGTTTTGTTTAAGTATAGTGCGTGCCCGTACGTTTTGTTTAAGTATAGTGCGTGCCCGTACGTTTTGTTTAAGTATAGTGCGTGCCCGTACGTTTTGTTTAAGTACAGTGCGTGCCCGCACGTTTTGTTTAAGTATAGTGCGTGCCCGTACGTTTTGTTTAAGTATAATGCGTGCCCGTATGTTTTGTTTAAGTATCGTGCGTGCCCGTACGTTTTGTTTAAGTACAGTGCGATACAAGTTAGAAAGGTGAAATTAACCATTTTGGTCGCTAAAGGGGCCCAGAACCGTTGCGGGGTCAACATGGTGAATAAGAAGCTGACGATCCTATTTTATTTTATTTTCAACGCCGCATTTAAAATCTCTAATTTAATCATTCTAAATCACACAGTTTAATGAGACACCTTATTCTGTCGGTCTATCCTTCGTCTTTGTCCTCATGCAAACGGAAAATTATTCGGATGGTGGTGGAAGAGAAATTCCTTCCGGAACGTTATTTTTCCGAGTAAAAATTGCAAGCCGCGGCGAAGCTACGAAGCCTAAGCCTTTTTAATCGGATTTTCGAGGTAATCTCATTACTACCCTATAGATACTGTATAATCCGAGAACAGAATTCAAAAATAATTTTTCGTTGATTTGTCTGAACCGCTTAGGTGAATTTTGCATATTTCTCAACAGCTACCTTTTAAAATCTATAATTTAATCCTCATAAGTCCGACGACCGAATGATACCTCTCGTTTTGTAGGTCTCTTCCTCCCCCAAGTCCAAGTACCGATGAAAAAATTATTTCCATTAACCGCCGCAAAAGCGAGTGAATCAGCGCATTTTATTCTATGTTTCCCAAGTATTCAAAGCTAATTTAGTCGCCAAAATACCCACTTTCCTTCGATTTTCACCCGGTTTTCAACGTTGGGATTTCGGCCACTGTTATCGACTGCGAAATATGAAAACAGAATTACAAAATATCTTTCCGTTCGTTCGTGCGAGCCGGTAGAGTGAAACCGCATCATCCTGCACAAGCTCCACCATCTCAATCAGCATACCAGGCCGCGAAATATTTTATTGGCTAATAACTCGACGGTGCAAAGTCACAAAAATTAAACACACACATCATCGTGCAGGTCATAATATCAGGGATCCGGCAATGTAAGTTAGAAAGGTGAAATAAACTATTTTGGTCGCTAAAGGGGCCCCGAGCCGTTGCGGCCTAACACTTTCCGAGGCGTGGCGCTCCGTGGCCGTGGCGGCCATGAAGCCGCGATTTCTTTAAACACTCATAAAATGACGATACAAAGTCCGAAAACGTCCCAACATACCTCAAAATGTCCAGGTCACGTTCCCTGTTAGTGGGTGAACAATCCAACGCTTGGCGAATTCTGCTTTGCAATGATAGGAAGAGCCGACATTGAAGGATCAAAAAGCGACGTCGCTATGGACGCTTGGCCGGTGGGAGACCATGGCTTGGGAAGCACGGATTCTCAATGTTTAATTGATAACCTGTCATCTTTACTAGAACTATAATAGACCAATAAAACTTTAATTGAGATTTAAAAATTTATTCTTGTATTTGAGGAGCATCTCGGCCTGGTTGTACTAGAGCAGCTCGTTTTGTGTTGCGGAACTTACGTTCAATGAAAAAAGTGGGGGGGGACAATCGATATGTTGTCCCCCCCCCCTTGATAAAAAGTGGGGGGGGACATGTCCCCCCCGTCCCCCACCAATCGACGCCCATAAGCTCGCCACACATCTCTGCAGCTGCTAGTGTCCCGCACTGTGTATAAGTCCCATCAACATGCATGTTCAAGTTTACGTGATCAAGCATTGTTCGTAGGTGAGTGAGTGTGTGAATACTTTCGTCATTATCGCTTGAACTAAACACACGATTTTGATGAAACTTGGCCACAAGCTTAATATCTGATGCCCAACGAAGTTATGTTGACTGCATCAAAATCTGCACTCATCAAGGATGTCTACGAGGGGGGGGGGAGGGTTGACCCCTCAAGATAGGTAGTTGTTCTTTTCTCTGAAACTCCGCACACAATTTTGATGAAACTTGACCACAACCTTCATCAATCGTGATGCACCAAAGTTTGTTCATGGCATTAAAAAAGGGTCTGAGTGAGGTTTGAGTTTGAGTGAGGTACTCTGCAAGGTTCTCGAATAGCATCTCAACATCGTCAACCTCCAGCTGCAGATGATGCCCCAAGTCGATGACTTTTTGGGCTACACCCTCCACGTTTTTGGTAAATCCCTTGAAGTCGTGGACAAATTGCGGGCAGAGTTTCTCCCTGACACTATTCATGTTCATCATCTTTACCTCTGCCCAGGATGCTGCAATGTTCTTGATGGCATCATGAACATTGTAGCCTTTCCAGAACTCCCTCAGCATCGTACCATCCTTCTATGAGATTTTAAAAATTATTTTAATCGTTATTTATTTTAATGGGCGTTTTTGTGAAGCCGAGTTTATGGACAGCGTATGTAACCTGAGGACTGCCTGTATCATATCTTATCATTGCATAATTGATGAAATGTTAAATTTGACCTCATCTGCCCATTTTGACCTTGAATATGACCAAATTCTATTGTGTGAACATATATATATATATATATATATATATATATATATATATATATATATATATATATATATATATATATATATATGTGTTCCGGGGGGGCAAGGCCGGAGAGGAGAGATGGTAGAAGACAGAAAAACCACCGACCTGCCTTCGGTGAGAGAGAGAGAGATCCAAAGACTCAGCTCCATTGCGAGAGATAGCAATGATCCTAAAAGCCTTGGTTTCCACAACGTGAAGTAGAGCTCGGTGGGACACAGAAGCACCACCCTAGAAGGGAGAGTTGTACTCCATCAGACTGCAGATGAAAGCTTTGTATGTGATCAGGATTTCAGGTGTGCCACGGAAGGACTTTATACGACGTAGGATGCTCAGTCGGCGACTGACTTTGGAAGCCAACTTGGAGATGTGGCTTTTCCAGGAAACATCGTGGCAGATAGTGAGGCCCAAAAGCTTGAATGAAAGAACTTCTTCAAGGGGATTGTTGAGAAAGTAGATGGGGGTGTTTTCCAGATGGTCCTTTTGGAAAGACATAGTGAGAGTGTGAGATTTGTGAGGATTGAAAAACATGTTCCACATGTTTGACCAGTTTGTGATTTTATCCAGGCCTGCAGAGAGTGAAGCGGCTGCTGCTTGCCGATCTGAGGAATGAGAGATGGTTCGGCAGAGGGTGGAGTCATCAGCAAAGAGATAAAGAGGATTTTCCAGGGAATCTGAGAGATCACTGATGAAAACTAGAAAAAGCACAGGACCCAGAACACTGCCTTGAGGAACTCCAGCCTGGATGGGAAGAGGAGATGAGAGAATTCCATTAAGAGCCATGCGTTGACTTGGACAGGAGAGGAAGTCCGCGAGCCGAGTGCAGATTGCCTTGGCTACCATAGGAAGAGAGTTTGGTGAGCAGTGTGGGATGCCAGACCATATAGAAAGCTCATGATATGTCTGGGGAGATGGCTCTGGTCTCATGTTTGGCATTGAGGATCTCCATCCATTGTTGGCAAAGCAGAAGCAGCATGTCCAGGGTTGATTGACCTGGTCTAAATTCAAATTGATGGTCAGAAATCAAGCTATTAAAGACGAGGAAAGATTTGATGCAGAGGTGATGATGGATTCCATCATTGAAGCAAAGATGAATGGTTCTCGATGTGGAGAAACTGCTCTTACTAGTGGTAGCTGAGTCAACTGTCTGATCTGTCTGCCCAGATCTCTGACTTATCATCATATGCGTGCAGTGAAAGGTCTTCTTGTCACCAAGTGTTGTCTCCAAAACATCAATATTATCACAGGAGCAGTGAATCATTCAATCCTTTACAATACCATTTTGAATGTCGCAGTAGGCATTTTCCATGTCCGAGTGAAAAAGGTCGTTTGCAATAGTTCAGTCAATTCTCCTGTTGGTGTAAATACCAAATGTGTGTTTAGTAGCATGGGAAAAAATAATTTTGAGCGATTCTGATCGAATCAATGATGCAATGTTGGTCCCAATCCAATGTGCTTGTAAGTATGATTACATCCATTCCATACACACTATCTTGGGCAAGACTGGACACTTTGCGTTTTGTGTCCCTCATCTTCAGCATCATTTTCTTAATTCCCAAAAAGTAACTTATTTTATATCCAAAGTCGAGATTCTTGCAGGAGCTAGAATACGGAATGGTTAAGGACGAAACAGAACAAAGGAACAGTAGAAAGAGGGGAGGAAAACACCAACAGCAGGGTTGAGGGACAAAATTGAGGCAAAGGTAAAGATTATTGGAAATAACCTCGGAATCATCGACCCTATGCCATGTACGTATTGAAATGCCCAAGTGTGTTCAGAAGGTACTCGCTCAACCTGAAAACAACATGCACGAGTTTCCGAGTTGCATTGCTTTACTGTGTTGCCCGAGGGAAAACACGGCCCCTTCCTGCTCCAACAATGCATCCGGAATCCCATGACTTTGAGATGCTTTGGGGAGGGATCTTGTTAGAGACTTGAATTGGCATACATGTGTGGAGGTGAATAAATACAGGTACAGTATATGTTTCTCAGATATGTCATGGGGATTTTGTGTCCTTGGGCCATACAAAATTGGCATTTGATCCAGTGAAACAACGTCATCATAAAAATTATTTTCTGAAAATATATTTTTGTGGTATATCGACACCTAATCTATTACTCATGGTCTAATATGTACTCCACACACCTCACGTCATGCATATGATCTTCCAACAAACAACTGATCATCTTTTCGCATAGTTGATCCAAGCACTCATTTGTATCAACTTCACATCTTCCACCTCCAATCATCTTTGGCTTACATTGCCTCTCATGTTGCATAAGATGATGAAAGATGGCAATGCCTCTCAGGTGCAATGAGGTCACTGATTCCTGGCAGTTCCGTTCGCATATGGTGCTTAACCTTCAAGAATTCAAATGTTCTGTGCAGATTTTCCCAAAATAGATATGTTGTGCCAACTTTTCCAAGTCTGTGTTTGACAAAACATGTATATTTTTCCAGTTGATTGCATGCTCAACACTTCGTCTTTTGACAGGTAATACGCTAATCTGCATGTGTCTGGTAGAGCCTGCACTTACACCCTCAGTGCTGGTAGAAGCTAAACCTCTTTTCTCAATCGAGATAATTTGTTACCTCTTGTAAACGAAAAATAACTAGGGAATGAATAGAACCGATTTTCCCATGCAGTGTTCAAATATATACTTCAATTTAAATAAAATGATGATTTTAAAGATCGTTTTAAAAATTCCGGAGGTTTAATGCCATTGAAGCAGTCTTAGACATCACCCTGATGTACCACCTCATTGAACACGTCCAAGTACTGCCAAACTGAATGGTTTTGAAAGTGACAATAAAGTGATTTGTGTTTATCAATATTCAAGTATATAATTCAATTTAAATAAAATAAAGATTGTAAAAGGCGTATAAATAAATTAATTCTGGAATTTGCCACCGTTGATGCAGTGTCTATTGCACCACTCAATCTAACATGTTACATTAGTTATTCGTGCCTGTTGTTTGTGTCCTTTATGACATCCTTAAAAACAGTACATTTTATGTTTGGAATGATTTTCAATTTTGACTGCCAGGCAGGAAAACAGAGTAAAAATATGATCTCCTTCCCCGCTGTGCATGTGTGATCAGGTTGAATTCAGAGCCAAAGTTCTGTTTAACTGCAGCTTTGTTTTTGCGATTCGTGTTAAAAAATTTAACAATAAATTTAAATAAGTTGTTCCTCGGTCATAAACTGATGTTTAGTCAGATGAACGGACATGGACCAATTGCTTAACCCGACTTTTCGCTTTGAGTGCCGCATAACTGGCAAACTCATGAGATCAGATTTAGACATGACATGTAGTTTGTTTATTATAGTTGTATACCATGTGTCATTCAGTTTTCTTCTTTCTTCCACAACTTCAAAGGACCTGCATTTTCCATCTTTGGTCGCTTGTTTTAAGTCACCTATCGGTGTCTTTTGTCCCACATTAGAAACATGTTTTTCTTTCACCTTTCTTTACAACCTCAAGGAACTCCATGTCGAATCATCTCAGGAATGTGGACACGGATTATATAATCTGAAAAAATAAAATAAAATAAAATGAAAAGGTGATATCTTTAAAATGAAGAAGCGTAATAATCTTGACTTCATTGATGCTTTATGGTGGAGTTTAATTGACAGCCACTCAATATTTGACCCAAATGTAAATATATCAAAAACTTTTAAAATTGGTAAAATTTTCAATGCAAGTGTCACAAGTCAAAAATATTAAATTTCGAAATGAACGTGATTATTGTTTCATCGTCAGTATATCTGTTGTTTTATGAAAATGTACATCATTGCATAACTGGTAAATTGCAACATGTGCGAGCATGCTCTACATACACATTGTTCAATGAAAAATAAAAATGCTCTGTACAGAAACATCAAATTTATCCGCAAACTGTTTTTAGTCCCAAAATTAGTAAAATGTCGTTTTCTCGTGACATCAGGCGTTGTGATACGCGTCATCATCTGAAGTACAAATTAAGCCTGGATGCCAAGCGGTAATGCAATTAGGCTTGAAATTCGTTAATCAAGCATGTTTTTTGGCCTTGGCTGATCTACTGTGGAAGGAATATATAGATTCCTCATAATACATTGCTTCACTTAGCAGCCGAACCTCTCAAGCTAACTAACGTTCTCACCGACCTGTTCTCTATGAATTTTTGATCTGCATCAGTGCAGGCTCGGCTTCCGAAACAATCAAATGCTGCCTTTCACGCTGGAATTTTTTTTAGAAATAACTCCTTCTACCGACTTACTGCCTGGTGTAAAGAACATTTGCAGCAAAGATTCCTGGAAAATTCAGGTGATGGACTGTTGACTGTGAAAAGAGTGATTGTGGATTGGATCATAAAGTGTGTGTATGCTTCTTACAAGCCCACACAAAGTGAACAAAGTAGCATTACAAAAGGTTACACGAATCGTGCAACAATTTGGATACATTCACACATTCCCAGTGTTCTTTTACAGGCACACAGTGTGCAACCTTGAAAAAGTTGAACTGTTCCCAATAAAGCAGGAAAGGGAAAACAAACAACTGCAGAAGTCTATAAAATGTCAAAATGCCCTGAGAGAGGGGGGTGAGGGAGAGATTGGGAGAGCTAGAGAAAAGTAAATTGAAAGATAAAATCCCTCGAACAGCATTTGAAGGCATTGACCACGGGGATCACGCGAGGTCCAGAGGCAGCTGCTCACACTGCATGGCAAAGACACAGGTTAGGGTAACCCTGAGGAGAGAGAGAAAGAGAAAGAGAAAGAGAAAGAGAAAGAGAAAGAGAGAGAGACAAGAACTCCAAAATGTCAACTAAGCATCAATGACCTCATCTGATATGTGGTGGACTTTTGGGTTACCAAGGACAAAGACTCTAGGTCTTTCCCTAATTCTGGTTGCATAAAAAAGACCTAGGAGATGTGAGCAAAGGGAATATGGTTGAGTGCAAGCCGTCAAGGTACTTGGATATTGGTGTCATGTTTCACACGTTGACCATGACATGCTTCGAAAACCATGAATAGTGGCACGACCATTGTACACTTCATTGGGTGTGCTGATGCTGATATATCTGAGAATCTGTTTTTCGAGGAGTAATGGATGATAAGCCCCTGTGGAGCATTCCCGGATCCACAAGTTCTCGTGATAATGGCACAGTTCCGTGAACCGAAGTGAAGGGAGAAACTCGTATGCCCGAACTTCATCACATAGCCAAAGCATCAGCATAAGCCCTAGAGAAAAGAGAAAAGCAATATTAGACCTGATCATCATCATCATCATCATCATCATCATCATCATCATCATCATTTCATATGCAGCATATAGCTGCTGGTTGCATCACTGTTCGAAGTGTGGCTGTGCTGCTGATGCAGTGCCACCGTTTCCAGTAACCTGGTACTCATTTTGCTGACCTCAGAAGGATGACAGGTTGAGTCAACCCTCAACCCACCTGGTGCTATTTAGTGGGACGACAAGGGCTCAAACTCAAGACCCGGAGATCTTAAGCCAGCCACCTTAACCATTAAGCCAACACAAGGTTTATGAGAACGAACAAACCACACACACACACACACACACACACACACACACACACACACACACACACACACACACACACACACACACACACACACACACACACACACGCACACACACACGCACGCACACACACGCACGCACACGCACGCACGCACACGCACGCACACGCACACACACGCACACACACACACGCACACACACACACACACACACACACACACACACACACACACACACACACACACACACACACACACACACACCTCATTTCTAGGTCACACAGAATATGGGTCGAGTTTTGAAAGTGGGGGTTATGGTACGTTTGAAAGTGAATATATTATTTATAATACCGATCACCTCATGCTGCTCTTCATTCGGTAAACAGATACATGACAAAACTGTCTCAAACATGTTTAAAACCCCCACTGCTGCTTGCACGTCAATTCCTGGCAACACTGTCTGATCATCCAAGCTGCCAAAGTAATCAAAAGCAAGCTGCTTGGAAAGCAACGAAGTATTTGTTAACCTCTGAGCCTATATTTTACCCCATATATAACCAGTGAAAAACATCTGCATGAGCCAATCTCAGTTTCCATGATGCATACCCATGAATCCAGATGACGGAGGGTTTAGAGGAAGTTCCTCATCCGAGTTGTCATTCAGTATGTCCCACAGGCCCCAGTAGAACGCTGGGTGTATCAAGTAGATGTTTTGATGTGGTTGCTGCTGTCGGCGTCGAAGGAATGTCGGGAAAAAATCAAAGTCGGGATTGTGGAACCACTAAGAAATGCAGGTGGACTGAAGGTTAGTATTGGTGTAACTATAACCAAGTTACACTTAAAATGATGGAAATGCTGACATAAAAAATATAAACATAATGAGTACAACTGATTAGGAGAGAGAATTATTGTAACAGTATCAGCACACACATAAAGCATGGCAGAGCCGTGTGATAGTTCCACAAAACTGTCAAAGTGGGTGTACTGCACTCAGAGAGGGCATTGTCAATGTGACCCGTGTACAATATGAAGCACAAAGTGATCAAAAGCAGATGCAAATCTGATGACAGATTGGTGTCAGGTTTCAATAAGTAAAGAGGGCTGGCATGATGGCCTAGAGGTATCCACACTCAACTCTCAGCTGTCTAACCTGGGTATGAATCCCGACCCAGCTATGAACTGTCATCTCAATGTTTCGTCAGTGTGTGCCAGCCCTTGGATGGACGTTAAACTGGGTATCCCGTCTACTGAAATTAGTTGCTTGACGTTAAAGATCCCACGGTGTCCTTGGCAAAGAGTTGGCAAGCTATTGCCAGCATCTTGAACAAATTCCAAATAACTGCCTGAACCAGCAGAGGGCATTGCATCAGTTGCAATCTCAGGCAATGATGCTTCCCTGCAGTTTTGTGTTGTGAAGGAGAGAGGGAAGGAGAGAGGGAAAGAGAGAGGGATAGAGAGAGAGAGAGAGAGAGGAAGAGAGAGAGAGAGAGAGAGAGAGAGAGAGAGAGACAGAGAGAGAGAGAGAGAGAGAGAGAGAGAGAGAGAGAGAGAGAGAGAGAGAGAGAGAGAGGTGAGAGGGAAAGAGAGGGAAGGAGAGAGAGGAGACCAGGGAGGGGAGAGAGCAGGGAGAAGAGAGAGGGGAGAGGGGGGAGGGAGGGGAGAGGGGGGAGAGGGGAGAGGTCGGAGAGAGAGAGAGAGTACTCTCACACACTCTTGTGTGCAGCCTTGTGGTTGTTGGTTGTATCATTGTTTAGGGACAAGACTGTCATGCTGATGCTGATGCTGATGCAGTGCCCCTATTGCCAGTACACTAGTACTCGTTTCACCGATCTCGGCAGGATGACAGGCTGAGCCAACCCCACCTGGTGTTAATTCAGCAGCTGACAGGGCTCAAGCTCAGGGTCCTTGGATCCCAAGCCAACCACCATTGCTGCGAAGCAAACACCAGGCTGGAGAGTAAGTGAAGCAATTTGATTCCAATGAGATGGGAAATGTCCACAGAGCTGTGACAAAAGGGCACAACCTGCTATGTAAGACAATTCCCTACTGCCTGCAGTGACACAAATGGGAAGCGAATGACTTGGAATATACGTACATGGTTTGCTTGGAATAAGATAAAGACCTGTTTCCACCAAACCATGTAAATTATTGGCTTATCGATAAAGATGCACCTTTATTGAACAGTGTGAAAACATCCCTTTGGGAATTTAGAAACTGCTGAATGGCACTTTTATATAACCACACTCAATAATCGGAATTTTGTTTAGACAATTACAAAAAGAAGATTTTAATGTTTTTGTTTTGGTCAATTCTGGGATGCACAATACAATGTGTTCAAACTTTTATCCGATCGGAGGAGACGAAGTGGAACGAATAACTGGTCTTCCAGGTGACGGCTAGTGTTGCTCTCTTAGTGGACAGAAAGAAGATGGATGGAATCGACAGAACCTCATCAAGGTATGATAACAACCCTGAGAAGCAAGAAGAGTCTGACGTTTCAGGCGTTAACCCTTTGTAGGGGTACAAGGAGGGTTAAAGCCTGAAGAAATCATCTTCTTCTCACTTCCTACGGTGGTTTGCATCCCTCACTCAAAGTCCTGTTGATTTGATCCACTCAGGTTTATCTTAAATGGAACCTTCGGATATTCATTCACCTCGACACATTTTCCTTTCGATTCAGCTTCGATTTGAACACATTATTCCACTATTTTATTACTTGCAAAATCGAAGATTTTTCAAGAATATTAGTTTGTCGATTTTGTTATTCTTTTTGTTTGTCTGTCTCTCGCCAACAGGTCACAATTTTAAACCGATCTTCAAGAAACTTCAGCACATGGTAGAGTTTGTCATAAGGAAGAAGCCTATTGTTTTTGAGGTCAAAAGGTTAACATAGACCAAAGGTCAACAACGAAGGTGGTATTTCTAAAATCCTCAATTTTCATCCGATTGACTTGAAATTTGAAGAGGATTTATATTTCATGTCACTGAATTCAACCAGCCAATTATTTTCGAGGTTCACATCGGCCAAAAGGTCAACATAGACCGAATTTCTAAAATTGTCAATTTTCATCCAATTGACTTGAAATTTGTAGAGGATTTACATATTTGGTCATTAAATTCAACCACCAATTATTTTTGAGGTCAAATTTGTTTTATGGATTTTGCAAGTGTCGTGCTCTGCACGATGTCTTCTTGTTTACTTATTCGGATGTGACCGGTGGCCGCTTGGCTGCATTATCTTCTGGGGGTGTGGTCATGCCGCTGATGCAATGCCCCCTGTTCCCAGTAAGCTAGTACTCATTCTGGCAGGAAGGATGACAGGGTGAGTCGACCCACCTGGTGTTTATTCAGTGGAAAAACAGGGGCTCAAATCCCACACCCTACAACCTTAAGCCAGCCACCTTAACTGTTACGTCACCACCAAGCTATTCCACGATTCATGAGACTTCATCGATTGGGTTTTCTTCCTTCAGTAATTCATGTGTTCATTCACCGTTGGTCTGCAAAAGACATGGATGACTCCAGGCTGATGCTTCAGAATAAAGGATTTGTGAAGGAGAACAGCTATCTAGCAGTCAAACGTATTCCTCTATTCTACTTGTAACGGACAGTGAACCAGTGTGTGGGATGTCGAGAGATGCTACTGTGTTCAGCCTTTGATCAAAGCACATGCCCGAGGAGAGTACAGTGGTTGTGTCTCATATTCATAGAAACAAAACCAAACATAGCACGTTGTCAGCATCAAAATTGAGAAAAAAAGAGGCTTTTCCATCATGTTTCAAGAATGAAATGGATCGATAACAGGTGTACCTTGTCGTCAGTTAATTAAGAACAAAGGTTCACATGATGCTAGTATGAAGGTTATTCATCTCAGGACAGAGAAATCGCAGTGCAATGCTTCTCGATGCAGCACCACATCGATCACCAGGAGATGGATGACATCATCATCATCATCATCATCATCATCATCATCATCATCATCATCATCCATTTGAGTGGAATGGTGTCGTGGGTGTTGCAGCGGAGCGATGTGCTTCGCACATCCTTCCTTTTTTCATGATAGTTCCACACAAATGGGTGTGATGTTATCTATAAGTTGTTACCCCACACGCGCTAGGCAAAAATTGAAGTTAAAGGACAACCCAAACACAAACATTGTTTTTCTGAAAACCATTGATAATCATTAATTATGTTCTAATTTGAAGGGAAAAAAATTTGAATTTTTTTTACCAATCACAAAGTGACGAAAAAGCCCTAGCGTGTCGATGTGACATCACACAAATTGAAATTTCCTTGATCCAAATATATTCTGTCATGTTTATTTTATATTTTGGAGGGGGGAGGGTGGTGGTGGAGGGGAGAGGGGATCCTGAAAGTTTTAGCGTCCCAGGTCAAATCCTCTCGGAGAGGTAGATGATGATACATCGATACTTTCTCTCCACTATAAATAATCGGTGGTTCATTTGATTTGTATAAATTTGTGTTGATAATAGATAATTATCAGGTGCTCATGTGGTAACTGCCAGGCCACGCCACCAGGTGTTTGATCTACCACTCAAATTGTCCGTGTTCATGTGCTGGGAGATGGGTAGAGATGGTGTTACAGTTTCGAGCGATGGCTGTTTGTTCTGCTTAATCGTGGGGACATCCTCTCGCAATAATCACAAGATATAGCCATCTCTGTTGTTTCATAACAGTGCTCTGTAGAATGTTCTGAGCACAAAAGCGAATGTGCACATGAGCAGAGAGGAATGCGATTTATTCATTTATTTGTTTGTTTATTTATTTATTTATCCTCAATATGCCTGTCTGACAGTCAAACAAAATTGAAAATCATTCCAAACAGGATACTTAATGTTTTTAATGACGTCATAAAGGACACAACAAACAGGCACAAAGAACGAATCCATCCATCCATCCATGGGGACCATAATCTGTGCAGAGCGTTGGTGCTGTCGAAGCAGTCTCCTTGGCTATTGCGCACAATCCTGGATGGGTTGCAACTCGGACACAGTATACCAGCATGCTGGCACTCATTTTGCCGACCTCGGAAGGATGCCAGGCAGAGTCAACCCCACCTGATATTAATTCAACAGCCGAGTTGGATTTGAACTCAGGATCCTAGGATCCCAAGCCCACCACCCTAACCATTAAACCAACACCAAGCATAGAGAGCTAATGTAATGTGTTAAATAAGGTGGTGTAAAAGACTCTGCATCAATGGTGGTAAACTTCTGAAAAAAGTTTTTTCCACAACCTTTAAAATCTTTATTTTAATTGGATTGAACTATATATTTGAAAACTGTAGAACACAAATTGCCTTGTTGGCATTTTTAAAAACCTTCCGGTCAGCTGTACTTGGAAAAAAAACATTACGCCATTTTATGTCATCTCGGACAATCAAATTTGCTGCCTGTAGACCCTCCCCATGTCATTTTTTTCTGAAGACTGCATGGGGTAAGGTGTTCGACGACTTCTCTCGTTCCAATGAAAGGATTACGCATCATCCTGAATCATGAAAGAACACTGACCCATGGGGGTCTGAAATATGCAGACTGTTGCGTACTGGTGATGTCACGGCGTTGGAGAAGTTTGAGATGGCTCCAGAATTCATCGATCAATATGTCAGAATGGAGCCTCACCGTTTCCAGTATTGAAAGATCAGGCAACACCAATTTTTCAACTCAACATCATCAGTCACGTACTCATCAAATCTTTCATTAAGGCTTGCTTCCAACTTTGAATGTGTTAATTCAGGTTTCGACATCAGGAGCAGGAATGGATTAAATCTGTAGTGGAAAAGAGGATGGCTAGAATGGAAGCATATTTTATACAGAGTTGTTAACACATGGAATGGTCTTCCAAGGAAGGTGGTAGCAACAGGTTCAGTTGATAGGTCTGAAATGGATTTGGATAAGTACTTAGAAGCAATGAGCACAGGTTTAAACTGGGGACACAGGAATGTTACTTCACAGAATATTAGCCAGATGTGGTGTCTAAGTTGGAGATGGCTCATTGCTTTGCATGTCTTAGCAAGTGGGAATGTCAGGTTGAGGCGTGAGGGAGGTGAGGGAGGGAGGGAGGGGGGTAGTTACAGGGATAGGAGAGATATACAATGGAGCCTGTGGTGTCCTTGTGTGTGCACATTGAGATGCAAGCTTGTGTTTCATTGTCAAACCTAAACTTGCATTACTTTGAGCAAGTTCTTCCTTCACTTATTCCTAATACCGTACTTCATGTTATTCTTGTTAGCATGACTATTCAAGGGGTCTCTATTCTTTCTATCCAGTTTCAAGTCATTAAGACAACGAGACACAATGCTAACATTGAAAGCCAATCTATGCAGTACCAAAGAAAAAGTAATGACAAAAGTTTGTTGCACTTATCTGTCTATTTGACTTTAGATGTTATCTTTTCTTTTCCATTCTCTATTGGGCTTTGTGCAACTGCAGCCACCAAAGAGCAAAGTCTTGTTCAAGTTTTCAACAGCATACACAAAGGCCAACAAGTACTCAGAAACAGACCAATGACTATGAGAAACATAAAATAAATTATATAATATTTATAAGAGATTATCTATAAAATACTCATAACTGATTAACTGAGTGTTTGCTTCGTGTTTCACACCTATTGGTATTATTGATTGACCAAGAAGGTGCAAATGGCTTTGTTCCCTCAGTTCCAGATGGTCAGCACTTATTTTTAATCTATTCATATGTAGCCTGTGGTTGCTTGGCTGCATCATTTTCTGGGGGCACAGCTGAGCTGCTGATGCAATGCCTCCTGTTACCAGCATGCAAGGACTCATTTCACCAACCTCAGAAGGATGGCAGGCTGAGTCAAACCAGCTGGTGTTAATTCATTGGGTTGACAGGGGCTTGAACTCAAGACCTTAAGATCCTAAGCCAGCCACCCTAACCTTTAAGCCAACTGCTTGGCACTAATTGGGAGATAGTTATTCAGGTGAATAGGCAGACAAAATCCCAGGTGCCTGACACAAATGACATTTACCTCAATCAAATTCTTCATGAATGACCTGAAGATGTATTTTAAGAACAGTAATTATTATTCTGCCATGAAAGTTCTCCATTATTAAAGAGAACCCTTCTCCCTACCAACAAGCTCAAATGAGCTAAGATCCTCGTCCTCTTAATGATGACGTCATAAAAATTGATATGACGTCATAGTGATGTATCATATGTATAGTAATTCATCTCTGCTAATGTCCTGTTCGATTCTCACAAGCAGAATTTAAAAAGCTTGCCCAGTTCGGAGATAATTTTTTCGGCGATTTCCATTAGCGGAGATATTTTGACGTCATAACTTTTTTTCTCGGAGGAATTTTCAAAATCGGAGATGGATACTGTCTGCGCGGGGTATTTTTACATATATATGCCAAGTTTCAGGAAGTTTCGATGAAAACCGTAGGCTGTGAAACAAAAAAGTCCACAAGAAGAAGATGAAGAACAACAACGTGAGTAAGACTTAGAGATCCTCCACGAGGATCTAAAAAAACCAAACCAAGTATTTCATGTTTGTTTGATAAACCAAGTATTTACAATACTGTATTTCAGAATATTTTGTACAACATTAATCAAACACCTTGATTTGGATTTTGAAAGCCATTCCCATCGCTCCAACTAAATGATTTAGAATTCTTCACTGCCTTAAAATGCTTTCCAAATGAGTGACTAAGTGGGAAATCCCTTGTTTTTCAGTGTTGGATTGATTAAAATAATACATGAGCGAGGTACCAGTGCTCCGCATGGGGCGCATGTGATCACGAACCCTCTCCAGTCACTGTGTCCCGGTAAAAGAGAACCACGCGACCACAAACCTTCTCAAGTCACTGTGTCCCGGTAAAAGTGAACCATGTGACCACAAACCTTCACCAGTCACTGTGTCCTGGTAAAAGTGAATCATGTGATCACGAACCCTCTCCAGTCACTGTGTCCCGGTAAAAGTGAACCACGCGACCACAAACCTTCTCCAGTCACTGTGTCCTGGTAAAAGTGAATCACGTGATCACAAACCTTCTCAAGTCACTGTGTCCTGGTAAAAGTGAATCACGTGATCACAAACCTTCTCAAGTCACTGTGTCCCGGTAAAAGTGAACCACGCGACCACAAACCTTCTCCAGTCACTGTGTCCCGGTAAAAGTGAATCACGTGATCACAAACCTTCTCAAGTCACTGTGTCCCGGTAAAAGTGAATCATGTGACCACAAACCTTCTCCAGTCACTGTGTCCTGGTAAAAGTGAATCACGTGATCACAAACCTTCTCCAGTCACTGTGTCCCGGTAAAAGTGAACCACGCGACCACAAACTTTCTCCAGTCAATGTGTCCTGGTAAAAGTGAACCACGCGACCACAAACCCTATCCAGTCACTGTGTCCCGGTAAAAGTGAATCACGTGATCACAAACCTTCTCCAGTCACTGTGTCCCGGTAAAAGTGAATCACGTGATCACAAACCTTCTCCAGTCACTGTGTCCCGGTAAAAGTGAACCACGCGACCACAAACCTTCTCCAGTCACTGTGTCCCGGTAAAAGTGAACCACGCGACCACAAACCTTCTCCAGTCACTGTGTCCCGGTAAAAGGGAATCACGCGACCACAACCCTTCTCCAGTCACTGTGTCCCGGTAAAAGTGAACCACGCGACCACAAACCCTCTACAGTCACTGTGTCCCGGTAAAAGGGAATCACGCGACCACAACCCTTCTCCAGTCACTGTGTCCCGGTAAAAGTGAATCACGTGATCACAAACCTTCTCCAGTCACTGTGTCCCGGTAAAAGTGAACCACGTGATCACAAACCTTCTATAGTCACGGTGTTTCGGTGCCAGATTCTCGACATGGACATCTGGCATTGTACAGAACGGGGTCGTTGTGCCATGTCACAATGACGAGATATGCTTGAGAGCCAACAGCCAATGAAAGATTGAAATTTTAATGTAAAGATCTCAGTTTCTTATGGGGTTGAGGGTTTTTGGGTGGGAATTATGTTTCTCCCCTGGGCGCCAAACACTGTCAGTACGCCACTGCTTGGGGTTTGTAGTGAGTCACAGGTCTGCCTTGTGCAGTCAGCTTATAAAGACCGAGAAATTAAAAAGATATATATCATGATTTAATATTTTGTTGAGGAGGAGGTTGGCATGGGGACGAATGGAGGTGGGAAGGGGGGGGGATAAAAGTAAAAATTGCCCAGTGATTTTTGCAACGTAACAATTGATAATTTAATTACATGTGTTTCAAACCTTTTTGAGGTTGAGAGTTTTGGGTGCTGGGTCCCAGACCAGCAAGGGAATGTTCTTGTAGAGACTGCTTTGGGCAAAATTAAAACTTTTCTTTGCCAATATCTGGGAAGGGGTACAGGGTAGAAGAAAAGTTTGATCGAAAAGTGAGAAATGGAAGGGACAACATAAGTCACCGTCGTATAATTACTGAGAGGCAATTATTGAGGAAATAGGAAAGGTAAAAATGGTGCAGAACAATTAAATGTGCTCGTGGCAAGTGAACAAAAGAGAGATGGAAAATGATGCATACATAACAATTTCAGTTCAAGCACAATATTCAATAATAATCAAAAATTAAGTTCTAGATTAAAAATAAATAAATATAGTTCACCATTCATATGAAACCACCCATAATTATCCGCAGCTTGCTACAGGGACAGCGCTGCATGATGAGAGACGATCCGATACGATTTACCTTCATAATCAGCTAATTTTGAGAGAGAGAGAAAACACAAATCTGTAAATTTTTGGAAGTTTCATCATAATAATATCATTGAGTAAAAATTGCAAGATAGAACAAAGAGCAGGAAATATGAGGAAACTTATATGACCTGGACTTTTACTGATAAAGTAGAACCTCTTTTATCCAGAAGTCCAAACAACGGAAACACCGATTATCTGGAAAAAAAATCATGCCCTCTCAGCCATGAATGATAATGCAGAAAATAATCCATCATTTGGACTCACCACCATAGTTCTAGTAGCCATTTGCTCCACCATGCAGCAATACAGTTGGTATTGGTATTAGTGCTGTAAGCGAAGTGGGTTTCCGAAGTGCAACGGGTTTTGTGGCCAACCTAAGGTTAACTAACTATGAAAATCGCTGATTAAATGAGTTGCTACCCTCAAAGGCAAACTTTTGCCGAATACTCAAGACCATTCCTTTCACGCCGTGAGGTGCATAGGACTGCCGAGGCAGTTTCATTTGGCTAAGGAGTGCAGTCCTCGATCTCGATGGGTCAACACTCCGACGCAGGATACTCGGATGGCTTATTACCCCAGTAAGCTGGTACTCATTTTTACGAAACCTCGGAAGGATGACAGGCTGAGTCATCCCACCTGGTATTATTTCAATAGAACGACAAGGGCTCAAGACCCTAAGCCAACTCCAGGCTATTGATTGAAAAATGATTTGGTGAAATCCCCCGAAAAAATTAACAAAATAGAGACAGAAATACGGGCTCTAAATGCGCTTCATTAGATCCACAGCTATTGTTCATGAAAGTGAACCTGCATTGCTGTTTTTTTAAACCAAACTAACCGAACTGGGGACCGGCGAAAAAGTTCCATGTGTTCCGATCCTATCCAGTCCGGATTTTCGCATCAGTCTTTTGACATCTGGGTAAACAGCACTCATAGTAATGGCTGATCCAAAGCATTCTCCGATACCTATTATGGTTGCTGGTGAGGGTGGCAATGATAGAAGCACAGTTAGAGTGGTGACTCCATTATCTACCAAGAGGAAATAGTGAAAGAATTGTGGCCAAGAAGATTATGCTGGGAAATTAAGTGGTGGCACGAAATGGCAGTGGGATGTGCAAATAATCCAGCAAAAAAGTTATTGGCAAAAAAAACTTCAGCACAATGTCTTCACATCACATTATGATCTTCATTATTGAAGAGGATACATGGAGGATTCATTTTCGAAACACACTACAAGCTTAATTATTACCCTCGCCGAGGGGAGAGGGCATTGCATTTGGGTCCGTTTGTTTGTTACTCACAAAATCGAAGATTTTTCAAGTATATTGGTCAGTCGATTCTGTTATTCTGTCTGTCTGTTTGTCTGTCTGTCGCCGACAGGTCATAATTTTAAACCGATCCTCAACAAAACTTAACCACATGGTAGAGTCATAAGGAAGAAACCTATTGTTTTTGAGGTAAAATGTCAAAAGGTCAACATTGGCCAAAGGTTAACTTCGGTGAGATTTCTAAAATCCTCAATTTTCATCCGATTGACTTGAAATTTGAAGAGGATTTATATTTCAGGTCACGGAATTCAACCAACCAATTATTTTTAAGGTCAACATAAGACCAACGTCAATAACAAAGGTCAGGTCAGGTATGGGAGCAGGTGCTGGAGCAGCACGTCACTGCGTCCACTTTCTGCCGGTACTCCAAGGGCCTCCGTCTGGCCGTCCCCAGGCAGATGCCAGGCCCATTGCCATCTCCTTGAAATGTTGATCAATGTGCTGCAGCCACGAGGCACGTGGTCAGCCCATTGGCCTCTACTCACGAGGCTCCCTCGCTGAGAGAATCTGGTGAGCAGGATCAGCATCAGGGAAACGAGCCACATGTCCATACAGCCGCAGCTGACGCTCATGGACTATGCAGGTAAAAAATCTCATTTCAGTCTCTCTCAGCAACCGCTCGTTCGACACAAACTCCGACCAGCGACAGCGAACGACTCTCTGAAGACACCTGGTACCAAAGGAATTAAGTCTCCATCTCAGATCCCTGGTCAGAGTCCAAATATCACATCTATAGAGCAAGAATGGAATCACCAAGGACCTGAAGACTTGGACTTTCGTCCTCCCACACAGGTACTAGCAGCACCACACCCCATGATCCAGTGAATCCATGACTCCTTGGGGTCGATCCAGACGTCTGTTGACCTCTGGCTCACAGCCAGCAGAGACATGCATATCACTGCCAAGGTAAATTAATCTCTCCGTGACATCAACGACCTCACCACAAACAGGTGCAGACAGGACAACAGCATCCAAGATGTCCTTGAAAGCCTTCATCTTAGTTTTGACCCAGGAAACCCATAATCCCAGCGGCTCCGACTCCTCATTCAGCACCTCGAGGGCCCCCAAAGGATATCCAGTCTCCACAAAAATGACTGCATCATCTGAGAAATCAAGATCAGAGATCTTGCTATTGCTAAATGATGCACCGCAACTTGATCTCTCCAACATCCTCCCCATAATCCAGTCCATACAAGTGCTGAAAAGCGTGGGGGCCAGGACACACCTCTGACGAACTCCAGTAACAACTGGAAATAAGTCAGAGATGGTACCACCACATCTCACAGCACTCTCAGTGCAAGAGTATTGTTCAGACATCATATTGATCAGTTTTGGTGGCACCCCACGAAGACCAAGAATCCTCCAGAGGACATCCCGATTCACTGAATCGAACGCTTTACAGAGATCAACATAGGCTGCAAGCAGCCCCTGCCGAAACTCTCGTCTGCGTTCAGTGAGGGCACGAAGAGCAAGGATATGGTCAATCGTTGACTTCTTTGGTGTAAAGCCTGACTGCTCTGGATGCTGGTGGTCAAGCAGATGGGGGTGAACCCTAACAATAATTATCCGAGCAAAGACCTTGCCCGGCACTGAGAGCAGCGTCACCCCTCGGTAGTTGTTGCAGTCTTAGCGATCACCCTTCCCTTTCCAGAAGGGAAAACAAGGCCCCTCTTCCAGTCAGTTGGGATGATGCCTGTGTTCCAGGCACAGCACAGAACCACATGCAATGACACGAGTACAGCCTTGAGAAGTTCAGCATGGATGGCACAGATCCCAGGAGCTTTACCCCATTTCCACCGCTCACCACAGTCTGTGTTTGCACAAATGAAGGTGGACCACAGTTCATTGGAGGGTCAGCAATAGGGAGAGTCACACCCCTGATATCCAACTCAATAGTTGGTGGATCAGCTTGGTACAACTGCTCAAAGTAACAGGCCCAGCGGGCATTCACTTCGGACTCCTCTGTCAAGAGCCTACCACTCTCTGCTCTAACTGCAGTGCTCCGAGGGATGGGCTTGGATAAACGCAATGCGCGAATTCCCCTGTAAGCAGGATGAGAATCACTTAATCACAGGTGATGCTCTACCCCCTCACATATTCCTTGCACATCGGCCTCCTTGTCCACCCTTAGTGCACATGCAGTTTTATGCCTCAGCTCCCTGAACAGCTCAGCTCTGCCATTTAGCCTGGCCCTGCAACTCTGGTCAATGGTATCTCGTGTCCCTTGAGAGACAAAATTCTTCTTCACCCTACGTTGAGTTCCAAGAGATCCACCAGCAACATCAAGGACGGTGGTCTTAAAGGCACTCCACAACTCTTCAAGATCCCCTAAAGCACCCAGACTCCCCAAATCTCCACTCAGCCTGTTCACAAACTCCTCAACTACCCTCTCATTCTTGAGCTTGCCAACATCCAGCCTAGGCTGGGATGGTATCATTCTCCTGGATTTAAGCTGCAACTTCAGAGTTGCTACAACAAGCCTGTGGTGAGGATTGAGGAACTGAGCACTCCGGTAGACCCTGCAGCTCTGGATTATCCTCAAGCGATCATCAATGAGCACATGGTCAATCTCCTTTGCCACACCTCCAGCGTTGGAATACCAAGTCCAGCGATGAGGTTGTGGGCGCTGAAACCATGAACCGGCCACCCTAAGTCCATGACTTCTTGCAAAGTCAAGGAACTTAGTGCTATTCTGGTTCACAGTTCCAGACCCATGGGGACCAACACACACCTCATAACCATCCCTATCAGTTCCAGTCGATGCATTGAAATCCCCCAAGACTAGAAGAGTATCTCGCCTGGGGCACTGATCAACCACAGACTCAAGCGTGGCAAAGAATGCATCCTTCACGTTGAGATCACTCACCTCAGTCGGAGCATAAACACAGACCAGGGAAGTGACTCCCAAGGAGTGACGAATCCTTAATCTCATAATACGCTCGTTGACCAGTGTTACCTCAATTATCATTGCAGTCAGCTTATTGGACACAGCTACAGCAACTCCTTGGGCATGGTAACCATCAGAGTGACGAGACCAATTGTCGGTGTCAGCACCTGCCATGATCTCTCTGCAATCCGGTCTCCGAACTTCAGAGAGTGCTGCAATACCGATGCCCAAACGCTTGAGCTCAGATGATAACAGAGACTGGTGATCATCCTCTCTTAGGGATAGGACATTCCAGGCACCCACCCGAAGGGACCACCTCAGGTTAACTCAAGGAGACCACCGTCTGGTGGAAAACACATCAGCACCACACCGACACACCACTAACGCAATCTGACCTGGGAAGGTTACCCCATGGTTTCCCTCCTATCATCAAAGAATTGGGGTCCCGAAGGCTTTGCCCCAATCCCATCATCTGGTGAGCTGCCCGATAAAGGGAAGCTGAACAGGAGGTACTCCCACGGAGTGGGTTTTCTGATTTATTTTTGCTTTTGGTATGTCTCTTATTAATTAAATTAACAAACCAGGACACAAACGCCACACAAAACAACACAAAATCCTGGCGAGGGTCTGCAATCTCTGATTGCTCTTTTTCTTGTTTTATTTCCAACAATTACCTGCCTATAATACATACAATAGGGCTCACAGGATGGCCGGTAGGTATGCACACTTGCCTGCAACCCATCTAGCCTGGGTTTCAATCCTAACCCAGCGTTAAACTGTCATCCTGGTGTTTTACAGGCAGGGTGATTCATCATTGTGTGTGCAATCCCTCGGATGCACGTTAACTTGGTGTTCTGACTGCCGACATTAGTTGTCGGATGATAAAGATCCCTCGGTGTCCTCCACGAAGAATAGGCGAGCTATCACCGGCACCATTAAAAAAAAATCCCAAATTTCTGCCCTAACTATTGCTGGAAAAGAGATGCTAAACCGTTCAGCATGACCCCTGGCCAAGAAACTGTTTCAGCAAAACCAACCCCACATCACAAAATGTCCAACACCGGATAGGAATACATGCAATACAATGCTTTATTATAGAGTACAATCTATTTATTATCCCCACACTTTTTTTAAAAAGATGGGGGATGTTGTAATTGGCTCCTTCTGTCTGTCTGTGGTGACACACAGAAACAGCTTTCTTCTTGTATAGAAGACATAGAAGATATATATATATATATATATATATATATATATATATATATATATATATATATATATATATATATATATATATTGGGGGGCAAAAAATTGAGTGATATCATTTATCCATCCGTTGGTCACGCCATCTCCTCCTAAACAGTTGTGCAGAAATTCACCAAAGACCTGCCCCCTGGGGCACTGCAGTTCGAGCAGAGAGTGGTAGGCTCTTGACAGAGGAGTCTGAAGTGAAGGCCCGCTGGGCCGGTTACTTTGAGCGGTTGTACCAGGCTGATCCCCCAGCTGTCGAGTTGGACGTCAAGGGTGTTACAATCCCTGTTGCTGACCCTCGAATCAACTGTGGTCCACCTTCGCTTGTGGAAACACGGGCTGCGGTGAACCAGTTGAAACGGGGCAAAGCTCCAGGGATCTGTGGCATCCATGCCGAGCTCCTCAAGGCTGGTGGAAATGCTGCACTCGTGTCGTTGCATGCAGTTTTGTGCTCTGCCTGGAACACAGGCATCATCCCAAGTGACTGGAAGAGGGGCCTTGTTGTCCCTCTCTGGAAAGGGAAGGGTGATCGCCAAGACTGCAACAACTACCGAGGGGTGACGCTGCTCTCAGTGCCGGGCAAGGTCTTTGCTCGGATAATTCTTGATAGGGTTCGCCACCATCTGCTTGAGCACCAGCATCCAGAGCAGTCAGGCTTTACACCAAAGAGGTCAACGATTGACCGTATCCTTGCCCTTCATGTCCTCACCGAACGCAGACGAGAGTTTCGGCAGGGGCCGCTTACAGCTTATGTTGATCTCTGTAAAGCGTTCGATTCAGTGAATCGGGATGCCCTCTGGAGGATTCTTGGTCTTCGTGGGGTGCCACCAAAACTGATCGATCTGATGTCTGAACTCTACTCTGGTACTGAGAGTGCTGTGAAGTGTGGTGGTACCATCTCTGACTTATTTCCAGTTGTTACTGGAGTTCGTCAGGGATGTGTACTTGCCCCCACACTTTTCAGCACTTGTATGGACTGGATTTTAGGGAGGATGTCGGAGAGATCAAGTTGCGGTGCATCGTTTGGGAATGTCAAGATCTCGGACCTTGATTTTGCAGATGATGCAGTCATCTTTGCGGAGACTTTAGACATCCTTTGGGGGCCCTCGAGGTGCTGAATGAGGAGTCGGAGCCATTGGGATTACGGGTTTCTTGGGTCAAAACTAAGATCCAGGCTTTCGGTGACATCTTGGATGCTGCTGTCCTGTCTGTGTCTGTTTGTGGTGAGGATGTTGAGGTCGTGGAGAGATTCACTTACCTTGGCAGTGATATTCATGTCTCTGCTGGCTGCGAGTCAGAGGTCAATAGACGTCTGAGTCGGGCCTGGAGAGTCATGGATTCACTGGATCATAGGGTGTGGCGCTGCCGGTACCTGTGCGGGAGAATTGAGTGATATTATCATTTATCCATCCGTTGGTCACGCCATCTCCTCCTAAACAGTTGTGCAGAAATTCACCAAAGACCTGCCCCTGGGGCCCTGGGGGCAGGGTCTAAAACCAAAATATGCAATTTCAGGAACATTTTAAACATTTTTGAATGAAACTTTGTGGAGTATGTGCAATCAACATTGGAGAACACATGAAATAATTATATGCAACGATTTTTTGGATTTGACCCCTGGGTCATGTACTGTACTGAAATGGGAGATGCTTAGCAGGCAGACACGAGCGGAAGGAACAGTCGAGCCGGGCTGTGTTGTACAAGTGCGAGCGCGGGCGTACTCTGCCCGGCGGCTCCCCTTTATTCCGTATTCGGCACACTCACGAGCCGGGCGACTCCAGTATTACTACGACGCCTCAGACGGCGCGCACACCCTATATCCCTTGCAGATATGATAACCACCACGACCCCTCCTCCCATCATCACGCCCATCATGCATCATCACCATGCCCCTCCCCGTAGGCCCGCAGACTACACCACACTCCTGCCTCCTAAAAGTATGATTATTAAATGATCAGTATTATAAGAAGCATAGACAACACGAAGAACCTCGGTATAATAATCATGCAAATAAAATGAAAACAGTGAAGTATAACAGCACATCACATCATATAATGCGTGGAAGCGAGCTACTGGAGAAGCACAGCAGCACTACACAGCGAAAACGCCCCCAGGCAGACTTGAAACAGATAAACCTTTCGAGGCCGGACCCCCGCTGTCTGGAACCCGCGGCGCCACCGCCAGACCCAACCGACCTTGGTGGGGGCGCTGAGCAGCACCCTTGGCTGGAAGAAACAAACACTCCCCAACCCCCACGCACCATAATCAGTTGAGATTCCACCGCATGGCCAAAACGGCCTTGTGCGCACCCAGAGAGCCACGCCCCAGGCGCCAGGCACGTCTGACCTCGCTGAAAGCAGAAGTGGGGGTAACGCCGACCAGCGCACGAGTCCCGGCTCCGAGTCGATCTTCGAGACCCACACGGCAGTTAGACGGTAGTAATTCTATTTAAACCACACTTCAACCATAAGCTCGTTATAAATCAATAGGAATAACATTTGAACCATTGCGAATTGATTTTTCCGTACAGCGCATTCTCTTGATAAAATCCCAGCACCTGACAAAACAACCATCCGTGGCCTGGGGCAACTGGAGGCCAATAAACCCTCTTTATTCGCCCTCACAACACATTGATCATAACACCAACTCCATTGACTGATCCCCGCCAAATCCACTTTCACACGAGAACTGCTGGCATTTATTTCAACAACGTTAAACTGCATCACTAGAGCAAGGAAAAACACATATGCCATGAACAACAACCCACAACCCACATCACGAGTCCGCCTCTTGGTTGTCGACTCAATGTTGTGACTCGCGACTTCCTTTAACGCCACGGGCTCACCGCAACCTGTTGAAGCTGCTCGAACAACACCGACGCGCATTGCCTCACGAACACTGCCGAAGCGCGGGAACTCATCGCGAGCGAAGCGCGGGAACTCATCGCGAGCGAAGCGCGGGAACTCATCGCGAGAGCTGATATGGCTCTCGCCGCTTCCGACCCGCACATCACCGCCGCAGGCAGCAACGAACGGTCGCTCCCGCTGCATCGACGCGGCCCCCGCCGCCAGAGCCTCGCCCTCGGTACTCGACGAAGGTCTCGAAGAGAGCACTGGCACATCTGCAGGTACGAACCGGAGATCCAGTCCGAGGTGCGCCAGCCCGTTCCGACCCAACAGGGTCCGGCTCGCCGGCATCGTCATGCCCCGGTTGCAGGCCGATCTCCAGGTCACTGGGGTCCTGCTGCGGTGCCCCTTCGCTCCCGGTGCGACCGTGCTGCGGTGCCCCTTCGCTCCCAGTGCGACCGCGCTGCGGTGCGCGCCCTCGTCCCGCACCGCTAGGCGCGCGAGCACCCTTCGGCACCTGTGCCATCGCACGGACTCCGGGCTGCGCGACCTGCGGCACTTGTGCGATCACCGCGTGGACCTCGGGATTAGCCGCCATGCTCCAGCTGGAGCTACTCATTACGTCCTGGCCAGCAATGGCGCGGACATCCGTGAGTGTCTGCTCGACAGATGAAGCAGTCGCGACCGCCGAGTCGAATGTGATGTCGGTCAACTGTAGGATGGCTGCTCGCAGACCAGAAATAAAATGATCTCTGAGCCGTGCCGGACGCTCCTCTGTCGTGAATTTGCACGGCACAGCCGAATGCGATGCGCGGCCAGCACGAGTGGACTCAATTCGACACCCGATCCGTGCCTCGCTCACTTCCACCTCCCCTGCCACTGATCTTGTCATCTCCGGATCAATTGGAAGCAGGTTTCGACCCGGGACGGAAGGATCGCTTCGCACACCGCCATCTATGACCGTAACAATGGGCGATGACCCTCGGCCCACACACCGTAGACGACCTCGAGAGCTCAGACCGCCGTCCGAGTGATTGCATTGCCACGCTCGCCCACGACCCGCGCCGCAGACCGTGCGCATGGCCGTGCGTGCCTGGCCCATCGCGATGACCCCCAGACCATCTGCCGTGCCCCGACCATCGAGACCTCGGACATTCTCCAGAGCTTGCGCGACGTCCCACGCCGCGTTCGAGCCGAAACGAGTGTCCTCGACAAAACGAACAGTGAGCGCGGCCGTTGCCCACTCGACGTGGCCGAAGTCGATTCCGACGAAGGCGGGCACGCGTACGTTTGCCGTGCACCGACCCTCTGCCATGCTGGCGAGACCTTTGGCTCCGTAGCTTGGAACCGCACGGGTCATTTGCCGCCCTTACACACACCGATCCGAAGATCCTCGTTCGCCAACTGTACTGTACTGAAATGGGAGATGCTTAGCAGGCAGACACGAGCGGAAGGAACAGTCGAGCCGGGCTGTGTTGTACAAGTGCGAGCGCACTCTGCCCGGCGGCTCCCCTTTATTCCGTATTCGGCACACTCACGAGCCGGGCGACTCCAGTATTACTACGACGCCTCAGACGGCGCGCACACCCTATATCCCTTGCAGATACGATAACCACCACGACCCCTCCTCCCATCATCACGCCCATCATGCATCATCACCATGCCCCTCCCCGTAGGCCCGCAGACTACACCAGTCCTCACAACACATTGATCATAACACCAACTCCATTGACTGATCCCCGCCAAATCCACTTTCACCCGAGAACTGCTGGCATTTATTTCAACAACGTTAAACTGCATCACTAGAGCAAGGAAAAACACATATGCCATGAACAACAACCCACAACCCACATCACGAGTCCGCCTCTTGGTTGTCGACTCGATGTTGTGACTCGCGACTTCCTTTAACGCCACGGGCTCACCGCAACCTGTTGAAGCTGCTCGAACAACACCGACGCGCATTGCCTCACGAACACTGCCGAAGCGCGGGAACTCATCGCGAGCGAAGCGCGGGAACTCATCTCGAGAGCCATATCACCAGTGGGTGGGGACTGAGTCACAGGGGTCAAAAGAAAAGATTTTATTTTTAACTCAACATTTGATATTGGGTCATTCCTGGTGGAACATTTTGTCATCTTTCAACTTTGTTTTTGGTGGGAATTGTGGGGATTTGTGATGGTGTGCCATCGACTTTGCTCTTGTTTTATTTGTTTGTTTTTATTTCCAGTACATTTACATAAATTGTGTAAAAACTCTGTTTATTCGTCATTATTTGGGGATAAATTAGGCTTCATAACACAACTTAACACAATGACATCAACTTTAAAAAAATCGATTTATCCATTAAACAGAAATATTATTTATCCCCGACAACACCCTTGGTCCCAACCATTCCGGATAAAAGAGGTTCGTGCTATTGTAATAGGAAAAGTAATGTATGGTCATTAATACAGTATTGTAAGGGAATTTCTCTTTATAGTATTGGTATCCATTTCCAATAATTAAGGCTTTCCTGTTTTAATGCACAAGCTGAAAAATGCTGATTGCAGCAAGTGTGATAATGAAGTACAGTAATCATTATAATAACAAATAATTCTGAAATTTCTGGTCAATGTAAGCATAAAGTTTGTTGAAATTTACAGACGATTGCTTGTACATGTAAACATTGCTCATCAAGGACGTTCATACTAAAGAGCACCTACAAGGCAAGAGGTTTTTGATGAACGAGGCAATAAAGAATGATGTCATGCACAGGCTCGGGACACTTCCTAATGAATTCTATTCGGAAGTCTGAAGGTATATTAAATGTTCCACTTGAATGGGACAAATGTATGTCCAAAGATGGAAAAAAAAACTTGAGAAGTAAAGCAAGCATCATATTTGTAATCAAGTTTAGTTCGTCGTAAAATGTCCAGGTCAAATATGAAGCAACTTTGTAAATATACACAGGATGACGAAATTGGAGTAGAACAATATCCATGTAGAAAATGATGGGAATGAGAAATAAAATCAAGGCAACTCGGTGGAATTTTGAAGGACTGAGAGCTATGGAGTAAGAGGAGAGATGTACAGGTAGAGTTAAAAGTGAAAGGGAATGGATAAAGGAAGCAGATGTTACTTGTGAATTCATGAGACGAATTGATGTTCTACTTCCGACATCGTTTTCAAACCCAGCAGTCGGTGCAGAGTTGAATCGCATGATATAATCATGTGCATCTGAATGAATAAAAAAAAGCCTTTTCAGATTGTTGGCAACGACAAAAAAATATTTTGTCACAGGAAATTAACACTTGTAACAGAAATGAAAAATTTATAAAAGCACAGCTCGCGAGAATATGAAATAAAGCGCACGAGATTATGAAGTTTTATAAATGTCATAATATGATCTGTAATATATAAAATAAATAAAATGGGATGATCAATGTGGGCATGCCCTTTTCCTTTTGTGATGGGAGGGAGGACAGATGGGTTGAGAGTGAGTGGGGGGGGGGCCACGTGAAAAAACATTTTACATTATCTTGAGCTTCTGCATGTCCCTGCTAGTCTATATAAATAATTTATTTATTGTATTTGTTTGTTTGTCTGTCTTTCCAACGATTTTCTTTGAAGCTACTTGGTGAGGGACCATAAAAACCCATATCATTATAAATCTCTTAACACACTGTTCAACAAACCGATTCCATATTTTATTGAAAGTTTTAAATGTATCTCATTTGGGATCATGCTCTACGTCCTGGATAAATGTTGAGCTTTTCAAATGCAGCACAGGAAGTGGCCGCCAG